>NC_064828.1:615000-989504 GCF_024166365.1 Elephas maximus indicus
ACAACCAACCCTAACCCCCTAAGAACAAACGACACTAACCCCCTAAGAACAAACAACACTAACCCCCAACAACGAACACTACTAATCCCCTAACAACACAAAACCTAACCCCTTATCAACAAACAACCCTAACCCACTAACAAAAAACAACCCTAACACCCTGACAACAAACAACCCTAAACCCCTAACAACAAACAACACTAACCCTCTAACAACAAACAACCCTAAACCCCTAACATCAAAGAACACTAACACCCTAACAACAAACAACCCGCACCCCCTAAAAACAAGCACTAACCTCCAAACAACAAACAACCCTAACCCCTAAAAACCAAAAACATTAACCCACTAACAACAAACAGCCCTAATCCACTAACAACGAACAACCCTAACACCCTAACAACAGACAACACTAACCCCCTAACAACAAACAACCCTAAACCCCTAACATCAAACAACACTAACCCCCTAACAACACAAAACACTAACACCCTAACAACAAACAACACTAACACCCTAACAACAAAAACCACTAAACCCCAAGAAACAACCCTAAACCCCTAACAACAAACACTAACCCCCTAACAACAAAAAACACTAAACCCCTAACAAGAAACTACCCTAACCCCTTAACAAACAACACTGACCACGTAACAACAAACAACCCTAACCCCCAAACAACAAACAACCCTAACCCCCAAACAACAAACAACCCTAACCCCCTAACAACAAACAATCCTAACCCCCGAACAACCAACAAAACTAACCCCCTAACCACAATAATCACAAACACCCTAACAACAAAAACCACTAAACCCCAACAAGAAACAACTCTAAACCCCTAACAACAAACAACACTAACCCCCTAACAACAAACAACCGTAACCAAACAACAAACAACCCTAACCCACTATCAACAAACAACACTAACCCTCTAACAAGAAACTACTTTAACCCCGTAACAACAAACAACCCTAAACCCTAAAAACAAACAACCCTAACCAAACAACAAACAACCCTAACCGACTAACAACAAACAACACTAACCCCCTAACAAGAAAAAACACTAACCCCCTAAGAAGAAACAACATTAACCCCCTAACAACAAACAACACTAACCCCCTAACAACAAACAACACTAACCCCCTAACAACAAACAACACTAACACCCTAACAACAACCAACCCTAACCCCCTAAGAACAAACGACACTAACCCCCTAAGAACAAACAACAATAACCCCCAACAACGAACAATACTAACCCCCTAACAACACAAAACCTAACCGCTTATCAACAAACAACCCTAACCCACTAAAAAAAAACATCCCTAACACCCGAACAACAAACAACCCTAACCCCCTAACAACAACCAACCCTAACCCCCTAGGAACAAACAACACTAACCCCCTAAGAACAAACAACAATAACCCCGAACAACGAACAATACTAACCCCCTAACAACACAAAACCTAACCCCTTATCAACAAACAACCCTAACCCACTAACAAAAAACATCCCTAACACCCTGACAACAAACAACCCTAAACCACTAACATCAAACAACACTAACACCCTAACAACAAAAACCACTAAACCCCAACAAGAAACAACCCTAAACCCCTAACAACAAACACTAACCCCCTAACAACAAACAACACTAAACCCCTAACAACAAACAACACTAACCCCCTAACAACAAACAACCCTAAACCCCTAACATCAAAGAACACTAACACCCTAACAACAAACAACCCTAACCCCCTAACAACAAACACTAACCCCCAAACAACAAACAACCCTAACCCCTAAAAACCAAAAACACTAACCAACTAACAACAAACAACCCTAACCCACCAACAACAAACAACCCTAACCCCCTAACAAGAAACAACACTAACCCCCTAACAACAAACAACCCTAAACCCCTAATATCAAACAACACTAACCCCCTAACAACACAAAACACTAAGACCCTAACAACAAACAACACTAACACCCTAACAACAAAAACCACTAAACCCCAACAAGAAACAACCCTAAACCCCTAACAACAAACACTAACCCCCTAACAACAAACAACACTAAACCCCTAACAAGAAACTACCCCAACCCCGTAACAACAAACAACACTAACCCCGTAACAACAAACAAACCTAACCCCGAAACAACAAACAACGCTAACTCCCTAACAAAAAACAATCTTAACCCCGAACAACCAACAACACTAACCCCCTAACCACAATAAACACTAACACCCTAATAACGAAAACCACTAAACCCCAACAAGAAACAACCCTAAACCCCTAACAACAAACAACACTAACCCCCTAACCACAAACAACCCTAAGCAAACAACAAACAACCATAACCCACTAACAACAAAGAACACTAACACCCTAACAACAAACAACCCTATCCCCCTAACAACAAACAACCCTAACCCCCTAACAACAAACACTAACCCCCAAACAACAAACAACCCTAACCCTAAAAACCAAAAACACTAACCAACTAACAACCAACAACCCTAACCCACTAACAACAAACAACCCTAACACCCTGACAACAAACAACCCTAAACCCCTAACAACAAACAACACTAACCCTCTAACAACAAACAACCCTAAACCCCTAACATCAAAGAACACTAACACCCTAACAACAAACAACCCTCACCCCCTAAAAACAAACACTAACCTCCAAACAACAAACAACCCTAACCCCTAAAAACCAAAAACATTAACCCACTAACAACAAACAGCCCTAATCCACTAACAACGAACAACCCTAACACCCTAACAACAGACAACACTAACCCCCTAACAACAAACAACCCTAAACCCCTAACATCAAACAACACTAACCCCCTAACAACACAAAACACTAACACCCTAACAACAAACAACACTAACACCCTAACAACAAAAACCACTAAACCCCAACAAGAAACAACCCTAAACCCCTAACAACAAACACTAACCCCCTAACAACAAAAAACACTAAACCCCTAACAAGAAACTACCCTAACCCCTTAACAAACAACACTGACCACGTAACAACAAACAACCCTAACCCCCAAACAACAAACAACCCTAACCCCCAAACAACAAACAACCCTAACCCCCTAACAACAAACAATCCTAACCCCCGAGCAACCAACAAAACTAACCCCCTAACCACAATAATCACAAACACCCTAACAACAAAAACCACTAAACCCCAACAAGAAACAACTCTAAACCCCTAACAACAAACAACACTAACCCCCTAACAAAAAACAACCGTAACCAAACAACAAACAACCCTAACCCACTATCAACAAACAACACTAACCCTCTAACAAGAAACTACTTTAACCCCGTAACAACAAACAACCCTAAACCCTAAAAACAAACAACCCTAACCAAACAACAAACAACCCTAACCGACTAACAACAAACAACACTAACCCCCTAACAAGAAAAAACACTAACCCCCTAAGAAGAAACAACATTAACCCCCTAACAACAAACAACACTAACCCCCTAACAACAAACAACACTAACACCCTAACAACAACCAACCCTAACCCCCTAAGAACAAACGACACTAACCCCCTAAGAACAAACAACAATAACCCCCAACAACGAACAATACTAACCCCCTAACAACACAAAACCTAACCCCTTATCAACAAACAACCCTAACCCACTAAAAAAAACATCCCTAACGCCCTAACAACAAACAACCCTAACCCCCTAACAACAACCAACCCTAACCCCCTAAGAACAAACAACACTAACCCCCTAAGAACAAACAACAATAACCCCCAACAACGAACAATACTAACCCCCTAACAACACAAAACCTAACCCCTTATCAACAAACAACCCTAACCCACTAACAAAAAACATCCCTAACACCCTGACAACAAACAACCCTAAACCACTAACAACAAACAACACTAACCCTCTAACAACAAACAACCCTAAACCCCTAACATCAAACAACACTAACCCCCTAACAACACAAAACACTAACACCCTAACAACAAACAACACTAACACCCTAACAACAAAAACCACTAAACCCCAACAAGAAACAACCCTAAACCCCTAACAACAAACACTAACCCCCTAACAACAAAAAACACTAAACCCCTAACAAGAAACTACCCTAACCCCTTAACAAACAACACTGACCACGTAACAACAAACAACCCTAACCCCCAAACAACAAACAACCCTAACCCCCAAACAACAAACAACCCTAAACCCCTAACAACAAACAATCCTAACCCCCGAACAATCAACAAAACTAACCCCCTAACCACAATAATCACAAACACCCGAACAACAAAAACCACTAAACCCCAACAAGAAACAACTCTAAACCCCTAACAACAAACAACACTAACCCCCTAACAACAAACAACCCTAAACCCCTAACATCAAAGAACACTAACACCCTAACAACAAACAACCCTAACCCCCTAACAACAAACACTAACCCCCAAACAACAAACAACCCTAACCCCTAAAAACCAAAAACACTAACCAACTAACAACAAACAACCCTAACCCACTAACAACAAACAACCCTAACCCCCTAACAAGAAACAACACTAACCCCCTAACAACAAACAACCCTAACCCCTTAACAACAAACAATCCTAACCCCCCGAACAACCAACAACACTAACCCCCTAACCACAATAAACACTAACACCCTAACAACAAAAACCACTAAACCCCAACAAGAAACAACCCTAAACCCCTCACAACAAACAACACTAACCCCCTAACAAAAAACAACCCTAACCAAACAACAAAAAACCCTAACCCACCAACAACAAACAACACTAACACCCTAACAAAAAACAACCCTAACTCCCTAACAACAAACACCACTAACACCCTAACAACAAACAACCCTAACAACCTAACAGCAAACAACACTAACCCCCTAACAACAAACAACCCTAAACCCCTAACATCAAACAACACTAACCCCCTAACAACACAAAACACTAACACCCTAACAACAAACAACACTAACACCCTAACAACAAAAACCCCTAAACCCCAACAAGAAACAACCCTAAACCCCTAAGTACAAACAACACTAACCCCCTAACAACAAACAACCCTAACCAAACAACAAAAAACCCTAACCTACTAACAACAAACAAACTAACACCCTAACAACAAACAACCCTAACCCCCTAACAACAAACAACACTAACACCCTAACAACAAACAACCCTAACCCCCTAACAACAAACAACACTAACCCCCTAACAACAAAAAACCCTAAACCCCTAACATCAAACAACACTAACCCCCTAACAATACAAAACACTAACACCATAACAACAAACAACACTAACACCCTAACAACAAAAACCCCTAAACCCCAACAAGAAACAACCCTAAACCCCTAAGAACAAACAACACTAACCCCCTAACAACAAACAACCCTAACCAAACAACAAAAAACCCTAACCTACTAACAACAAACAACACTAACACCCTAACAACAAACAACCCTATCCCCATAACAACAAACAACACTAACACCCTAACAACAAACAACCCTAACTCCCTAACAACAAACAACACTAACCCCCTAACAACAAACAACCCTAAACCCCTAACATCAAAGAACACTAACACCCTAACAACAAACAACCCTAACCGCCTAACAACAAACAACCCTAACCCCTAAAAACCAAAAAAACTAACCCACTAACAACAAACAACCCTAACCCACTAACAACAAACAACCCTAACACCCTAACAACAAACAACACTAACCCCCTAACAACAAACAACCCTTACCCCCTAACATGAAACAACACTAACCCCCTAACAACACAAAACACTAACACCCTAACAACAAACAACACTAACACCCTAACAACAGAAACCACTAAACCCCAACAAGAAACAACCCTAAACCCCTAACAACAAACACTAACCCCCTAACAACAAACAACACTGAACCCCTAACAAGAAAATACCCTAACCCCGTAACAACAAACAACACTAACCCGTAACAACAAACAACCCTAAACCCCAAACAACAAACAACCCTAACCCCTTAACAACAAACAATCCTAACCCCCCGAACAACCAACAACACTAACCCCCTAACCACAATAAACACTAACACCCTAACAACAAAAACCACTAAACCCCAACAAGAAACAACCCGAAACCCCTCACAACAAACAACACTAACTCCCTAACAAAAAACAACCCTAACCAAACAACAAAATACCCTAACCCACCAACAACAAACATCACTAACACCCTAACAAAAAACAACCCTAACTCCCTAACAACAAACAACACTAACACCCTAACAACAAACAACCCTAAACCCTAAAAACCAAAAACACTAACCCACTAACAACAAACTACCGTAAACCACTAACAACAAACAACCCTAACACCCTAACAACAAACAACACTAACCCCCTAACAACAAACAACCCTAAACCCCGAACATCAAACAACACTAACCCCCTAACAACACAAAACACTAACACCCTAACAACAAACAACACTAACACCCTAACAACAAAAACCACTAAACCCCAACAAGAAACAACCCTAAACCCCTAACAACAAACACTAACCCCCTAACAACAAACAACACTAAACCCCTAACAAGAAACTACCCTAACCCCGTAACAACAAACAACACTAACCCCGTAACAACAAACAGCCTTAACCCCCAAACAACAAACAATCCTAACCCCCGAACAACCAACAACACTAACCCCCTAACAACAAACAACCCTAAACCCCTAACATCAAAGAACACTAACACCCTAACAACAAACAACCCTAACCCTCTAGCAACAAACACTAACCCCCAAAGAACAAACAACCCTAACCCCTAAAAACCAAAAACACTAACCCACTAACAACAAACAACCCTAACCCACTAACAACAATCAACCCTAACACCCTAACAACAAACAACACTAACCAAACAACAAACAACACTAACCCACTAACAACAAACAACACTAACACCCTAACAACAAACAACCCTAACCCCCTAACAACAAACAACACTAACCCCCTAACAACAAACAACCCTAACCCCCTAACAACAAACAACAATAACCCCCTAACAACAAACAACCCTAAACCCCTAACATCAAAGAACACTAACACCTAACAACAAACAACCCTAACCCTCTAGCAACAAACACTAACCCCCAAAGAACAAACAACCCTAACCCCTAAAAACCAAAAACACTAACCCACTAACAACAAACAACCCTAACCCACTAACAACAAACAACCCTAACACCCTAACAACAAAAAACACTAACCCCCTAACAACAAACAACCCTAAACCCCTACCATCAAACAACACTAACACCCTAACATCACAGAACACTAACACCCTAACAACAAACAACACTAACACCCTAACAACAAAACCACTAAACCCCAACAAGAAACAACCCTAAACCCCTAAGAAAAAACAACACTAACCCCCTAACAACAAACAACACTGAACCCCTAACAAGAAACTACCCTAACCCTGTAACAACAAACAACACTAACCCGGTAACAACAAACAACCCTAACCCCCAAACAACAAACAACCCTAACCCCCTAACAACAAACAATCCTAACCCCCGAACCACCAACAACACTAACCCCCTAACCACAATAAACACTAACACCCGAACAAGAAAAACCACTAAACCCCAACAAGAAACAACCCTAAACCCCTAACAACAAACAACACTAACCCCCTAACAAAAAAAAACCCTAACCAAACAACAAACAACCCTAACCCACTAACAACAAACAACACTAACCCCCTAACAAGAAACAACACTAACACCCTAACAACAAAAACCACTAAACCCCAACAAGAAACAACCCTAAACCCCTAACAACAAACAACACTAACCCCCTAACAACAAACAACCCTAACCAAACAACAAACAAACCTAACCCACTAACAACAAACAACACTAACACCCGAACAACAAACAACCCTAACCCCCTAACAACAATCAACACTAACACCCTAACAACAAACAACACTAACCCCATAACAACAAACAACCCTAAACACCTAACATCAAAGAACACTAACACCCTAACAACAAACAACCCTAACCCCCTAACAACAAACCCTAACCCCCAAACAACAAACAAACCTAACCCCTAAAAACCAAAAACACTAAACCACTAACAACAAACAACCCTAACCCACTAACAACAAACAACCCAAACACCCTAATAACAAACAACACTAACCCCCTAACAACACAAAACACTAACACCCTAACAACAAACAACACTAACACCCTAACAACAAAAACCACTAAACCCCAACAAGAAACAACCCTAAACCCCTAACAAAAAACACTAACCCCCTAACAACAAGCAACACTAAACCCCTAACAAGAAACTACCCTAACCCCGTACCAACAAACAACACTAAACCCCTAACAAGAAACTACCCTAACCCCGTAACAACAAACAACACTAACCCGGTAACAACAAACAACCCTAACCCCCAAACAACAAACAACCCTAAACCCCTAACATCAAAGAACACTAACACCCTAAGAACAAACAACCCTAACCCCCTAACAACAAACACTAACCCCCTAACAACAAACAACACTAAACCCCTAACAAGAAACTACACTAACCCTGTAACAACAAACAACACTAACCCCGTAACAACAAACAACCCTAACCCCCAAACAACAAACAATCCTAACCCCCAAACAACAAACAACCCTAACCCCCTAACAACAAACAATCCTAACCCCCGAAAACCAACAACACTAACACCGTAACCACAATAAACACTAACACCCAAACAACAAAAACCACTAAACACCAACAAGAAGCAACACTAAACCCCTAACAACAAACAACACTAACCCCGTAACAACAAACAACCCTAACCAAACAACAAAAACCCCTAACCCACTAACAACAAACAACACTAACACCCTAACAACAAACAACCCTAACTCCCTAACAACAAACAACACTAACACCCTAACAACAAACAACCCTTACCCCCTAAAAACAAACAAAACTAACCCCTAACAACAAACAACCCTAAACCCCTAACATCAAAGAACACTAACACCCTAACAACAAACAACCCTAACCCCCTAACAACAAACACTAACCCCCAAGGAACAAACAACCCTAACCCCTAAAAACCAAAAACACTAACCCACTAACAACAAACAACCCTAACCCCCTAACAACAAACAACCCTAAACCCCAAACATCAAACAACACTAACCCCCTAACAACACAAAACACTAACACCCTAACAACAAACAACACTAACACCCTAACAACAAAAACCACTAAAGCCCAACAAGAAACAACCCGAAACCCCTAACAACAAACAACACTAACCCCCTAACAACAAACAACACTAACCCCCTAACAACAACCAACCCTAACCCCCTAAGAACAAACAACACTAACGCCCTAAGAACAAACAACACTAACCCCCAGCAACGAGCAATACTAACCCCCTAACAACACAAAACCTAACCTCTTATCAAGAAACAACCCTAACCCACTAACAACAAACAACCCTAACACCCTAACAAGAAACAACACTAACCCCCTAACAACAAACAACCCTAAACCCCTAACATCAAAGAACACTAACACCCTAACAACAAACAACCCTAGCCCCCTAACAACAAACACTAACCCCCAAACAACAAACAACCCTAACCCCTGAAAACCAAAAACACTAACCCACTAACAACAATCAACCCTAACCCACTAACAACAAACAACCCTAACCCCCTAACAAGAAACAACCCTAAACCCCTAACATCAAACAACACTAACCCACTAACACCACAAAACACTAACACCCTAACAACAAACACCACTAACACCCTAAGAACAAAAAGCACTAAACCCCAACAAGAAACAACCCTAAACCCCTAACAAAAAACACTAACCCCCTAACAACAAACAACACTAAACCCCTAACAAGAAACTAACCTATCCCCGTAACAACAAACAACACTAA
Source organism: Elephas maximus indicus (assembly GCF_024166365.1). Lineage (NCBI taxonomy): Eukaryota > Metazoa > Chordata > Mammalia > Proboscidea > Elephantidae > Elephas > Elephas maximus. The sequence continues at coordinate 625,049 of NC_064828.1, forward strand.
CCCCGTAACAACAAACAACCCTAACCCCCAAACAACAAACAACCCTAAACCCCTAACAACAAACAATCCTAACCCCCGAACAACCAACAACACTAACTCCCTAACCACAATAAAGACTAACACCCTAACAACAAAAACCACTAAACCCCAACAAGAAACAACCCTAAACCCCTAACAGCAAACACTAACCCCCTAACAAAAAACAACCCTAACCAAACAACAAAAAACCCTAACCCACTAACATCAAACAACACTAACCCCCTAACAACAAACAACCCTAACCCCCTAACAAAAAACAACAGTAACACCCTAACAACAAAAACCACTAAACCCCAACAAGAAACAACCCTAACCCCTAACAACAAACAACACTAACCCCCTAACAACAAACAACCCTAACCAAACAACAAACAAACCTAACCCACTAACAACAAACAACACTAACACGCGAACAACAAACAACCCTAACCCCCCAACAGCAAACAACAGTAACACCCTAACAACAAAAACCAGTAAACCCCAACAAGAAACAACCCTAAACCCCTAAAAACAAACAACACTAACCCCCTAACAACAAACAACCCGAACCAAACAAGAAACAAACCTAACCCACTAACAACAAACAACACTAACACCCTAACAACAAACAACCCTAACCAAACAACAAACAAACCTAACCCACTAACAACAAACAACACTAACACGCGAACAACAAACAACCCTAACCCCCAACAACAAACAACAGTAACACCCTAACAACAAAAACCACTAAACCCCAACAAGAAACAACCCTAAACCCCTAACAACAAACAACACTAACCCCCTAACAACAAACAACCCTAACCAAACAACAAAGAAACCTAACCCACTAACAACAAACAACACTAACACCCGAACAAAAACAACCCTAACCCCCTAACAACAAACAACACAAACACCCTAACAACAAACAACCCTAACCCCCTAACACCAAAAAACACTAACCCCATAACAACAAACAACCCTAAACCCCTATCATCAAAGAACACTAACACCCTAACAACAAACAACCCTAACCCCCTAACAACAAACACTAACCCCCAAACAACAAACAACCCTAAAACCTGAAAACCAAAAACACTAACCCACTAACAACAAACAACACTAACCCCCTAAAAACAAACAATCCTAACCCCCTAACAACAAACAACACTCACCCCTAAAAAACAAACAACCCTAAAACCCTAAAAGCAAACAACACTGAACCCCTAAAAACAAACAACACTAAGCCCTTAACAACAAACAACACTAACACCCAAACAACAAACACCACTAAACCCCAACAAGAAACAACCCTAAGCCCCTAACAACAAACAACACTAACCCCCTAACAAGAAACAACCCTAAACCCCTAACAACAAACAACACTAACACCCTAACAACAAACAACACTAACACTCTAACAACAACCAACCCTAACCCCCTAAGAACAAAGAACACTAACGCCCTAAGAACAAACAACACTAACCCCCAGCAATGAACAATACTGACCCCGTAACAACACAAAACCTAACCTCTTATCAACAAACAACCCTAACCCACTAACAACAAACAACCCTAACACCGTAACAACAAACAACACTAACCCCCAACAACAAACAACCCTAAACCCCTAACATCAAAGAACACTAACACCCTAACAATAAACAAACCTAGCCCCCTAACAACAAACACTAACCCCCAAACAACATACAACCCTAACCCGTAAAAACCAAAAACACTAAACCACTAACAACAAACAACCCTAACCCACTAACAACAAACAACACTAACCTCCGAACAACAAACAACCCTAAACCCCTAACATCAAACAGCACTAACCCCCTAACAACACAAAACACTAACACCCTAACAACAAACAACACTAACACCCTAACAACAAAAACCACTAAACCGCAACAAGAAACAACCCTAAACCCCTAACAACAAACACTAACCCCCTAACAACAAACAACACTAAAACCCTAACAAGAAACTACCCTAACCCCGTAACAACAAACAACACTAACCCCGTAACAACAAACAACCCTAACCCCCAAACAACAAACAACCCTAACCCCCTAACAACAAACAATCCTAACCCCCGAACAACCAACAACACTAACCCCCTAACCACAGTAAACACTAACACCCTAACAACAAAAACCACTAAACCCCAACAAGAAACAACCCTAAACCCCTAACAACAAACAACACTAACCCCCTAACAACAAACAACCCTAACCAAACAACAAAAAACCCTAACCCACTAACACCAAACAACACTAACACCCTAACAAAAAACAACCCTAACCCCCTAACAAAAAACAACAGTAACACCCTAACAACAAACAACACTAAACCCCTAACCACAAACAACCCTAAACCCCTAACATCAAACAACACTAACCCCCAACAACACAAAACACTAACACCCTAACAACAAACAACACTAACACCCTAACAACAAAAACCACTAAACCCCAACAAGAAACAACCCTAAACCCCTAACAACAAACACTAACCCCCTAACAACAAACAACACTAAACCCCTAACAACAAACAACACTAACCCCCTAACAACAAACAACCCTAAACCCCTAACATCAAAGAACACTAACACCCTAACAACAAACAACCCTAACCCCCTAACAACAAACACTAACCCCCAAACAACAAACAACCCTAACCCCTAAAAACCAAAAACACTAACCAACTAACAACAAACAACCCTAACCCACCAACAACAAACAACCCTAACCCCCTAACAAGAAACAACACTAACCCCCTAACAACAAACAACCCTAAACCCCTAACATCAAACAACACTAACCCCCTAACAACACAAAACACTAAGACCCTAACAACAAACAACACTAACACCCTAACAACAAAAACCACTAAACCCCAACAAGAAACAACCCTAAACCCCTAACAACAAACACTAACCCCCTAACAACAAACAACACTAAACCCCTAACAAGAAACTACCCCAACCCCGTAACAACAAACAACACTAACCCCGTAACAACAAACAAACCTAACCCCGAAACAACAAACAACGCTAACTCCCTAACAACAAACAATCTTAACCCCGAACAACCAACAACACTAACCCCCTAACCACAATAAACACTAACACCCTAATAACGAAAACCACTAAACCCCAACAAGAAACAACCCTAAACCCCTAACAACAAACAACACTAACCCCCTAACCACAAACAACCCTAAGCAAACAACAAACAACCATAACCCACTAACAACAAAGAACACTAACACCCTAACAACAAACAACCCTATCCCCCTAACAACAAACAACCCTAACCCCCTAACAACAAACACTAACCCCCAAACAACAAACAACCCTAACGCCCTAACAACAAACAATCCTAACCCCCGAACAACCAACAACACTAACCCCCTAACCACAGTAAACATTAACACCCGAACAACAAAAACCACTAAAACCCAACAAGAAACAACCCTAAACCCCTAACAAGAATCAACACTAACCCCCTAAGAACAAACAACCCTAACCAAACAAGAAACAACCTTAAACCCTAAAAACAAACAACCCTAACACCCTAACAACAAACAGCCCTAACCAAACAACAAACAACCCTAACCGACTAACAACAAACAACACTAACCCCTAACAAGACACAACACTAACCCCCTAAGATGAAACAACACTAACCCCCTAACAACAAACAACACTAACCCCCTAACAACAAACAACACTAACACACTAACAACAACCAACCCTAACCCCCTAAGAACAAACGACACTAACCCCCTAAGAACAAACAACACTAACCCCCAACAACGAACACTACTAATCCCCTAACAACACAAAACCTAACCCCTTATCAACAAACAACCCTAACCCACTAACAAAAAACAACCCTAACACCCTGACAACAAACAACCCTAAACCCCTAACAACAAACAACACTAACCCTCTAACAACAAACAACCCTAAACCCCTAACATCAAAGAACACTAACACCCTAACAACAAACAACCCGCACCCCCTAAAAACAAGCACTAACCTCCAAACAACAAACAACCCTAACCCCTAAAAACCAAAAACATTAACCCACGAACAACAAACAGCCCTAATCCACTAACAACGAACAACCCTAACACCCTAACAACAGACAACACTAACCCCCTAACAACAAACAACCCTAAACCCCTAACATCAAACAACACTAACCCCCTAACAACACAAAACACTAACACCCTAACAACAAACAACACTAACACCCTAACAACAAAAACCACTAAACCCCAAGAAACAACCCTAAACCCCTAACAACAAACACTAACCCCCTAACAACAAAAAACACTAAACCCCTAACAAGAAACTACCCTAACCCCTTAACAAACAACACTGACCACGTAACAACAAACAACCCTAACCCCCAAACAACAAACAACCCTAACCCCCAAACAACAAACAACCCTAACCCCCTAACAACAAACAATCCTAACCCCCGAACAACCAACAAAACTAACCCCCTAACCACAATAATCACAAACACCCTAACAACAAAAACCACTAAACCCCAACAAGAAACAACTCTAAACCCCTAACAACAAACAACACTAACCCCCTAACAACAAACAACCGTAACCAAACAACAAACAACCCTAACCCACTATCAACAAACAACACTAACCCTCTAACAAGAAACTACTTTAACCCCGTAACAACAAACAACCCTAAACCCTAAAAACAAACAACCCTAACCAAACAACAAACAACCCTAACCGACTAACAACAAACAACACTAACCCCCTAACAAGAAAAAACACTAACCCCCTAAGAAGAAACAACATTAACCCCCTAACAACAAACAACACTAACCCCCTAACAACAAACAACACTAACCCCCTAACAACAAACAACACTAACACCCTAACAACAACCAACCCTAACCCCCTAAGAACAAACGACACTAACCCCCTAAGAACAAACAACAATAACCCCCAACAACGAACAATACTAACCCCCTAACAACACAAAACCTAACCGCTTATCAACAAACAACCCTAACCCACTAAAAAAAAACATCCCTAACACCCGAACAACAAACAACCCTAACCCCCTAACAACAACCAACCCTAACCCCCTAGGAACAAACAACACTAACCCCCTAAGAACAAACAACAATAACCCCGAACAACGAACAATACTAACCCCCTAACAACACAAAACCTAACCCCTTATCAACAAACAACCCTAACCCACTAACAAAAAACATCCCTAACACCCTGACAACAAACAACCCTAAACCACTAACATCAAACAACACTAACCCCCTAACAACACAAAACACTAACACCCTAACAACAAACAACACTAACACCCTAACAACAAAAACCACTAAACCCCAACAAGAAACAACCCTAAACCCCTAACAACAAACACTAACCCCCTAACAACAAACAACACTAAACCCCTAACAACAAACAACACTAACCCCCTAACAACAAACAACCCTAAACCCCTAACATCAAAGAACACTAACACCCTAACAACAAACAACCCTAACCCCCTAACAACAAACACTAACCCCCAAACAACAAACAACCCTAACCCCTAAAAACCAAAAACACTAACCAACTAACAACAAACAACCCTAACCCACCAACAACAAACAACCCTAACCCCCTAACAAGAAACAACACTAACCCCCTAACAACAAACAACCCTAAACCCCTAATATCAAACAACACTAACCCCCTAACAACACAAAACACTAAGACCCTAACAACAAACAACACTAACACCCTAACAACAAAAACCACTAAACCCCAACAAGAAACAACCCTAAACCCCTAACAACAAACACTAACCCCCTAACAACAAACAACACTAAACCCCTAACAAGAAACTACCCCAACCCCGTAACAACAAACAACACTAACCCCGTAACAACAAACAAACCTAACCCCGAAACAACAAACAACGCTAACTCCCTAACAACAAACAATCTTAACCCCGAACAACCAACAACACTAACCCCCTAACCACAATAAACACTAACACCCTAATAACGAAAACCACTAAACCCCAACAAGAAACAACCCTAAACCCCTAACAACAAACAACACTAACCCCCTAACCACAAACAACCCTAAGCAAACAACAAACAACCATAACCCACTAACAACAAAGAACACTAACACCCTAACAACAAACAACCCTATCCCCCTAACAACAAACAACCCTAACCCCCTAACAACAAACACTAACCCCCAAACAACAAACAACCCTAACCCTAAAAACCAAAAACACTAACCAACTAACAACCAACAACCCTAACCCACTAACAACAAACAACCCTAACACCCTGACAACAAACAACCCTAAACCCCTAACAACAAACAACACTAACCCTCTAACAACAAACAACCCTAAACCCCTAACATCAAAGAACACTAACACCCTAACAACAAACAACCCTCACCCCCTAAAAACAAACACTAACCTCCAAACAACAAACAACCCTAACCCCTAAAAACCAAAAACATTAACCCACTAACAACAAACAGCCCTAATCCACTAACAACGAACAACCCTAACACCCTAACAACAGACAACACTAACCCCCTAACAACAAACAACCCTAAACCCCTAACATCAAACAACACTAACCCCCTAACAACACAAAACACTAACACCCTAACAACAAACAACACTAACACCCTAACAACAAAAACCACTAAACCCCAACAAGAAACAACCCTAAACCCCTAACAACAAACACTAACCCCCTAACAACAAAAAACACTAAACCCCTAACAAGAAACTACCCTAACCCCTTAACAAACAACACTGACCACGTAACAACAAACAACCCTAACCCCCAAACAACAAACAACCCTAACCCCCAAACAACAAACAACCCTAACCCCCTAACAACAAACAATCCTAACCCCCGAGCAACCAACAAAACTAACCCCCTAACCACAATAATCACAAACACCCTAACAACAAAAACCACTAAACCCCAACAAGAAACAACTCTAAACCCCTAACAACAAACAACACTAACCCCCTAACAAAAAACAACCGTAACCAAACAACAAACAACCCTAACCCACTATCAACAAACAACACTAACCCTCTAACAAGAAACTACTTTAACCCCGTAACAACAAACAACCCTAAACCCTAAAAACAAACAACCCTAACCAAACAACAAACAACCCTAACCGACTAACAACAAACAACACTAACCCCCTAACAAGAAAAAACACTAACCCCCTAAGAAGAAACAACATTAACCCCCTAACAACAAACAACACTAACCCCCTAACAACAAACAACACTAACACCCTAACAACAACCAACCCTAACCCCCTAAGAACAAACGACACTAACCCCCTAAGAACAAACAACAATAACCCCCAACAACGAACAATACTAACCCCCTAACAACACAAAACCTAACCCCTTATCAACAAACAACCCTAACCCACTAAAAAAAACATCCCTAACACCCTAACAACAAACAACCCTAACCCCCTAACAACAACCAACCCTAACCCCCTAAGAACAAACAACACTAACCCCCTAAGAACAAACAACAATAACCCCCAACAACGAACAATACTAACCCCCTAACAACACAAAACCTAACCCCTTATCAACAAACAACCCTAACCCACTAACAAAAAACATCCCTAACACCCTGACAACAAACAACCCTAAACCACTAACAACAAACAACACTAACCCTCTAACAACAAACAACCCTAAACCCCTAACATCAAACAACACTAACCCCCTAACAACACAAAACACTAACACCCTAACAACAAACAACACTAACACCCTAACAACAAAAACCACTAAACCCCAACAAGAAACAACCCTAAACCCCTAACAACAAACACTAACCCCCTAACAACAAAAAACACTAAACCCCTAACAAGAAACTACCCTAACCCCTTAACAAACAACACTGACCACGTAACAACAAACAACCCTAACCCCCAAACAACAAACAACCCTAACCCCCAAACAACAAACAACCCTAAACCCCTAACAACAAACAATCCTAACCCCCGAACAACCAACAAAACTAACCCCCTAACCACAATAATCACAAACACCCGAACAACAAAAACCACTAAACCCCAACAAGAAACAACTCTAAACCCCTAACAACAAACAACACTAACCCCCTAACAACAAACAACCCTAAACCCCTAACATCAAAGAACACTAACACCCTAACAACAAACAACCCTAACCCCCTAACAACAAACACTAACCCCCAAACAACAAACAACCCTAACCCCTAAAAACCAAAAACACTAACCAACTAACAACAAACAACCCTAACCCACTAACAACAAACAACCCTAACCCCCTAACAAGAAACAACACTAACCCCCTAACAACAAACAACCCTAACCCCTTAACAACAAACAATCCTAACCCCCCGAACAACCAACAACACTAACCCCCTAACCACAATAAACACTAACACCCTAACAACAAAAACCACTAAACCCCAACAAGAAACAACCCTAAACCCCTCACAACAAACAACACTAACCCCCTAACAAAAAACAACCCTAACCAAACAACAAAAAACCCTAACCCACCAACAACAAACAACACTAACACCCTAACAAAAAACAACCCTAACTCCCTAACAACAAACACCACTAACACCCTAACAACAAACAACCCTAACAACCTAACAGCAAACAACACTAACCCCCTAACAACAAACAACCCTAAACCCCTAACATCAAACAACACTAACCCCCTAACAACACAAAACACTAACACCCTAACAACAAACAACACTAACACCCTAACAACAAAAACCCCTAAACCCCAACAAGAAACAACCCTAAACCCCTAAGTACAAACAACACTAACCCCCTAACAACAAACAACCCTAACCAAACAACAAAAAACCCTAACCTACTAACAACAAACAAACTAACACCCTAACAACAAACAACCCTAACCCCCTAACAACAAACAACACTAACACCCTAACAACAAACAACCCTAACCCCCTAACAACAAACAACACTAACCCCCTAACAACAAAAAACCCTAAACCCCTAACATCAAACAACACTAACCCCCTAACAATACAAAACACTAACACCATAACAACAAACAACACTAACACCCTAACAACAAAAACCCCTAAACCCCAACAAGAAACAACCCTAAACCCCTAAGAACAAACAACACTAACCCCCTAACAACAAACAACCCTAACCAAACAACAAAAAACCCTAACCTACTAACAACAAACAACACTAACACCCTAACAACAAACAACCCTATCCCCATAACAACAAACAACACTAACACCCTAACAACAAACAACCCTAACTCCCTAACAACAAACAACACTAACCCCCTAACAACAAACAACCCTAAACCCCTAACATCAAAGAACACTAACACCCTAACAACAAACAACCCTAACCGCCTAACAACAAACAACCCTAACCCCTAAAAACCAAAAAAACTAACCCACTAACAACAAACAACCCTAACCCACTAACAACAAACAACCCTAACACCCTAACAACAAACAACACTAACCCCCTAACAACAAACAACCCTTACCCCCTAACATGAAACAACACTAACCCCCTAACAACACAAAACACTAACACCCTAACAACAAACAACACTAACACCCTAACAACAGAAACCACTAAACCCCAACAAGAAACAACCCTAAACCCCTAACAACAAACACTAACCCCCTAACAACAAACAACACTGAACCCCTAACAAGAAAATACCCTAACCCCGTAACAACAAACAACACTAACCCGTAACAACAAACAACCCTAAACCCCAAACAACAAACAACCCTAACCCCTTAACAACAAACAATCCTAACCCCCCGAACAACCAACAACACTAACCCCCTAACCACAATAAACACTAACACCCTAACAACAAAAACCACTAAACCCCAACAAGAAACAACCCGAAACCCCTCACAACAAACAACACTAACTCCCTAACAAAAAACAACCCTAACCAAACAACAAAATACCCTAACCCACCAACAACAAACATCACTAACACCCTAACAAAAAACAACCCTAACTCCCTAACAACAAACAACACTAACACCCTAACAACAAACAACCCTAAACCCTAAAAACCAAAAACACTAACCCACTAACAACAAACTACCGTAAACCACTAACAACAAACAACCCTAACACCCTAACAACAAACAACACTAACCCCCTAACAACAAACAACCCTAAACCCCGAACATCAAACAACACTAACCCCCTAACAACACAAAACACTAACACCCTAACAACAAACAACACTAACACCCTAACAACAAAAACCACTAAACCCCAACAAGAAACAACCCTAAACCCCTAACAACAAACACTAACCCCCTAACAACAAACAACACTAAACCCCTAACAAGAAACTACCCTAACCCCGTAACAACAAACAACACTAACCCCGTAACAACAAACAGCCTTAACCCCCAAACAACAAACAATCCTAACCCCCGAACAACCAACAACACTAACCCCCTAACAACAAACAACCCTAAACCCCTAACATCAAAGAACACTAACACCCTAACAACAAACAACCCTAACCCTCTAGCAACAAACACTAACCCCCAAAGAACAAACAACCCTAACCCCTAAAAACCAAAAACACTAACCCACTAACAACAAACAACCCTAACCCACTAACAACAAACAACCCTAACACCCTAACAACAAACAACACTAACCAAACAACAAACAACACTAACCCACTAACAACAAACAACACTAACACCCTAACAACAAACAACCCTAACCCCCTAACAACAAACAACACTAACCCCCTAACAACAAACAACCCTAACCCCCTAACAACAAACAACAATAACCCCCTAACAACAAACAACCCTAAACCCCTAACATCAAAGAACACTAACACCTAACAACAAACAACCCTAACCCTCTAGCAACAAACACTAACCCCCAAAGAACAAACAACCCTAACCCCTAAAAACCAAAAACACTAACCCACTAACAACAAACAACCCTAACCCACTAACAACAAACAACCCTAACACCCTAACAACAAAAAACACTAACCCCCTAACAACAAACAACCCTAAACCCCTACCATCAAACAACACTAACACCCTAACATCACAGAACACTAACACCCTAACAACAAACAACACTAACACCCTAACAACAAAACCACTAAACCCCAACAAGAAACAACCCTAAACCCCTAAGAAAAAACAACACTAACCCCCTAACAACAAACAACACTGAACCCCTAACAAGAAACTACCCTAACCCTGTAACAACAAACAACACTAACCCGGTAACAACAAACAACCCTAACCCCCAAACAACAAACAACCCTAACCCCCTAACAACAAACAATCCTAACCCCCGAACCACCAACAACACTAACCCCCTAACCACAATAAACACTAACACCCGAACAAGAAAAACCACTAAACCCCAACAAGAAACAACCCTAAACCCCTAACAACAAACAACACTAACCCCCTAACAAAAAAAAACCCTAACCAAACAACAAACAACCCTAACCCACTAACAACAAACAACACTAACCCCCTAACAAGAAACAACACTAACACCCTAACAACAAAAACCACTAAACCCCAACAAGAAACAACCCTAAACCCCTAACAACAAACAACACTAACCCCCTAACAACAAACAACCCTAACCAAACAACAAACAAACCTAACCCACTAACAACAAACAACACTAACACCCGAACAACAAACAACCCTAACCCCCTAACAACAATCAACACTAACACCCTAACAACAAACAACACTAACCCCATAACAACAAACAACCCTAAACACCTAACATCAAAGAACACTAACACCCTAACAACAAACAACCCTAACCCCCTAACAACAAACACTAACCCCCAAACAACAAACAAACCTAACCCCTAAAAACCAAAAACACTAAACCACTAACAACAAACAACCCTAACCCACTAACAACAAACAACCCAAACACCCTAATAACAAACAACACTAACCCCCTAACAACACAAAACACTAACACCCTAACAACAAACAACACTAACACCCTAACAACAAAAACCACTAAACCCCAACAAGAAACAACCCTAAACCCCTAACAAAAAACACTAACCCCCTAACAACAAGCAACGCTAAACCCCTAACAAGAAACTACCCTAACCCCGTACCAACAAACAACACTAAACCCCTAACAAGAAACTACCCTAACCCCGTAACAACAAACAACACTAACCCGGTAACAACAAACAACCCTAACCCCCAAACAACAAACAACCCTAAACCCCTAACATCAAAGAACACTAACACCCTAAGAACAAACAACCCTAACCCCCTAACAACAAACACTAACCCCCTAACAACAAACAACACTAAACCCCTAACAAGAAACTACACTAACCCTGTAACAACAAACAACACTAACCCCGTAACAACAAACAACCCTAACCCCCAAACAACAAACAATCCTAACCCCCAAACAACAAACAACCCTAACCCCCTAACAACAAACAATCCTAACCCCCGAAAACCAACAACACTAACACCGTAACCACAATAAACACTAACACCCAAACAACAAAAACCACTAAACACCAACAAGAAGCAACACTAAACCCCTAACAACAAACAACACTAACCCCGTAACAACAAACAACCCTAACCAAACAACAAAAACCCCTAACCCACTAACAACAAACAACACTAACACCCTAACAACAAACAACCCTAACTCCCTAACAACAAACAACACTAACCCCCTAACAACAACCAACCCTAACCCCCTAAGAACAAACAACACTAACGCCCTAAGAACAAACAACACTAACCCCCAGCAACGAGCAATACTAACCCCCTAACAACACAAAACCTAACCTCTTATCAAGAAACAACCCTAACCCACTAACAACAAACAACCCTAACACCCTAACAAGAAACAACACTAACCCCCTAACAACAAACAACCCTAAACCCCTAACATCAAAGAACACTAACACCCTAACAACAAACAACCCTAGCCCCCTAACAACAAACACTAACCCCCAAACAACAAACAACCCTAACCCCTGAAAACCAAAAACACTAACCCACTAACAACAATCAACCCTAACCCACTAACAACAAACAACCCTAACCCCCTAACAAGAAACAACCCTAAACCCCTAACATCAAACAACACTAACCCACTAACACCACAAAACACTAACACCCTAACAACAAACACCACTAACACCCTAAGAACAAAAAGCACTAAACCCCAACAAGAAACAACCCTAAACCCCTAACAAAAAACACTAACCCCCTAACAACAAACAACACTAAACCCCTAACAAGAAACTAACCTATCCCCGTAACAACAAACAACACTAACCCCGTAACAACAAACAACCCTAACCCCCAAACAACAAACAACCCTAAACCCCTAACAACAAACAATCCTAACCCCCGAACAACCAACAACACTAACTCCCTAACCACAATAAAGACTAACACCCTAACAACAAAAACCACTAAACCCCAACAAGAAACAACCCTAAACCCCTAACAGCAAACACTAACCCCCTAACAAAAAACAACCCTAACCAAACAACAAAAAACCCTAACCCACTAACATCAAACAACACTAACCCCCTAACAACAAACAACCCTAACCCCCTAACAAAAAACAACAGTAACACCCTAACAACAAAAACCACTAAACCCCAACAAGAAACAACCCTAACCCCTAACAACAAACAACACTAACCCCCTAACAACAAACAACCCTAACCAAACAACAAACAAACCTAACCCACTAACAACAAACAACACTAACACGCGAACAACAAACAACCCTAACCCCCCAACAGCAAACAACAGTAACACCCTAACAACAAAAACCAGTAAACCCCAACAAGAAACAACCCTAAACCCCTAAAAACAAACAACACTAACCCCCTAACAACAAACAACCCGAACCAAACAAGAAACAAACCTAACCCACTAACAACAAACAACACTAACACCCTAACAACAAACAACCCTAACCAAACAACAAACAAACCTAACCCACTAACAACAAACAACACTAACACGCGAACAACAAACAACCCTAACCCCCAACAACAAACAACAGTAACACCCTAACAACAAAAACCACTAAACCCCAACAAGAAACAACCCTAAACCCCTAACAACAAACAACACTAACCCCCTAACAACAAACAACCCTAACCAAACAACAAAGAAACCTAACCCACTAACAACAAACAACACTAACACCCGAACAAAAACAACCCTAACCCCCTAACAACAAACAACACAAACACCCTAACAACAAACAACCCTAACCCCCTAACACCAAAAAACACTAACCCCATAACAACAAACAACCCTAAACCCCTATCATCAAAGAACACTAACACCCTAACAACAAACAACCCTAACCCCCTGACAACAAACACTAACCCCCAAACAACAAACAACCCTAAAACCTGAAAACCAAAAACACTAACCCACTAACAACAAACAACACTAACCCCCTAAAAACAAACAATCCTAACCCCCTAACAACAAACAACACTCACCCCTAAAAAACAAACAACCCTAAAACCCTAAAAGCAAACAACACTGAACCCCTAAAAACAAACAACACTAAGCCCTTAACAACAAACAACACTAACACCCAAACAACAAACACCACTAAACCCCAACAAGAAACAACCCTAAGCCCCTAACAACAAACAACACTAACCCCCTAACAAGAAACAACCCTAAACCCCTAACAACAAACAACACTAACACCCTAACAACAAACAACACTAACACTCTAACAACAACCAACCCTAACCCCCTAAGAACAAAGAACACTAACGCCCTAAGAACAAACAACACTAACCCCCAGCAATGAACAATACTGACCCCGTAACAACACAAAACCTAACCTCTTATCAACAAACAACCCTAACCCACTAACAACAAACAACCCTAACACCGTAACAACAAACAACACTAACCCCCAACAACAAACAACCCTAAACCCCTAACATCAAAGAACACTAACACCCTAACAATAAACAAACCTAGCCCCCTAACAACAAACACTAACCCCCAAACAACATACAACCCTAACCCGTAAAAACCAAAAACACTAAACCACTAACAACAAACAACCCTAACCCACTAACAACAAACAACACTAACCTCCGAACAACAAACAACCCTAAACCCCTAACATCAAACAGCACTAACCCCCTAACAACACAAAACACTAACACCCTAACAACAAACAACACTAACACCCTAACAACAAAAACCACTAAACCGCAACAAGAAACAACCCTAAACCCCTAACAACAAACACTAACCCCCTAACAACAAACAACACTAAAACCCTAACAAGAAACTACCCTAACCCCGTAACAACAAACAACACTAACCCCGTAACAACAAACAACCCTAACCCCCAAACAACAAACAACCCTAACCCCCTAACAACAAACAATCCTAACCCCCGAACAACCAACAACACTAACCCCCTAACCACAGTAAACACTAACACCCTAACAACAAAAACCACTAAACCCCAACAAGAAACAACCCTAAACCCCTAACAACAAACAACACTAACCCCCTAACAACAAACAACCCTAACCAAACAACAAAAAACCCTAACCCACTAACACCAAACAACACTAACACCCTAACAAGAAACAACCCTAACCCCCTAACAAAAAACAACAGTAACACCCTAACAACAAACAACACTAAACCCCTAACCACAAACAACCCTAAACCCCTAACATCAAACAACACTAACCCCCTAACAACACAAAAAACTAACACCCTAACAACAAACAACACTAACACCCTAACAACAAAAACCACTAAACCCCATCAAGAAACAACCCTAAACCCCTAACAACAAACACTAACCCCCTAACAACAAACAACACTAAACCCCTAGGAAGAAACTACCCTAACCCCGTAACAACAAACAAACCTAACCCCCAAACAACAAACAACGCTAACTCCCTAACAACAAACAATCTTAACCCCGAACAACCAACAACACTAACCCCCTAACCACAATAAACACTAACACCCTAATAACGAAAACCACTAAACCCCAACAAGAAACAACCCTAAACCCCTAACAACAAACAACACTAACCCCCTAACCACAAACAACCCTAAGCAAACAACAAACAACCATAACCCACTAACAACGAAGAACACTT
The DNA here is from genome assembly GCF_024166365.1 of Elephas maximus indicus. Lineage (NCBI taxonomy): Eukaryota > Metazoa > Chordata > Mammalia > Proboscidea > Elephantidae > Elephas > Elephas maximus. The sequence goes on from NC_064828.1 coordinate 641,367, forward strand.
ACAACCTAACAACAAACAACCCTATCCCCCTAACAACAAACAACTCTAACCCCCTAACAACAAACAACCCTAAACCCCTAACATCAAAGAACACTAACACCCTAATAACAAACAACCCTAACCCCTAAAAACCAAAAACACTAACCCACTAACAACAAACAACCCTAACCCACTAACAACAAACAACCCTAACACCCAAACAAGAAACAACACTAACCCCCTAAAAACAAACAACCCTAAACCCCTAACATCAAACAACACTAACCCCCTAATAACACAAAACACTAACACCCTAACAACAAACAACACTAACACCCTAACAACAAAAACCACTAAACCCCAACAAGAAACAACCCTAAACCCCTAACAACAAACACTAACCCCCTAACAACAAACAACACTAAACCCCTAACAAGAAACTACTCTAACCACGTAACAACAAACAACACTAACCCCGTAACACCAAACAACCCTAACCCCCAAACAACAAACAACCCTAACGCCCTAACAACAAACAATCCTAACCCCCGAACAACCAACAACACTAACCCCCAAACCACAGTAAACATTAACACCCTAACAACAAAAACCACTAAAACCCAACAAGAAACAACCCTAAACCCCTAACAACAATCAACACTAACCCCCTAAGAACAAACAGCCCTAACCAAACAACAAACAACCCTAACCGACTAACAACAAACAACACTAACCCCCTAACAAGACACAACACTAACCCCCTAAGAAGAAACAACACTAACCCCCTAAGAACAAACAACACTAACCCCCTAACAACAAACAACACTAACACCCTAACAACAACCAACCCTAACCCCCTAAGAACAAACGACACTAACCCCCTAAGAACAAACAACACTAACCCCCAACAACGAACACTACTAATCCCCTAACAACACAAAACCTAACCCCTTATCAACAAACAACCCTAACCCACTAACAAAAAACAACCCTAACACCCTAACAACAAACAACCCTAAACCCCTAACAACAAACAACACTAACCCTCTAACAACATACAACCCTAAACCCCTAACATCAAAGAACACTAACACCCTAACAACAAACAACCCTCACCCCCTAACAACAAACACTAACCTCCAAACAACAAAGAACCCTAACCCCTAAAAACCAAAAACACTAACCCACTAACAACAAACAGCCCTAATCCACTAACAACGAACAACCCTAACACCCTAACAACAGACAACACTAAACCCCTAGCAACAAACAACCCTAAACCCCTAACATCAAACAACACTAACCCCCTAACAACATAAAACACTAACACCCTAACAACAAACAACACTAACACCCTAACAACAAAAACCACTAAACCCCAACAAGAAACAACCCTGAACCCCTAACAACAAACACTAACCCCCTAACAACAAACAACACTAAACTCCTAACAAGAAACTACCCTAACCCCGTAAAAACAAACAACACTAACCCGTAACAGCAAACAACCCTAACCCCCAAACAACAAACAAACCTAACCCCCAAACAACAAACAACCCTAACCCCCTAACAACAAACAATCCTAACCCCCGAACAACCAACAACACTGACCGCCAACCACAATAAACATTAACACCCTAACAACAAAAACCACTAAACGCCAACAAGAAACAACCCTAAACCACTAACAACAAACAACAGTAACCCCCTAACAACACAAAACACTAACACCCTAACAACAAACAACACTAACCCCCTAACAACAAACAACACTAACCCTCTAAAAACAAACAACCCTAAACCCCTAACATCAAACAACACTAACCCCCTAACAACACAAAACACTAACACCCTAACAACAAACACTAACACCCTAACAAAAAAAACCACTAAACCCCAACAAGAAAAAACCCTAAACCCCTAACAACAAACACTAACACCCTAACAACAAACAACACTAAACCACTAACAAGAAACTACTCTAACCCCGTAACAACAAACAACCCTAACCCCGTAACAACAAACAACCCTAACCCCCAAACAACAAACAACCCTAACCCCCTAACAACAAACAATCCTAACCCCCGAACAACCAATAACACTAACCCCCTAACCACAGTAAACACTAACACCCTAACAACAAAAACCACTAAACCCCAACAAGAAACAACCCTAAACCCCTAACAACAAACAACACTAACCCCCTAACAACAAACAACCCTGACCAAAAAACAAAAAACCCTAACCCACTAACTACAAACAACACTAACCCCCTAGCAAAAAACTACTTTAACCCCGTAACAACAAACAACCCTAACCCCTAAAAACAAACAACCCTAACCAAACAACACACCACCCTAACGGACTAACAACAAACAACACTGACCCCCTAACAAGGAAAAACACTAACCCCCTAAGAAGAAACAACACTAACCCCCTAACAACAAACAACACTAACCCCCTAACAACAAACAACACTAACACCCTAACAACAACCAACCCTAACCCCCTAAGAACAAACAACACTAACCCCCTCAGAACAAACAACAATAACCCCCAACAACGAACAATACTAACCCCCTAACAACACAAAACCTACCCCTTATCAACAAACAACCCTAACCCACTAAAAAAAAACATCCCTAACACCCTAACAACAAACAACCCTAACCCCCTAACAACAACCAACCCTAACCCCCTAAGAACAAACAACACTAACCCCCTAAGAACAAACAACAATAACCCCCAACAACGAACAATACTAACCCCCTAACAACACAAAACCTAACCCCTTATCAACAAACAACCCTAACCCACTAACAAAAAACATCCCTAACACCCTGACAACAAACAACCCTAAACCACTAACAACAAACAACACTAACCCTCTAACAACAAACAACCCTAAACCCCTAACATCAAACAACACTAACCCCCTAACAACACAAAACACTAACACCCTAACAACAAACAACCCTAACCCCCTAACAACAAACACTAACCCCCAAACAACAAACAACCCTAAAACCTGAAAACCAAAAACACTAACCCACTAACAACAAACAACACTAACCCCCTAAAAACAAACAATCCTAACCCCCTAACAACAAACAACACTCACCCCTAAAAAACAAACAACCCTAAAACCATAAAAGCAAACAACACTGAACCCCTAAAAACAAACAACACTAAGCCCTTAACAACAAACAACACTAACACCCAAACAACAAACACCACTAAACCCCAACAAGAAACAACCCTAAGCCCCTAACAACAAACAACACTAACCCCCTAACAAGAAACAACCCTAAACCCCTAACAACAAACAACACTAACACCCTAACAACAAACAACACTAACACTCTAACAACAACCAACCCTAACCCCCTAAGAACAAAGAACACTAACGCCCTAAGAACAAACAACACTAACCCCCAGCAATGAACAATACTGACCCCGTAACAACACAAAACCTAACCTCTTATCAACAAACAACCCTAACCCACTAACAACAAACAACCCTAACACCGTAACAACAAACAACACTAACCCCCAACAACAAACAACCCTAAACCCCTAACATCAAAGAACACTAACACCCTAACAATAAACAAACCTAGCCCCCTAACAACAAACACTAACCCCCAAACAACATACAACCCTAACCCGTAAAAACCAAAAACACTAAACCACTAACAACAAACAACCCTAACCCACTAACAACAAACAACACTAACCTCCGAACAACAAACAACCCTAAACCCCTAACATCAAACAGCACTAACCCCCTAACAACACAAAACACTAACACCCTAACAACAAACAACACTAACACCCTAACAACAAAAACCACTAAACCGCAACAAGAAACAACCCTAAACCCCTAACAACAAACACTAACCCCCTAACAACAAACAACACTAAAACCCTAACAAGAAACTACCCTAACCCCGTAACAACAAACAACACTAACCCCGTAACAACAAACAACCCTAACCCCCAAACAACAAACAACCCTAACCCCCTAACAACAAACAATCCTAACCCCCGAACAACCAACAACACTAACCCCCTAACCACAGTAAACACTAACACCCTAACAACAAAAACCACTAAACCCCAACAAGAAACAACCCTAAACCCCTAACAACAAACAACACTAACCCCCTAACAACAAACAACCCTAACCAAACAACAAAAAACCCTAACCCACTAACACCAAACAACACTAACACCCTAACAAAAAACAACCCTAACCCCCTAACAAAAAACAACAGTAACACCCTAACAACAAACAACACTAAACCCCTAACCACAAACAACCCTAAACCCCTAACATCAAACAACACTAACCCCCTAACAACACAAAAAACTAACACCCTAACAACAAACAACACTAACACCCTAACAACAAAAACCACTAAACCCCATCAAGAAACAACCCTAAACCCCTAACAACAAACACTAACCCCCTAACAACAAACAACACTAAACCCCTAGGAAGAAACTACCCTAACCCCGTAACAACAAACAAACCTAACCCCCAAACAACAAACAACGCTAACTCCCTAACAACAAACAATCTTAACCCCGAACAACCAACAACACTAACCCCCTAACCACAATAAACACTAACACCCTAATAACGAAAACCACTAAACCCCAACAAGAAACAACCCTAAACCCCTAACAACAAACAACACTAACCCCCTAACCACAAACAACCCTAAGCAAACAACAAACAACCATAACCCACTAACAACGAAGAACACTTACAACCTAACAACAAACAACCCTATCCCCCTAACAACAAAAAACTCTAACCCCCTAACAACAAACAACCCTAAACCCCTAACATCAAAGAACACTAACACCCTAATAACAAACAACCCTAACCCCTAAAAACCAAAAACACTAACCCACTAACAACAAACAACCCTAACCCACTAACAACAAACAACCCTAACACCCAAACAAGAAACAACACTAACCCCCTAAAAACAAACAACCCTAAACCCCTAACATCAAACAACACTAACCCCCTAATAACACAAAACACTAACACCCTAACAACAAACAACACTAACACCCTAACAACAAAAACCACTAAACCCCAACAAGAAACAACCCTAAACCCCTAACAACAAACACTAACCCCCTAACAACAAACAACACTAAACCCCTAACAAGAAACTACTCTAACCACGTAACAACAAACAACACTAACCCCGTAACACCAAACAACCCTAACCCCCAAACAACAAACAACCCTAACGCCCTAACAACAAACAATCCTAACCCCCGAACAACCAACAACACTAACCCCCAAACCACAGTAAACATTAACACCCTAACAACAAAAACCACTAAAACCCAACAAGAAACAACCCTAAACCCCTAACAACAATCAACACTAACCCCCTAAGAACAAACAGCCTAACCAAACAACAAACAACCCTAACCGACTAACAACAAACAACACTAACCCCCTAACAAGACACAACACTAACCCCCTAAGAAGAAACAACACTAACCCCCTAAGAACAAACAACACTAACCCCCTAACAACAAACAACACTAACACCCTAACAACAACCAACCCTAACCCCCTAAGAACAAACGACACTAACCCCCTAAGAACAAACAACACTAACCCCCAACAACGAACACTACTAATCCCCTAACAACACAAAACCTAACCCCTTATCAACAAACAACCCTAACCCACTAACAAAAAACAACCCTAACACCCTAACAACAAACAACCCTAAACCCCTAACAACAAACAACACTAACCCTCTAACAACATACAACCCTAAACCCCTAACATCAAAGAACACTAACACCCTAACAACAAACAACCCTCACCCCCTAACAACAAACACTAACCTCCAAACAACAAACAACCCTAACCCCTAAAAACCAAAAACACTAACCCACTAACAACAAACAGCCCTAATCCACTAACAACGAACAACCCTAACACCCTAACAACAGACAACACTAAACCCCTAGCAACAAACAACCCTAAACCCCTAACATCAAACAACACTAACCCCCTAACAACATAAAACACTAACACCCTAACAACAAACAACACTAACACCCTAACAACAAAAACCACTAAACCCCAACAAGAAACAACCCTGAACCCCTAACAACAAACACTAACCCCCTAACAACAAACAACACTAAACTCCTAACAAGAAACTACCCTAACCCCGTAAAAACAAACAACACTAACCCGTAACAGCAAACAACCCTAACCCCCAAACAACAAACAAACCTAACCCCCAAACAACAAACAACCCTAACCCCCTAACAACAAACAATCCTAACCCCCGAACAACCAACAACACTGACCGCCAACCACAATAAACATTAACACCCTAACAACAAAAACCACTAAACGCCAACAAGAAACAACCCTAAACCACTAACAACAAACAACAGTAACCCCCTAACAACACAAAACACTAACACCCTAACAACAAACAACACTAACCCCCTAACAACAAACAACACTAACCCTCTAAAAACAAACAACCCTAAACCCCTAACATCAAACAACACTAACCCCCTAACAACACAAAACACTAACACCCTAACAACAAACACTAACACCCTAACAAAAAAAACCACTAAACCCCAACAAGAAAAAACCCTAAACCCCTAACAACAAACACTAACACCCTAACAACAAACAACACTAAACCACTAACAAGAAACTACTCTAACCCCGTAACAACAAACAACCCTAACCCCGTAACAACAAACAACCCTAACCCCCAAACAACAAACAACCCTAACCCCCTAACAACAAACAATCCTAACCCCCGAACAACCAATAACACTAACCCCCTAACCACAGTAAACACTAACACCCTAACAACAAAAACCACTAAACCCCAACAAGAAACAACCCTAAACCCCTAACAACAAACAACCCTGACCAAAAAACAAAAAACCCTAACCCACTAACTACAAACAACACTAACCCCCTAGCAAAAAACTACTTTAACCCCGTAACAACAAACAACCCTAACCCCTAAAAACAAACAACCCTAACCAAACAACACACCACCCTAACGGACTAACAACAAACAACACTGACCCCCTAACAAGGAAAAACACTAACCCCCTAAGAAGAAACAACACTAACCCCCTAACAACAAACAACACTAACCCCCTAACAACAAACAACACTAACACCCTAACAACAACCAACCCTAACCCCCTAAGAACAAACAACACTAACCCCCTCAGAACAAACAACAATAACCCCCAACAACGAACAATACTAACCCCCTAACAACACAAAACCTACCCCTTATCAACAAACAACCCTAACCCACTAAAAAAAAACATCCCTAACACCCTAACAACAAACAACCCTAACCCCCTAACAACAACCAACCCTAACCCCCTAAGAACAAACAACACTAACCCCCTAAGAACAAACAACAATAACCCCCAACAACGAACAATACTAACCCCCTAACAACACAAAACCTAACCCCTTATCAACAAACAACCCTAACCCACTAACAAAAAACATCCCTAACACCCTGACAACAAACAACCCTAAACCACTAACAACAAACAACACTAACCCTCTAACAACAAACAACCCTAAACCCCTAACATCAAACAACACTAACCCCCTAACAACACAAAACACTAACACCCTAACAACAAACAACACTAACACCCTAACAACAAAAACCACTAAACCCCAACAAGAAACAACCCTAAACCCCTAACAACAAACACTAACCCCCTAACAACAAACAACCCTAACCCCTAAAAACCAAAAACACTAACCAACTAACAACAAACAACCCTAACCCACCAACAACAAACAACCCTAACCCCCTAACAAGAAACAACACTAACCCCCTAACAACAAACAACCCTAAACCCCTAACATCAAACAACACTAACCCCCTAACAACACAAAACACTAAGACCCTAACAACAAACAACACTAACACCCTAACAACAAAAACCCCTAAACCCCAACAAGAAACAACCCTAAACCCCTAAGTACAAACAACACTAACCCCCTAACAACAAACAACCGTAACCAAACAACAAAAAACCCTAACCTACTAACAACAAACAAACTAACACCCTAACAACAAACAACCCTAACCCCCTAACAACAAACAACACTAACACCCTAACAACAAACAACCCTAACCCCCTAACAACAAACAACACTAACCCCCTAACAACAAACAACCCTAAACCCCTAACATCAAAGAACACTAACACCCTAACAACAAACAACCCTAACCCCCTAACAACAAACAACCCTAACCCCTAAAAACCAAAAAAACTAACCCACTAACAACAAACAACCCTAACCCACTAACAACAAACAACCCTAACCCCCTAACAACAAACAATCCTAACCGGCGAACAACCAACAACACTAACCCCCTAACCACAATAAAGACTAACACCCTAACAACAAAAACCACTAAACCCCAACAAAAAACAACCCTAAACCCCTAACAACAAACAACACTAACCCCCTAACAACAAACAACACTAACCCCCTAACAACAAACAATCCTAACCAAACAACAAACAACCCTACCAACTAACAACAAACAACACTAACTCCCTAACAACAAACAACCCTAACCCCCTAACAACAAACAACACTAACCCCCTAACAACAAACAACCCTAACCCCCTAACAACAAACAATAACCCCCTAACAACAAACAACCCTAAACCCCTAACATCAAAGAACACTAACACCCTAACAACAAACAACCCTAACCCTCTAGCAACAAACACTAACCCCCAAAGAAAAAACAACCCTAACCCCTAAAAACCAAAAACACTAACCCACTAACAACAAACAACCCTAACCCACTAACAACAAACAACCCTAACACCCTAACAACAAAAAACACTAACCCCCTAACAACAAACAACCCTAAACCCCTACCATCAAACAACACTAACACCCTAACATCACAGAACACTAACACCCTAACAACAAACAACACTAACACCCTAACAACAAAACCACTAAACCCCAACAAGAAACAACCCTAAACCCCTAAGAAAAAACAACACTAACCCCCTAACAACAAACAACCCTAACCAAACAACAAAAAACCCTAACCCACTAACAACAAGCAACACTAACACCCTAACAACAAACAACCCTAACCCCCTAATAACAAACAACACTAACACCCTAACAACAAACAACCCTAACCCCCTAACAACAAACAACACTAACCCCCTAACAACAAACAACCCTAAACCCCTAACATCAAAGAACACTAACACCCTAACAACAAACAACCCTAACCCCCTAACAACAAACAACCCTAACCCCTAAAAACCAAAAAAACTAACCCACTAACAACAAACAACCCTAACCCACTAACAACAAACAACCCTAACACCCTAACAACAAACAACACTAACCCCCTAACAACAAACAACCCTTACCCCCTAACATGAAACAACACTAACCCCCTAACAACACAAAACACTAACACCCTAACAACAAACAACACTAACACCCTAACAACAGAAACCACTAAACCCCAACAAGAAACAACCCTAAACCCCTAACAACAAACACTAAACCCCTAACAACAAACAACACTGAACCCCTAACAAGAAAATACCCTAACCCCGTAACAACAAACAACACTAACCCGTAACAACAAACAACCCTAAACCCCAAACAACAAACAACCCTAACCCCTTAACAACAAACAATCCAAACCCCACGAACAACCAACAACACTAACCCCCTAACCACAATAAACACTATCACCCTAACAACAAAAACCACTAAACCCCAACAAGAAACAACCCTAAACCCCTCACAACAAACAACACTAACTCCCTAACAAAAAACAACCCTAACCAAACAACAAAAAACCCTAACCCACCAACAACAAACATCACTACCACCCTAACAAAAAACAACCCTAACTCCCTAACAACAAACAACACTAACACCCTAACAACAAACAACCCTAAACCCTAAAAACCAAAAACACTAACCCCCTAACAACAAACAACCCTAAACCCCGAACATCAAACAACACTAACCCCCTAACAACACAAAACACTAACACCCTAACAACAAGCAACACTAACACCCTAACAACAAAAACCACTAAACCCCAACAAGAAACAACCCTAAACCCCTAACAACAAACACTAACCCCGTAACAACAAACAACACTAAACCCCTAACAAGAAACTACCCTAACCCCGTAACAACAAACAACACTAACCCCGTAACAACAAACAGCCCTAACCCCCAAAAAACAAACAACCCTAACCCCCTAACAACAAACAATCCTAACCCCCGAACAACCAACAACACTAACCCCCTAACCACAATAAAGACTAACACCCTAACAACAAAAACCACTAAACCCCAACAAAAAACAACCCTAAACCCCTAACAACAAACAACACTAACCCCCTAACAACAAACAATCCTAACCAAACAACAAACAACCCTAACCCACTAACAACAAACAACACTAACACCCTAACAACAAACAACCCTAACCCTCTAACAACAAACAACACTAACCCCCTAACAACAAACAACCCTAACCCCCTAACAACAAACAACAATAACCCCCTAACAACAAACAACCCTAAACCCCTAACATCAAAGAACACTAACACCTAACAACAAACAACCCTAACCCTCTAGCAACAAACACTAACTCCCAAAGAACAAACAACCCTAACCCCTAAAAACCAAAAACACTAACCCACTAACAACAAACAACCCTAACCCACTAACAACAAACAACCCTAACACCCTAACAACAAAAAACACTAACCCCCTAACAACAAACAACCCTAAACCCCTACCATCAAACAACACTAACACCCTAACATCACAGAACACTAACACCCTAACAACAAACAACACTAACACCCTAACAACAAAACCACTAAACCCCAACAAGAAACAACCCTAAACCCCTAAGAAAAAACAACACTAACCCCCTAACAACAAACAACACTGAACCCCTAACAAGAAACTACCCTAACCCTGTAACAACAAACAACACTAACCAGGTAACAACAAACAACCCTAACCCCCAAACAACAAACAACCCTAACCCCCTAACAACAAACAATCCTAACCCCCGAACAACCAACAACACTAACCCCCTAACCACAATAAACACTAACACCCGAACAAGAAAAACCACTAAACCCCAACAAGAAACAACCCTAAACCCCTAACAACAAACAACACTAACCCCCTAACGACAAACAACCCTAACCAAACAACAAACAACCCTAACCCACTAACAACAAACAACACTAACCCCCTAACAAGAAACAACACTAACACCCTAACAACAAAAACCACTAAACCCCAACAAGAAACAACCCTAAACCCCTAACAACAAACAACACTAACCCCCTAACAACAAACAACCCTAACCAAACAACAAACAAACCTAACCCACTAACAATAAACAACACTAACACCCGAACAACAAACAACCCTAACCCCCTAACAACAATCAACACTAACACCCTAACAACAAACAACACTAACCCCATAACAACAAACAACCCTAAACACCTAACATCAAAGAACACTAACACCCTAACAACAAACAACCCTAACCCCCTAACAACAAACCCTAACCCCCAAACAACAAACAAACCTAACCCCTAAAAACCAAAAACACTAAACCACTAACAACAAACAACCCTAACCCACTAACAACAAACAACCCAAACACCCTAACAACAAACAACACTAACCCCCTAACAACACAAAACACTAACACCCTAACAACAAACAACACTAACACCCTAACAACAAAAACCACTAAACCCCAACAAGAAACAACCCTAAACCCCTAACAACAAACACTAACCCCCTAACAACAAGCAACACTAAACCCCTAACAAGAAACTACCCTAACCCCGTACCAACAAACAACACTAAACCCCTAACAAGAAACTACCCTAACCCCGTAACAACAAACAACACTAACCCGGTAACAACAAACAACCCTAACCCCCAAACAACAAACAAACCTAAACCCCTAACATCAAAGAACACTAACACCCTAAGAACAAACAACCCTAACCCCCTAACAACAAACACTAACCCCCTAACAACAAACAACACTAAACCCCTAACAAGAAACTACACTAACCCTGTAACAACAAACAACACTAGCCCCGTAACAACAAACAACCCTAACCCCCAAACAACAAACAATCCTAACCCCCAAACAACAAACAACCCTAACCCCCTAACAACAAACAATCCTAACCCCCGAAAACCAACAACACTAACACCGTAACCACAATAAACACTAACACCCAAACAACAAAAACCACTAAACACCAACAAGAAACAACACTAAACCCCTAACAACAAACAACACTAACCCCGTAACAACAAACAACCCTAACCAAACAACAAAAACCCCTAACCCACTAACAACAAACAACACTAACACCCTAACAACAAACAACCCTAACTCCCTAACAACAAACAACACTAACACCCTAACAACAAACAACCCTTACCCCCTAAAAACAAACAAAACTAACCCCTAACAACAAACAACCCTAAACCCCTAACATCAAAGAACACTAACACCCTAACAACAAACAACCCTAACCCCCTAACAACAAACAATAACCCCCAAGGAACAAACAACCCTAACCCCTAAAAACCAAAAACACTAACCCACTAACAACAAACAACCCTAACCCACTAACAACAAACAACCCAAACACCCTAACAACAAACAACACTAACCCCCTAACAACACAAAACACTAACACCCTAACAACAAACAACACTAACACCCTAACAACAAAAACCACTAAACCCCAACAAGAAACAACCCTAAACCCCTAACAACAAACACTAACCCCCTAACAACAAGCAACACTAAACCCCTAACAAGAAACTACCCTAACCCCGTACCAACAAACAACACTAAACCCCTAACAAGAAACTACCCTAACCCCGTAACAACAAACAACACTAACCCGGTAACAACAAACAACCCTAACCCCCAAACAACAAACAACCCTAAACCCCTAACATCAAAGAACACTAACACCCTAAGAACAAACAACCCTAACCCCCTAACAACAAACACTAACCCCCTAACAACAAACAACACTAAACCCCTAACAAGAAACTACACTAACCCTGTAACAACAAACAACACTAGCCCCGTAACAACAAACAACCCTAACCCCCAAACAACAAACAATCCTAACCCCCAAACAACAAACAACCCTAACCCCCTAACAACAAACAATCCTAACCCCCGAAAACCAACAACACTAACACCGTAACCACAATAAACACTAACACCCAAACAACAAAAACCACTAAACACCAACAAGAAACAACACTAAACCCCTAACAACAAACAACACTAACCCCGTAACAACAAACAACCCTAACCAAACAACAAAAACCCCTAACCCACTAACAACAAACAACACTAACACCCTAACAACAAACAACCCTAACTCCCTAACAACAAACAACACTAACACCCTAACAACAAACAACCCTTACCCCCTAAAAACAAACAAAACTAACCCCTAACAACAAACAACCCTAAACCCCTAACATCAAAGAACACTAACACCCTAACAACAAACAACCCTAACCCCCTAACAACAAACAATAACCCCCAAGGAACAAACAACCCTAACCCCTAAAAACCAAAAACACTAACCCACTAACAACAAACAACCCTAACCCCCTAACAACAAACAACCCTAAACCCCAAACATCAAACAACACTAACCCCCTAACAACACAAAACACTAACACCCTAACAACAAACAACACTAACACCCTAACAACAAAAACCACTAAAGCCCAACAAGAAACAACCCGAAACCCCTAGCAACAAACAACACTAACCCCCTAACAACAAACAACACTAACCCCCTAACAACAACCAACCCTAACCCCCTAAGAACAAACAACACTAACGCCCTAAGAACAAACAACACTAACCCCCAGCAAAGAGCAATACTAACCCCCTAACAACACAAAACCTAACCTCTTATCAAGAAACAACCCTAACCCACTAACAACAAACAACCCTAACACCCTAACAACAAACAACACTAACCCCCTAACAACAAACAACCCTAAACCCCTAACATCAAAGAACACTAACACCCTAACAACAAACAACCCTAGCCCCCTAACAACAAACACTAACCCCCAAACAACAAACAACCCTAACCCCTGAAAACCAAAAACACTAACCCACTAACAACAATCAACCCTAACCCACTAACAAAAAACAACCCTAACCCCCTAACAACAAACAACCCTAAACCCCTAACATCAAACAACACTAACCCACTAACAACACAAAACACTAACACCCTAACAACAAACACCACTAACACCCTAAGAACAAAAACCACTAAACCCCAACAAGAAACAACCCTAAACCCCTAACAAAAAACACTAACCCCCTAACAACAAACAACACTAAACCCCTAACAAGAAACTAACCTAACCCCGTAACAACAAACAACACTAACCCCGTAACAACAAACAACCCTAACCCCCAAACAACAAACAACCCTAAACCCCTAACAACAAACAATCCTAACCCCCGAACAACCAACAACACTAACTCCCTAACCACAATAAAGACTTACACCCTAACAACAAAACCACTAAACCCCAACAAGAAACAACCCTAAACCCCTAACAGCAAACACTAACCCCCTAACAAAAAACAACCCTAACCAAACAACAAAAAACCCTAAGCCGCTAACATCAAACAACACTAACACCCTAACAACAAACAACCCTAACCCCCTAACAAAAAACAACAGTAACACCCTAACAACAAAAACCACTAAACCCCAACAAGAAACAACCCTAACCCCTAACAACAAACAACACTAACCCCCTAACAACAAACAACCCTAACCAAACAACAAACAACACTAACCCACTAACAACAAACAACACTAACACCCTAACAACAAACAACCCTAACCCCCTAACAACAAACAACACTAACCCCCTAACAACAAACAACCCTAACCCCCTAACAACAAACAACAATAACCCCCTAACAACAAACAACCCTAAACCCCTAACATCAAAGAACACTAACACCTAACAACAAACAACCCTAACCCTCTAGCAACAAACACTAACCCCCAAAGAACAAACAACCCTAACCCCTAAAAACCAAAAATACTAACCCACTAACAACAAACAACCCTAACCCACTAACAACAAACAACCCTAACACCCTAACAACAAAAAACACTAACCCCCTAACAACAAACAACCCTAAACCCCTACCATCAAACAACACTAACACCCTAACATCACAAAACACTAACACCCTAACAACAAACAAAACTAACACCCTAACAACAAAACCACTAAACCCCAACAGGAAACAACCCTAAACCCCTAAGAAAAAACAACACTAACCCCCTAACAACAAACAACACTGAACCCCTAACAAGAAACTACCCTAACCCTGTAACAACAAACAACACTAACCCGGTAACAACAAACAACCCTAACCCCCAAACAACAAACAACCCTAACCCCCTAACAACAAACAATCCTAACCCCCGAACCACCAACAACACTAACCCCCTAACCACAATAAACACTAACACCCGAACAAGAAAAACCACTAAACCCCAACAAGAAACAACCCTAAACCCCTAACAACAAACAACACTAACCCCCTAACAACAAACAACCCTAACCAAACAACAAACAACCCTAACCCACTAACAACAAACAACACTAACCCCCTAACAAGAAACAACACTAACACCCTAACAACAAAAACCACTAAACCCCAACAAGAAACAACCCTAAACCCCTAACAACAAACAACACTAACCCCCTAACAACAAACAACCCTAACCAAACAACAAACAAACCTAACCCACTAACAACAAACAACACTAACACCCGAACAACAAACAACCCTAACCCCCTAACAACAATCAACACTAACACCCTAACAACAAACAACACTAACCCCATAACAACAAACAACCCTAAACACCTAACATCAAAGAACACTAACACCCTAACAACAAACAACCCTAACCCCCTAACAACAAACCCTAACCCCCAAACAACAAACAAACCTAACCCCTAAAAACCAAAAACACTAAACCACTAACAACAAACAACCCTAACCCACTAACAACAAACAACCCAAACACCCTAATAACAAACAACACTAACCCCCTAACAACACAAAACACTAACACCCTAACAACAAACAACACTAACACCCTAACAACAAAAACCACTAAACCCCAACAAGAAACAACCCTAAACCCCTAACAAAAAACACTAACCCCCTAACAACAAGCAACACTAAACCCCTAACAAGAAACTACCCTAACCCCGTACCAACAAACAACACTAAACCCCTAACAAGAAACTACCCTAACCCCGTAACAACAAACAACACTAATCCGGTAACAACAAACAACCCTAACCCCCAAACAACAAACAACCCTAAACCCCTAACATCAAAGAACACTAACACCCTAAGAACAAACAACCCTAACCCCCTAACAACAAACACTAACCCCCTAACAACAAACAACACTAAACCCCTAACAAGAAACTACACTAACCCTGTAACAACAAACAACACTAACCCCGTAACAACAAACAACCCTAACCCCAAAACAACAAACAATCCTAACCCCCAAACAACAAACAACCCTAACCCCCTAACAACAAACAATCCTAACCCCCGAAAACCAACAACACTAACACCGTAACCACAATAAACACTAACACCCAAACAACAAAAACCACTAAACACCAACAAGAAACAACACTAAACCCCTAACAACAAACAACACTAACCCCGTAACAACAAACAACCCTAACCGAACAACAAAAACCCCTAACCCACTAACAACAAACAACACTAACCCCCAACAACAAACAACCCTAAACCCCTAACAACAAACAACACTAACCCTCTAACAACATACAACCCTAAACCCCTAACATCAAAGAACACTAACACCCTAACAACAAACAACCCTCACCCCCTAACAACAAACACTAACCTCCAAACAACAAACAACCCTAACCCCTAAAAACCAAAAACACTAACCCACTAACAACAAACAGCCCTAATCCACTAACAACGAACAACCCTAACACCCTAACAACAGACAACACTAAACCCCTAGCAACAAACAACCCTAAACCCCTAACATCAAACAACACTAACTCCCTAACAACATAAAACACTAACACCCTAACAACAAACAACACTAACACCCTAACAACAAAAACCACTAAACCCCAACAAGAAACAACCCTAAACCCCTAACAACAAACACTAACCCCCTAACAACAAACAACACTAAACTCCTAACAAGAAACTACCCTAACCCCGTAAAAACAAACAACACTAACCCGTAACAGCAAACAACCCTAACCCCCAAACAACAAACAAACCTAACCCCCAAACAACAAACAACCCTAACCCCCTAACAACAAACAATCCTAACCCCCGAACAACCAACAACACTGACCGCCAACCACAATAAACATTAACACCCTAACAACAAAAACCACTAAACGCCAACAAGAAACAACCCTAAACCACTAACAACAAACAACAGTAACCCCCTAACAACACAGAACACTAACACCCTAACAACAAACAACACTAACCCCCTAACAACAAAAAACACTAACCCTCTAAAAACAAACAACCCTAAACCCCTAACATCAAACAACACTAACCCCCTAACAACACAAAACACTAACACCCTAACAACAAACACTAACACCCTAACAAAAAAAACCACTAAACCCCAACAAGAAAAAACCCTAAACCCCTAACAACAAACACTAACACCCTAACAACAAACAACACTAAACCACTAACAAGAAACTACTCTAACCCCGTAACAACAAACAACCCTAACCCCGTAACAACAAACAACCCTAACCCCCAAACAACAAACAACCCTAACCCCCTAACAACAAACAATCCTAACCCCCGAACAACCAACAACACTAACCCCCTAACCACAGTAAACACTAACACCCTAACAACAAAAACCACTAAACCCCAACAAGAAACAACCCTAAACCCCTAACAACAAACAACACTAACCCCCTAGCAAAAAACTACTTTAACCCCGTAACAACAAACAACCCTAACCCCTAAAAACAAACAACCCTAACCAAACAACACACCACCCTAACGGACTAACAACAAACAACACTAACCCCCTAACAAGGAAAAACACTAACCCCCTAAGAAGAAACAACACTAACCCCCTAACAACAAACAACACTAACCCCCTAACAACAAACAACACTAACACCCTAACAACAACCAACCCTAACCCCCTAAGAACAAACAACACTAACCCCCTAAGAACAAACAATAACCCCCAACAACGAACAATACTAACCCGCTAACAACACAAAACGTAAACCCTTGTCAACAAACAACCCTAACCCACTAACAAAAAACTTCCCTAACACCCTAACAACAAACAATCCTAACCCCCTAACAACAAACAACACTAACCCCCTAACAACAAACAACCCTAAACCCCTAACATCAAAGAACACTAACACCCTAACAACAAACAACCCTAACCCCTAACAACAAACACTAACCCCCAAACAACAAACAACACTAACCCCTAAAATCCAAAAACACTAACCCACTAACAACAAACAACCCTAACCCACTAACAACTAACAACCCTAACACCCTAACAACAAACAACACTAACCCCCTAACAACAAACATCCCTAACCCCCTAAAAAAAAACAATCCTAATCCCCGAACAACCAACAACACTAACTCCCTAACCACAATAAACACTAACACCCTAACAACAAAAAACACTAAACCCCAACAAGAAACAACCCTAAACCCCTAACAACACACAACACTAACCCCCTAACAACAAACAACCCTGACCAAACAACAACAAACCCTAACCCACTAACAACAAACCACACTAACACCCTAACAACACAAAACACTAACACCCTAACAACAAACACCACTAACACCCTAACAACAAAAACCACTAAACCCCAACAAGAAACAACCCTAAACCCCTAACAACAAACACTAACCCCCTAACAACAAACAACACTAAACCCCTAACAAGAAACTACCCTAACCCCTTAACAACAAACAACACTAACCCCGTAACAACCAACAACCCTAAAACCGTAACAACAAACAACCCTAACCCCCAAACAACAAACAACCCTAACCCCCTAACAACAAACAATCCTAACCCCCGAACAACCAACAACACTAACCCCCTAACCACAATAATCACTAACAACCTAACAACAAAAACCACTAAACCCCAACAAGAAACAACCCTAAACCCCTAACAACAAACAACACTAACCCCCTAAAAACAAACAACCCTAACCAAACAGCAAACAACCCTAACCCACTATCAACAAAGAACACTAACCCCCTAACAATAAACTAGTTTAACCCCGTAACAACAAACAACCCTAACCCCTAAAAACAAACAACCCTAACCAAACAACAAACAACCCAAACCGATTAACAACAAACAACACTAACCCCCTAATTAGCAAGAAACAACACTAACCCCCTAAGAAGAAACAACACTAACCCCCTAACAACAAACAACACTAACCCCCTAACAACAAAAACCACTAAACCGCAACAAGAAACAACCCTAAACCCCTAACAACAAACACTAACCCCCTAACAAGAAACAACACTAAACCCCTAACAAGAAACTACCCTAACCCCGTAACAACAAACAACACTAACCCCGTAACAACAAACAAACCTAACCCCCAAACAACAAACAACGCTAACCCCCTAACAACAAACAATCGTAATACCCGAACAACCAACAACACTAAACCCCTAACCACAATAAACACGAACACCCTAATAACAAAAACCACTAAACCCCAACAAGAAACAACCCTAAACCCCTAACAAACAACACTAACCCCCTAACCACAAACAACCCTAAGCAAACAACAAACAACCATAACCCACTAACAGCAAAGAACACTAACACCCTAACAACAAACAACCCTATCCCCCTAACAACAAACACTAACTCCCAAACAACAAACAACCCTAAACCCCTAACATCAAAGAACACTAACACCCTAACAACAAACAACCCTAACCCCCTAACAACAAACAACCCTAAACCCCTAACATCAAACACTAACCCCCTAACAACACAAAACACTAACACCCTAACAACAAACAACACTAACACCCTAACAACAAAAACCACTAAACCGCAACAAGAAACAACCCTAAACCCCTAACAACAAACACTAACCCCCTAACAACAAACAACACTAAACCCCTAACAAGAAACTACCCTAACCCCGTAACAACAAACAACACTAACCCCGTAACAACAAACAACCCTAACCCCCAAACAACAAACAACCCTAACGCCCTAACAACAAACAATCCTAACCCCCGAACAACCAACAACACTAACCCCCTAACCACAGTAAACATTAACACCCGAACAACAAAAACCACTAAAACCCAACAAGAAACAACCCTAAACCCCTAACAAGAATCAACACTAACCCCCTAAGAACAAACAACCCTAACCAAACAACAAACAACCTTAAACCCTAAAAACAAACAACCCTAACACCCTAACAACAAACAGCCCTAACCAAACAACAAACAACCCTAACCGACTAACAACAAACAACACTAACCCCCTAACAAGACACAACACTAACCCCCTAAGAAGAAACAACACTAACCCCCTAACAACAAACAACACTAACCCCCTAACAACAAACAACACTAACACACTAACAACAACCAACCCTAACCCCCTAAGAACAAACGACACTAACCCCCTAAGAACAAACAAAACTAACCCCCAACAACGAACACTACTAATCCCCTAACAACACAAAACCTAACCCCTTATCAACAAACAACCCTAACCCACTAACAAAAAACAACCCTAACACCCTGACAACAAACAACCCTAAACCCCTAACAACAAACAACACTAACCCTCTAACAACAAACAACCCTAAACCCCTAACATCAAAGAACACTAACACCCTAACAACAAACAACCCTCACCCCCTAAAAACAAACACTAACCTCCAAACAACAAACAACCCTAACTCCTAAAAACCAAAAACATTAACCCACTAACAACAAACAGCCCTAATCCACTAACAATGAACAACCCTAACACCCTAACAACAGACAACACTAACCCCCTAACAACAAACAACCCTAAACCCCTAACATCAAACAACACTAACCCCCTAACAACACAAAACACTAACACCCTAACAACAAACAACACTAACACCCTAACAACAAAAACCACTAAACCCCAACAAGAAACAACCCTAAACCCCTAACAACAAACACTAACCCCCTAACAACAAAAAACACTAAACCCCTAACAAGAAACTACCCTAACCCCTTAACAAACAACACTGACCACGTAACAACAAACAACCCTAACCCCCAAACAACAAACAACCCTAACCCCCAAACAACAAACAACCCTAACCCCCTAACAACAAACAATCCTAACCCCCGAACAACCAACAAAACTAACCCCCTAACCACAATAATCACAAACACCCTAACAACAAAAACCACTAAACCCCAACAAGAAACAACTCTAAACCCCTAACAACAAACAACACTAACCCCCTAACAACAAACAACCGTAACCAAACAACAAACAACCCTAACCCACTATCAACAAACAACACTAACCCTCTAACAAGAAACTACTTTAACCCCGTAACAACAAACAACCCTAAACCCTAAAAACAAACAACCCTAACCAAACAACAAACAACCCTAACCGACTAACAACAAACAACACTAACCCCCTAACAAGAAAAAACACTAACCCCCTAAGAAGAAACATTAACCCCCTAACAACAAACAACACTAACCCCCTAACAACAAACAACACTAACACCCTAACAACAACCAACCCTAACCCCCTAAGAACAAACAACACTAACCCCCTCAGAACAAACAACAATAACCCCCAACAACGAACAATACTAACACCCTAACAACACAAAACCTACCCCTTATCAACAAACAACCCTAACCCACTAAAAAAAAACATCCCTAACACCCTAACAACAAACAACCCTAACCCCCTAACAACAACCAACCCTAACCCCCTAAGAACAAACAACACTAACCCCCTAAGAACAAACAACAATAACCCCCAACAACGAACAATACTAACCCCCTAACAACACAAAACCTAACCCCTTATCAACAAACAACCCTAACCCACTAACAAAAAACATCCCTAACACCCTGACAACAAACAACCCTAAACCACTAACAACAAACAACACCAACCCTCTAACAACAAACAACCCTAAACCCCTAACATCAAACAACACTAACCCCCTAACAACACAAAACACTAACACCCTAACAACAAACAACACTAACACCCTAACAACAAAAACCACTAAACCCCAACAAGAAACAACCCTAAACCCCTAACAACAAACACTAACCCCCTAACAACAAGCAACACTAAACCCCTAACAACAAACAACACTAACCCCCTAACAACAAACAACCCTAAACCCCTAACATCAAAGAACACTAACACCCTAACAACAAACAACCCTAACCCCCTAACAACAAACACTAACCCCCAAACAACAAACAACCCTAACCCCTAAAAACCAAAAACACTAACCAACTAACAACAAACAACCCTAACCCACCAACAACAAACAACCCTAACCCCCTAACAAGAAACAACACTAACCCCCTAACAACAAACAACCCTAAACCCCTAACATCAAACAACACTAACCCCCTAACAACACAAAACACTGAGACCCTAACAACAAACAACACTAACACCCTAACAACAAAAACCACTTAACCGCAACAAGAAACAACCCTAAACCCCTAACAACAAACACTAACCCCCTAACAACAAACAACACTAAACCCCTAACAAGAAACTACCCTAACCCCGTAACAACAAACAACACTAACCCCGTAACAACAAACAAACCTAACCCCCAAACAACAAACAACGCTAACTCCCTAACAACAATCTTAACCCCGAACAACCAACAACACTAACCCCCTAACCACAATAAACACTAACACCCTAATAACGAAAACCACTAAACCCCAACAAGAAACAACCCTAAACCCCTAACAACAAGCAACACTAACCCCTAACAACAAACAATCCTAACCCCCGAACAACCAACAACACTAACCCCCTAAAAACAAACAACCCTAACCAAACAGCAAACAACCCCTACCCACTATCAACAAACAACACTAACCCCCTAACAATAAACTACTTTAACCCCATAACAACAAACAACCCTAACCCCTAAAAACAAACAACCCTAACCAAACAACAAACAACCCAAACCGACTAACAACAAACAACACTAACCCCCTAATTAGCAAGAAACAACACTAACCCCCTAAGAAGAAACAACACTAACCCCCTAACAACAAACAACACTAACCCCCTAACAACAAAAACCACTAAACCGCAACAAGAAACAACCCTAAACCCCTAACAACAAACACTAACCCGCTAACAAGAAACAACACTAAACCCCTAACAAGAAACTACCCTAACCCCGTAACAACAAACAACACTAACCCCGTAACAACAAACAAACCTAACCCCCAAACAACAAACAACGCTAACCCCCTAACAACAAACAATCGTAATACCCGAACAACCAACAACACTAAAGCCCTAACCACAATAAACACTAACACCCTAATAACAAAAACCACTAAACCCCAACAAGAAACAACCCTAAACCCCTAACAAACAACACTAACCCCCTAACCACAAACAACCCTAAGCAAACAACAAACAAACCTAACCCACTAACAAAAAACAACACTAACACCCCAGCAACAAACAACCCTAACCCCCTAACAGCAAACAACACTAACACCCTAACAACAAACAACCCTAACACCCTAACAACAAACCACACTAACCCCCTAACAACAAACAACCCTAAACCCCTAACATCAAAGAACACTAACACCCTAACAACAAACAACCCTAACCCCCTAACAACAAACACTAACCACCAAACAACAAACAACCCTAACCCCTAAGAACCAAAAACACTAACCCACTAACAACAAACAACCCTAACCCACTAACAGCAAACAACCCTAACCCCCTAACAACAAACAACCCTAAACCCCTAACATCAAACAACACTAACCCCCTAACAACACAAAACACTAACACCTAACAACAAACAACACTAACACCCTACCAACAAAAACCACTAAACCCCAACAAGAAACAACCCTAAACCCCTAACAACAAACAACCCTAACCGAACAACAAACAACCCTAACCAAACAAAAACCCTAACCTATTAAGTAAAAACAACACTAACACCCTAACAACAAACAACCCTAACCCCCTAACAACAAACAACACTAACACCCTAACAACAAACAACCCTAAACCCTAAAAACCAAAAACACTAACCCACTAACAACAAACTACACTAAACCACTAACAACAAACAACCCTAACACCCTAACAACAAACAACACTAACCCAGTAACAACAAACAACCCTAAACCCCTAACATCAAACAACACTAACCCCCTAACAACACAAAACACTAACACCCTAACAACAAACAACACTGAACCCCTAACAAGAAAACACCCTAACCCCGTAAAAACAAACAACACTACCCCGTAACAACAAACAACCCTAACCCCCAAACAACAAACAACCCTAAACCCCAAACAACAAACAACCCTAA
This sequence comes from Elephas maximus indicus, assembly GCF_024166365.1. Taxonomy (NCBI): domain Eukaryota; kingdom Metazoa; phylum Chordata; class Mammalia; order Proboscidea; family Elephantidae; genus Elephas; species Elephas maximus. Next base: position 666,241 of record NC_064828.1, read on the forward strand.
CCCCTTAACAACAAACAATCCTAACCCCCCGAACAACCAACAACTCTAACCCCCTAACCACAATAACGACTAACACCCTAACAACAAAAACCACTAAACCCCAACAACAAACAACCCTAAACCCCTAACAACAAACAACACTAACCCCCTAACAACAAACAACACTAACCCCCTAACAACGAACAATCCTAACCAAACAACAAAAAACCCTAACCCACTAACAGCAAACAACACTAACACCCTAACAACAAACAACCCTAACCCCCTAACAACAAACAACACTAACACCCTAACAACAAACAACCCTAACCCCCTAACAACAAACAACACTAACCCCCTAACAACAAACAACACTAAACCCCTAACATCAAAGAACACTAACACCCTAACAACAAACAACCCTAACCCCCTAACAACAAACACTAACCCCCAAACAACAAACAACCCTAACCCCTAAAAACCAAAAACACTAACCCACTAACAACAAACAACCCTAACACCCTAACAACAAACAACACTAACCCCCTAACAACAAAAAACCCTAAACACCTAACATCAAACAACACTAACCCCCTAACATCACAAAACACTAACACCCTAACAACAAACAACACTAACACCCTAACAACAAAAACCACTAAACCCCAATAAGAAACAACTCTAAACCCCTAAGAACAAACAACACTAACCCCCTAACAACAAACAACCCTAACCAAACAACAAAAAACCCTAACCCACTAACAACAAACAACACTAACACCCTAACAGCAAACAACCCTAACCCCCTAACAACAAACAACACTAACACCCTAACAACAAACAACCCTAACCCCCTAACAACAAACAACACTAACCCCCTAACAACAAACAACCCTAAACCCCTAACATCAAAGAACACTAACACCCTAACAACAAACAACCCTAACCCCCTAACAACAAACAACCCTAACCCCTAAAAACCAAAAAAACTAACCCACTAACAACAAACAACCCTAACCCACTAACAACAAACAACCCTAACACCCTAACAACAAACAACACTAACACCCTAACAACAAACAACCCTTACCCCCTAACATGAAACAACACTAACCCCCTAACAACACAAAACACTAACACCCTAACAACAGAAACCAATAACCCCAACAAGAAACAACCCTAACCCCCTAACAACAAACACTAACCCCCAAACAACACACAACCCTAACCCCTAAAAACCAAAAACACTAACCCACTAACAACAAACAACCCTAAACCACTAACAACAAACAACCCTAACACCCTAACAACAAACAACACTAACCCCCTAACAACAAACAACCCTAAACCCCTAAGATCAAACAACACTAACCCCCTAACAACACAAAACACTAACACCCTAACAACAAAAACCACTAAACCCCAACAAGAAACAACCCGAAACCCCTAACAACAAACACTAACCCCCTAACAACAAACAACACTAAACCCCTAACAAGAAACTACCTTAACCCCGTAACAACAAACACTAACCCCGTAACAACAAACAGCCCTAACCCCCAAACAACAAACAACACTAACCCCCTAACAACAAACAATCCTAACCCCCGAACAACCAACAACACTAACCCCCTAACCACAATAAAGACTAACACCCTAACAACAAAAACCACTAAACCCCAACAAGAAACAACCCTAAACCCCTAACAACAAACAACACTAAACCCCTAACAACAAACAATCCGAACCAAACAACAAAAAACCCTAACCCACTAACAACAAAGAACACTAACACCCTAACAACAAACAACCCTAACCCCCTAACAACAAACAACACTAACACCCTAACAACAAACAACCCTAACTCCCTAACAACAAACAACACTAACACCCTAACAACAAACAACACTAACACCCTAACAACAAACAACCCTAACCCCCAAACAACAAACAACCCTAACCCCTTAACAACAAACAATCCTAACCCCCCGAACAACCAACAACACTAACCCCCTAACCACAATAAACACTAACACCCTAACAACAAAAACCACTAAACCCCAACAAGAAACAACCCTAAACCCCTCACAACAAACAACACTAACCCCCTAACAAAAAACAACCCTAACCAAACAACAGAAAACCCTAACCCACCAACAACAAACAGCACTAACACCCTAACAAAAAACAACCCTAACTCCCTAACAACAAACAACACTAACACCCTAACAACAAACAACCCTAAACCCTAAAAACCAAAAACATTAACCCACTAACAACAAACTACCCTAAACCACTAACAACAAACAACCCTAACACCCTAACAACAAACAACACTAACCCCCTAACAACAAACAACCCTAAACCCCTAACATCAAACAACACTAACCCCCTAACAACACAAAACACTAACACCCTAAAAACAAACAACACTAACACCCTAACAACATAAACCACTAAACCCCAACAAGAAAAACCCGAAAACCCTAACAACAAACACTAACCCCCTAACAACAAACAACACTAAACCCCTAACAAGAAACTACCCTAACTCCGTAACAACAAACAACACTAACCCTGTAACAACAAACAGCCCTAACCCCCAAACAACAGACAACCCTAACCCCCTTACAACCAACAATCCTAACCCCCGAACAACCAACAACACTAACCCCCTAACCACAATAAAGACTAACACCCTAACAACAAAAACCACTAAACCCCAACAAAAAACAACCCTAAACCCCTAACAACAAACAACACTAACACCCTAACAACAAACAACCCTAAACCCTACAAACCTAAAACACTAACCCACTAACAACAAACTACCCTAAACCACTAACAACAAACAACCCTAACACCCTAACAACAAACAACCCTAACGCCCTAACAACAAACAATCCTAACCCCCGAACAACCAACAACACTAACCCCCTAACCACAATAAAGACTAACACCCTAACAACAAAAACCACTAAACCCCAACAAAAAACAACCCTAAACCCCTAACAACAAACAACACTAACCCCCTAACAACAAACAACCCTAAACCCCTACCATCAAACAACACTAACACCCTAACATCACAAAACACTAACACCATAACAACAAACAACACTAACACCCTAACAACAAAACCACTAAACCCCAACAAGAAACAACCCTAAACCCCTAAGAAAAAACAACACTAACCCCCTAACAACAAACAACCCTAACCAAACAACAAAAAACCCTAACCCACTAACAACAAACAACAGTAACACCCTAACAACAAACAAACCTAACCCCCTAACAACAAACAACACTAACACCCTAACAACAAACAACCCTAACACCCTAACTACAAGCAACACTAACCCCCTAACAACAAACAACCCTTACCCCGTAACATGAAACAACACTAACCCCCTAACAACACAAAACACTAACACCCTAACAACAAACAACACTAACACCCTAACAACAGAAACAACTAAACCCCAACAAGAAACAACCCTAAACCCCTAACAACAAACACTAACCCCCTAACAACAAACAACACTGAACCCCTAACAAGAAACTACCCTAACCCCGTAACAACAAACAACACTAACCCGTAACAACAAACAACCCTAACCCCCAAACAACAAACAACCCTAACCCCTTAACAACAAACAATCCTAACCCCCCGAACAACCAACAACACTAACCCCCTAACCACAATAAACACTAACACCCTAACAACAAAAACCACTAAACCCCAACAAGAAACAACCCTAAACCCCTCACAACAAACAACACTAACCCCCTAACAAAAACAACCCTAACCAAACAACAGAAAACCCTAACCCACCAACAACAAACAGCACTAACACCCTAACAAAAAACAACCCTAACTCCCTAACAACAAACAACACTAACACCCTAACAACAAACAACCCTAAACCCTAAAAACCAAAAACATTAACCCACCAACAACAAACAGCACTAACACCCTAACAAAAAACAACCCTAACTCCCTAACATCACAAAACACTAACACCCTAACAACAAACAACACTAACACCCTAACAACAAAAACCACTAAACCCCAACAAGAAACAACCCTAAACCCCTAACAACAAACAACCCTAACACCCTAACAACAAACAACCCTAACCAAACAACAAAAAACCCTAACTGACTAAAAACAAACAACACTAACCCCCTAACAAGAAACAACAGTAACCCCCTAACAAGAAACAACACTGACCCCCTAACAACAAACAACACTAACCCTCTAACAACAAACAACACTAACACCCTAACAACAACCAACCCTAACCCCCTAAGAACAAACAACACTAAGCAATAAAAACAAACAACACTAACCCCCAACAATGAACAATACCAACCTCTAACAACACAAAACCTAACCCCTTATCAACAAACAACCCTAACCCACTAACAAAAAAACCCTAACACCCTAAAAGCAAACAACCCTAAAACCCTAACAACAAACAACACTAACCCCCAAACAACAAACAACCCTAACCCCTAAAAACGAAAAACATTACCCCACTAACAACAAAAATCCCTAACCCCCTAACAACAGACAACCCTAAACCCCTAACATCAAACACTAACCCCCTAACAACAAACAACACTAAAACCCTAACAACAAACAACACTAACACCCTAACAACAAAAACCACTAAACCCCAATAAGAAACAACCCTAAACCCCTAAGAACAAACACTAACCCCCTAAAAACAAACAACACTAAACCCCAAACAAGAAACTAACCTAACCCCGTAACAACAAACAACACTAACCTCCTAACAACAAACAACCTTAACCCCCTAACAACAAACACCCCTAAACCCCTAACAACAAACAATCCTAAACCCCTAACAACCTACAACACTAACCCCCTAACCACAAACAACACTAACCCCGTAAGAACAAACAACACTAACCCCCTAACAACAGTCCTAACCACCTAACAACAAACAACACTAACCCCCTAAAAAGAAACCACAATAAACCCCTAAAAACAAACAACACTCATACCCTAAGAACAAACAACACTAACCCTCTAACAACAAACAACACTAACCCCTAAGAACAAAAACACTAACCCCCTAACAACAAACAACACTAACCCCCTAAAAACAAACAACCCTAAAACCCTAAAAACGAACAACACTAAACCCCTTAAAACAAACAACACTAAGCCCCTAACAACAAACAGCACTAACCCACTAACAAAAAAAAACACTAACCCGCTAACAACATCCAACAGTAACGTCCTAACCACAAACAACACTAACCCCCTAAAAACGAACAATCCTAACCCCCAAACAACAAACAACACTCACCCCTAAAAAACAAACAACCCTAAAACCCTAAAAGCAAACAACACTGAACCCCTAAAAACAAACAACACTAAGCCCCTAACAACAAACAACACTAACACCCGAACAACAAACACCACTAAACCCCAACAAGAAACAACCCTAAGCCCCTAACAACAAACAACACTAACCCCCTAACAAGAAACAACCCTAAACCCCTAACAACAAACAACACTAACCCCCTAACAACAAACAACACTAACACCCTAACAGCACCCAACCCTAACCCCTAAGAACAAACAACACTAACGCCCTAAGAACAAACAACACTAACCCCCAGCAACGAACAATACTAACCCCCTAACAACACAAAACCTAACACCTTATCAACAAACAACCCTAACCCACTAACAACAAACAACCCTAACACCGTAACAACAAACAACACTAACCCCCTAACAACAAACAACCCCTAACCCCTAACATCAAAGAACACTAACACCCTAACAACAAACAACCCTAGCCCCCTAACAACAAACACTAACCACCAAAAAACAAACAACCCGAACCCCTAAAAACCAAAAACACTAACCCACTAACAAAAAACAACCCTAACCCACTAACAACAAACAACCCTAACCCCCTAACAACAAACTACCCTAAACTCCTAACATCAAACAACACTAACCCCCTGACAGCACAAAACACTAACACCCTAACAACAAACAACTCTAACACCCTAACAACAAAAACCACTAAACCCCAACAAGAAACAACCCTAAACCCCTAACAACAAACACTAACCCCCTAACAACAAACAACACTAACCTCCTAACAACAAACAACCTTAACCAAACAAGAAACACCCCTAAACCCCTAACAACAAACAATCCTAACCCCCTAACAACCTACAACACTAACCCCCTAACCACAGTATACACTAACACCCTAACAACAAAAACCACTAAACCCCTACAAGAAACAACCCTAAACCCCTAACAACAAACAACACTAACCCCCTAACAAGAAACAACACTAACCCCCTAAGAAAAAACAACACTAACCCCCTAACAATAAACTACTCTAACCCCGTAACAACAAACAACCCTAACCCCTAAAAACAAACAACCCTAACCCCCTAACAACAAACAGTAACCCCCTATCAACAAACAAACCTAACCCCATAACAACCAACAACACTAACCCCCATCCACAAACAACACTAACGCCCTAATAACAAACAACACTAACCCTCTAACAACAAAGAATCCTAACCCCCTAACAACAAACAACACTAACCCCCTAACAACAAACATCCCTAACCCACTAACAACAAACAAAATTAACTCCCTAACAACACTAACCCCCGACCAGAAACAACACTAACCCCCTAACAAAAATCAACCCTAACCCCTAAAAACCAAAAACACTAACCCACTAACAACAAACAACCCTAACCCACTAACAACAAACAACCCTAACACCCTAACAACAAACAACACTAACCCCCTAACAACAAAGAACCCTAAACCCCTAACATCAAACAACACTAACCCCCTAACAACAAACAACACTAAAACCCTAACAACAAACAGCACTAACACCCTAACAACAAAAGCCACTAAACCCCAACAAGAAACAACCCTAAACCCCTAACAACAAACACTAACCCCCTAAAAACAAACAACACTAAACCCCTAACAAGAAACTAACCTAACCCCGTAACAACAAACAACACTAACCTCCTAACAACAAACAACCTTAACCCCCTAACAACAAACACCCCTAAACCCCTAACAACAAACAATCCTAACCCCCTAACAACCAACAACACTAACCCCCTAACCAGAAACAACACTAACACCCTAACCACAAACAACACTAACCCCGTAAGAACAAACAACACTAACCCCCTAACAACAAACAACACTTACCGCCTAACAACAACAACACTAACCCCCAAAAACAAACAACACTAACACCCTAACAACAAACACTACTAAACCGCAACTAGAAAGAACCCTAACCCCCTAACAACAAACAACAATATCCCTCTAACAACAAACAACACTAACCCCCAACAACGAACAAGACTAACCCATTAACAACACAAAACCTAACCCCTTATCAGCAAACAACCCTAACCCACTAACAAAAAACAACCCTAAGCCCCTAACAAGCACAACTCTAAACCCCGAAAAATACAATCGTAACCCCGTAACAAACACAACCCTAACCCCCTAACAAAGCCTAACAATAACTTTAAACCTGACCATAAGCATAACCCCAAACCCTAGCACTAACTCTAACTCTAAACTTAACACTAACCTAGCCCTGCCCTTTACCGTAAACCTAGCCTTAACCCTAACCTTACCCCTACCCGAACCCTAACTCTATACCTAACCCGAACACTAACCTTGACCCTACTCTAACTTTAACTCTAACGTGACTATTAACTGAAACATCACCCTAACCCTAAGCCTAAATCTAACTCAAGCCCTAACCATAACAATTACACTAAACCCTCGCCTTAACTGTAAACCTAACCCTAACCCTCACCCTAATCCTTAACCGTATCCCCAACCCTAAACCTAACGCTATCCCCAAACTTATCCCTAACTCTAACCCTAATACGAACAGTAACCCAAATCTAACCCTAACCCTAATATTAAACCTAAACTTAAATCTACCCTAACCATAAACCTAACCCTAACACCCTAAACCTAACGTCTAACACCATCTATAATCCTAACCCTTATCATAACCCTCACCCTTAACCTAAACTTCACACTAACCCTAAACCTAACCTAACGCTGACCCTAGACATAACGCCTAACCCTAACCGAACCCTAAACCTATCCTTAACACTAACCTGAACACAAACCCAAACCCTAGCCCTCACCATAAAAATAACCCTCACCCTATCCTGAACTTCATCCAAACACTAACCATAACCTTAACCCTAAACCTAGACCTAACCCAAACCCTAACCTTAAACCTAACTCTAAGAATAACGCTAGTCCATCTGTAACTCTAAACCGAACACTTACAATAGCCCTGAACCTAACCCTAAAATAATCCTAATCCTAACCCTAGACCTAATCCTAACCCTACCCCTAACCTTGACCCTAAATAGAACACTAAGTCTAACCCTCAACATGGACCTAAACCTAATTCTTACCCTACACCTAACCCTAATCCTAAACCAAACCCTAACTCTGACTATAACCCTAATCATAACAATTACTCTAAACCCTCACCATAACTGTAAAACTAACCGTAACCCTCACCCTAAATCCTAACCGTATCCCACAACCCTAACCCTAATGCTATCCCTAACCCTAACCCTAACATTAACCTGAAACCCCTGAGCCCTAATGATAAACCTAACCCTAACACAAACCCTAAACCTAACACCAAAGCCTAGCAAAAACCTTAACCCTAACTCTCACACTAACTCTAACACTAACCCGAAACCGAATCATGAACCTAACCCTAAGCCTAAACCAAACCTAACCATGACCAGAACCGCAAGGCCTAACCGGAACCCTCACCCAAACCCTAACCCTAAACTACACCTCTAACCCCTAACGCCTTATCATAACGATAATCCTAACCCTAACCAACCCTAACCCTAAAACTAACCCTCACCCCAACCACAAAGCCTAACACAACTGTGACCCTAACCCTAAACGTAACACTAAACTTAACCCTAACCTTAAATCTAACCCTAACCCTAAAACTGAACACAACCCCTGAACGTAACCCTAACCCTGAACATAACTTTAACACTAACCTCAAAACAAGCCCAAACCTTAGCCATAACCCTAACCCTCACCCTATCTTAAACTTCACCCTATCCCTAACCTAAAACTCACCCTGACTTTAACCCTAACCCTACCCCTAAACCTAACCCTCACCTTAACCTTGGCCCACCTGTAACCCGAAACCTAACCCTTACAATAACTCTGACCCTAATCCTCGCCCTAAACCTAATTCTAATTCTAACCCTGACCCTAACCCTAACCTAACCTTAACCCTATCTTTAAGCCTACCATAAACTTAAACCTAACCCTAACCCTTAACCTTAACTCTAACCCTAACCCTAGCCCTAACCCTAACCTTAACGGTGACACTTACCCAAAACCCTCACCTTAACTGTAAATGTAACTCTAACTCTTACCCTAACCCTAAACTTAACCCTAATTATAACCTTAACCTAAACCTAACTGAAACAGTAACCCTTAACCCTAACTCTAATCCTTAGCCTAAAACTAACCTTAACCCTAAACCTAACCCTAACCACTGACCCTAACTCTAACCCTAAACCTGAGCCGAACCCTCACCCTTAACCAGAATTTCACCCTAAAGCATAACGCTAAGCGTACCCTAACTTCATTCAAACCCGAACCCTAAGCAAAACTAACACTAGCACTACACGTAACCCGAACCTGAAACCTAACCCTAACCCTGACTCTGACCTGAACCCAAACCCCTAACCCCAACCCTCTCGCTTAACATAAACTTCTCTGTAACCCTAACCCTAAAACGAAACGTCACACTAAATCTCCCCTAACCCTGACCGTACCATAAATGTAACCCTAACTCTAAACTCAAAACTAACCCTGACATTAACTCTAACTCTAACCCTAATCCTAACCCTAAAACTTACCCTACACACTCAGCTTAAATGGAAACCTAGCACTAACCCTCATCTTACCATCTAAACCTAACCTCAACCCTTAACCTAACCCTATCTATAACCTTCACCTAGCCCTAAACCTAAACATGACTTAACCCTAACACTAACCCTAACCCTAAATCTAAACCTAACCTTAACCCTAAACTTAATCGTAACCTAAGCTCTAACCCTAACCCCTAACGCTAACCCTAAGCTCAACCCTCACCCTTCAATTAAACTTTACCCCAGCTGTAGCCCTAACCCTAAGCCGAACCCTAAACCTGACCCTAACATTAACCCAAACACCTAACCCTAACCCTAAGCCTAATCCTAAACCTAACACTAACCTTAACCCAAATGCCTAACCCTAACCCTAACCCTCATCCTTAACCTAAACTTCACCCTAAACCTAAGGCTAACCCTAACCCTGAAAGTAAAGCTAACCCTTAACTATCCCCTAACTCTAGCCCTGACCCTAAACCTAATGCTAACCCTAGCCCTAACAGTAACACCCTAAAACATCAGCTTAATGTAAACTTAACACTAACCCTCCCATGAACCCCTAACCCTAACCCTACCCCGCATCCTACACCTAACCCAGACCTAAACCTAACCCTTTCTCTAACCCTAAATTAACCCTAACCTTAACTCTACCCTAACCCTAACAATAACTCTAAACCTGACCATAACCATAATCCTAAACCCTAGCACTAACTCTAACTCTAAATCTAACCCTAAGCTAGCCCTACCCTTTACCGTAAACCTAGCCTTAACCCTAACCTTACCCCTACCCATACCCTAACGCTATACCTAACCCGAACACTAACCTTAACCCGACTCTAACCTTAAGCCTAACCCTGACTATTAACTGAAACTTCACCCTAACCCTAAGCCTAACTCTAACTCTAACCCTAACCATAACAATTACCCTAAACCCTCGCCTTAACTGTAAACCTAACCCTAACCCTCACCCTAATCCTTAACCGTATCCCCAACCCTAAACCTAACGCTATCCCCAAACTTATCCCTAACCCTAACCCTAATACGAACAGTAACCCAAATCTAACCCTAACCCTAATATTAAACCTAAACTTAAATCTACCCTAACCATAAACCTAACCCTAACACCCTAAACCTAACGTCTAACACCGTCTATAATCCTAACCCTTACCATAACCCTCACCCTTAACCTAAACTTCACACTAACCCTAAACCTAACCTAACGCTGACCCTAGACATAACGCCTAACCCTAACCGAACCCTAAACCTATCCTTAACACTAACCTGAACACAAACCCAAACCCGAGCCCTCACCATAAAAATAACCCTCACCCTATCCTGAACTTCATCCAAACACTAACCATAACCTTAACCCTAAACCTAGACCTAACCCAAACCCTAACCTTAAACCTAACTCTAAGAATAACGCTAGTCCATCTGTAACCCTAAACCGAACACTTACAATAGCCCTGAACCTAACCCTAAAATAATCCTAATCCTAACCCTAGACCTAATCCTAACCCTACCCCTAACCTTGACCCTAAATAGAACACTAAGTCTAACCCTCAACATGGACCTAAACCTAATTCTTACCCTACACCTAACCCTAATCCTAAACCAAACCCTAACTCTGACTATAACCCTAATCATAACAACTACCCTAAACCCTCACCTTAACTGTAAAACTAACCGTAACCCGCACCCTAAATCCTAACCGTATCCCACAACCCTAACCCTAATGCTGTCCCTAACCCTAACCCTAACATTAACCTGAAACCCCTGAGCCCTAATGATAAACCTAACCCTAACACAAACCCTAACCCTAACACCAAAGCCTAGCAAAAACCTTAACACTAACTCTCACCCTAACTCTAACACTAACCCGAAACCGAATCATGAACCTAACCCTAAGCCTAAACCAAGCCTAACCATGACCAGAACCGCAAGGCCTAACCGGAACCCTCACCCAAACCCTAACCCTAAACTACACCTCTAACCCCTAACGCCTTATCATAACGATAATCCTAACCCTAACCAACCCTAACCCTAAAACTAACCCTCACCCCAACCACAAAGCCTAACACAACCGTGACCCTAACCCTAAACGTAACACTAAACTTAGCCGTAACCTTAAATCTAACCCTAACCCTAAAACTGAACACAACCCCTGAACGTAACCCTAACCCTGAACATAACCTTAACACTAACCTGAAAACAAGCCCAAACCTTAGCCATAACCCTAACCCTCACCCTATCTTAAACTTCACCCTATCCCTAACCTAAAACTCACCCTGACTTTAACCCTAACCCTACCCCTAAACCTAACCCTCACCTTAACCTTGGCCCACCTGTAACCCGAAACCTAACCCTTACAATAACTCTGACCCTAATCCTCGCCCTAAACCTAATTCTAATTCTAACCCTGACCCTAACCCTAACCTAACCTTAACCCTATCTTTAAGCCTACCATAAACTTAAACCTAACCCTAACCCTTAACCTTAACTCTAACCCTAACCCTAGCCCTAACCCTAACCTTAACGGTGACACTTACCCAAAACCCTCACCTTAACTGTAAATGTAACTCTAACTCTTACCCTAACCCTAAACTTAACCCTAATTATAACCTTAACCTAAACCTAACTGAAACAGTAACCCTTAACCCTAACTCTAATCCTAATCCTTAGCCTAAAACTAACCTTAACCCTAAACCTAACCCTAACCACTGACCCTAACTCTAACCCTAACCCTGAGCCGAACCCTCACCCTTAACCAGAATTTCACCCTAAAGCATAACGCTAAGCGTACCCTAACTTCATTCAAACCCGAACCCTAAGCAAAACTAACACTAACACTACACGTAACCCGAACCTGAAACCTAACCCTAACCCTGACTCTGACCTGAACCCAAACCCCTAACCCCAACCCTCTCGCTTAACATAAACTTCTCTGTAACCCTAACACTAAAACTAAACGTCACACTAAATCTCCCCTAACCCTGACCGTACCATAAACGTAACCCTAACTCTAAACTCAAAACTAACCCTGACATTAACTCTAACTCTAACCCTAATCCTAACCCTAAAACCTCCTAACAACAAACAACCTTAACCCCCAAACAACAAACACACCTAAACCCCTAACAACAAACAATCCTAACCCCCTTACAACCTACAACACTAACCCACTAAACACAAACAACACTAACCCCGTAAGAACAAACAACACTAACCCCCTAAAAACAGTCCTAACCACCTAACAACAAACAACACTAACCCCCTAAAAAGAAACACCAATAAACCCCGAAAAACAAACAACACTCATCCCCTAAGAACAAACAACACTAACCCTCTAAAAACAAACAGCACTAACCTCTAAGAACAAAAACACTAACCCCCTAACAACAAACAACACTAACCCCCTAAAAACAAACAACCCTAAAACCCTAAAAACAAACAACACGGAACCCCTTAAAACAAACAACACTAAGCCCGTAACAACAAACAGCACTAACACTCTAACAAGAAAAAACACTGGCACGGTAACAACAACCAACACTAACCCCCTAACAACAAACTATCCTAACCCCCTAAAAACAAACAACACTAATCCCCTAAAGACAAACAACCCTAAAACCCTAAAAACAAACAACAATGAACCCCTAAAAACAAACAACACTAAGCCAATAACAACAAACAGCACTAACCCACTAACAACATCCAACAGTAACGCCCTAACCACAAACAACACTAACCCCCTAAAAACAAACAATCCTAACCCCCTAACAACAAACAACAATCACCACTAAAAAAAAAACCCCTAAAACCCTAAAAGCAAACAACACTGAACCCCTAAAAACAAACAACACCAAGCCCCTAACAACAAACAACACTAACACCCGAACAACAAACACCACTAAACCCCAACCAGAAACAACCCTAAGCCCCTAACAGCAAACAACACTAACCCCCTAACAAGAAACAACCCTAAACCCCTAACAACAACCAACACTAACCCCCTAACAACAAACAACACTAACACCCTAAGAACAACCAACCCTAACCCCTAAGAACAAACAACACTAACGCCCTAAGAACCAACAACACTATCCCCCAGCAACGAACAGTAATAACCCCCTAACAACACAAAACCTAACCCCTTATCAACAAGCAACCTTAACCCACTAACAACAAACAACCCTAACACCCTAACAACAAACAACACTAACCCCCTAACAACAAACAAACCTAAATCCCTAACAATCAAAGAACACTAACACCCTAACAACAAACAACCCTAGCCCCCTAACAACAAACACTAACCCCCAAACAACAAACAACACTAACCCCTAAAAACCAAAAACACTAACCCACTAACAACAAACAACAGTAACTCACTAACAGCAAACAACCCTAACCCCCTAACAACAAACAACCCTAAACCCCTAACATCAAACAACACTAACCCCCTAACAACACAAAACACTAACACCCTAACAACAAACAACACTAACACCCTAACAACAAAAACCACTAAACCCCAACAAGAAACAACCCTAAACCCCTAACAACAAACACTAACCCCCTAACAACAAACAACACTAAACCCCTAACAAGAAACTACCCTAACCCCGTAACAACAAACAACACTAACCCCGTAACAACAAACAACCCTAACCCCCAAACAACAAACAACCCTAACCCCCTAACAACAAACAATCCTAACCCCCGAACAACCAACAACACTAACCCCCTAACCACAGTAAACACTAACACCCTAACAACAAAAACCACTAAACCCCAACAAGAAACAACCCTAAACCCCTAACAACAAACAACACTAACCCCCTAACAACAAACAACCCTAACCAAACAACAAATAACCCTAACCCACTAACAACAAACAACACTAACACCCTAACAACAAACAACCATAACCCCCTAACAACAAACAACACTAACACCCTAACAACAAACAACCCTAAACCCCTAACAACAAACAACACTAAACCCCAACAAGAAACAACCCTCAACCCCTAACAACAAAGACTAACCACCTAACAACAAACAACCCTAAACCCCTAACAACAAACAACACTAACCCCCTAACAACAAACAACACTAAACCCCTAACATCAAACAACACTAACCCCCTAACAACACAAAAAACTAACACCCTACCAAACAACACTAACACCCTAACAACAAAAACCACTAAACCCCAACAAGAAACAACCCTAAAACCCTAACAACAAACACTAACCCCCTAACAACAAACAACCCTAACCAAACAACAAACAAACATAACCTACTAACAACAAACAACACTAACACCCCAACAACAAACAACCCTAACGCCCTAACAACAAACAACACTAACACCCTAAGAACAAACAACCCTAACCCCTGAAAACCAAAAACACTAACCCACTAACAACAAACAACCCTAACCCACTAACAACAAACAACCCTATCACCCTAACAACAAACAACACTAACCCCCTAAAAACAAACAACCCTAAACCCCTAATATCAAACAACACTAACCCCCTAACAACACAAAACACTAACACCCTAACAACAAACAACACTAACACCCTAACAACAAAAACCACTAAACCCCAACAAGAAACAACCCTAAACCCCTAACAACAAACACTAACCCCCTAACAACAAACAACACTAAACCCCTAAGAAGAAACTAACCTAACCCCGTAACAACAAACAACACTAACCTCCTAACAACAAACAACCTTAACCCCCTAACAACAAACACCCCTAAACCCCTAACAATAAACAATCCTAACCCCCTAACAACCTACAACACTAACCCCCTAACCACAAACAACACTAACCCCGTAAGAACAAACAACACTAACCCCCTAACAACAGTCCTAACCACCTAACAACAAACAACACTAACCCCCTAAAAAGAAACAACAATAAACCCCTAAAAACAAACAACACTCATCCCCTAAGAACAAACAACACTAACCCTCTAACAACAAACAACACTAACCCCTAAGAACAAAAACACTAACCCCCTAACAACAAACAACACTAACCCCCTAAAAACAAACAACCTTTAAAACCCTAAAAACAAACAACACTGAAACCCTTAAAACAAACAACACTAAGCCCCTAACAACAAACAGCACTAACACTCTAACAACAAAAAACACTGACACGATAACAACAACCAACACTAACCCCCTAACAACAAAATATCCTAACCCCCTAAAAACAAACAACACTAACCCCCTAAAAACAAACAACCCTAAAACCCTAAAAACAAACAACCCTGACCCCCTAACAACAAACAACCCTAACCAAACAACAAACAACCCTAACCGAGTAACAACAAACAACACTAACCCCCTAACTAGAAGCAACACTAAACCCCTAACAACAAACAACACTAACACCCTAACAACAACCAACCCTAACGCCCTAAGAACAAACAACACTAACCCCCAACAACGAACAAGACTAACCCCTTAACAAAACAAATCCTAACCCCTTATCAACAAACAAACCTAACCCACTAAGAAAAAACAACCCTAACACCCTAACAACAAACAACCCTAACCCCCTAACAACAAACAACACTAACTCCCAAAGAACAAACAACCCTAACCCGTAAAAACCAAAAACACTTACCCACTAACAACAAACAACCCTAACCCACTAACAACAAACAACCCTAACACCCTAACAACAAACAACACTAACCGCCTAACAACAAACAACCCTAAACCCCTAACATCAAACAACACTAACCCCCTACCAACAAACAACACTAAAACCCTAACAACAAACAACACTAACACCCTAACAACAATCAACCCTAAACCCCTAACATCAACAACACTAACCCTTTAACAACACACAACACTAACACCCTAACAACAAACAACACTAACACCGTAACAACAAAAACCACTAAACCCCAACAAGAAACAACCCTAAACCCCTAACAACAAACACTAACCCCCTAACAACAAACAACACTAAACCCCTAACAAGAAACTACCCTAACCCCGTAACAACAAACAACACTAACCCCGTAACAACAAACAACCCTAACCCCCAAACAACAAACAACCCTAACCCCCTAACAACCAACAATCCTAACCCCCTAACAACCAACAACACTAACCCCCTAACCACAAACAACACTAACACCCTAACAACAAAAACCACTAATCCCCAACAAGAAACAACCCTAAACCCCTAACAACAAACAACACTAACCCCCTAACAACAAACAACCCTAACCAAACAACAAAGAACCCTAACCGACTAACAACAAACAACACTAAACCCCTATCAAGAAACTACCCTAACCCCGTAACAAAAAACAACCCTAACCCCTAACAATAAACAACCCTAACCCCCTAACAACAAACAACCGTAACCAAACAACAAACAACCCTAACCGACTAACAACAAACAACACTAAACCCCTAACAAGAAACTACCCTACACCCGTAACAACAAACAACCCTAACCCCCTAACAACCAACAACCATAAACCCCTAACAACAAACAACACTAACCCCCTAACAACAAACAACACTAAGCCCCTAACAGCAAACAACCCTAACCCCCTAAACAACCAACAACACTAACCCCCTAACTACCAACAGCACTAACCCACTAAAAACATAAAACACTAACAACCTAAGAACAACCAAAACTTATCCCTTGAAAACATACAACACTAACCCCCTATAAGAAAGACCCAAATCCTCTAACAGCGAACAACTCTAACCCCCTAACAACAAAGAACTCGGAACCCCTGACAATAAACAACACTAACCCACTAACAACAAAAAACACTAACCCCCTAACAAGAAACTACCCTAACCCCGTAACAACAAACAACCCTAACCCGTAACAACAAACAACCCTAACCCCCTAACAACAAACAATCCTAACCCCCTAGCAACCAACAACCGTAAACCCCTATCAACAAACAACACTAAACCCCTAACAACAAACAACCCTAAACCCCTAAAAACAAACAACCCTAAAACCTGAAAAACAAACAACACTAAGCCCCTAACAACAACCAGTACTAACACTCTAACAACAAAAAACACTGAGACGCTAACAACAACCAACACTAACCCCCTAACAACAAACAATCCTAACCCCCTAAAAACAAACAACACTAACCCCCTAAAAACAAACAACCCTAAAACCCTAAAAACGAACAACACTGAACCCCTAAAAACAAACAACACTAAGCCAATAACAACAAACAGCACTAACCCACTAACAACAAAAAACACTAACCCGCTAACAACATCTAACAGTAACGCCCTAACCACAAACAACACTAACCCCCTAACAACAAACAATCCTAACCCCGTATCAACAAACAACACTCACCCCTAAAAAACAAAAAACCCTAAAACCCTAAAAGCAAACAACACTGAACCCCGAAAAACAAACAACACTAAGCCCCTAACAACAAACAACACTAACACCCGAACAACAAACACCAATAAACCCCAACAAGAAACAACCCTAAGCCCCTAACAACAAACAACACTAACCCCCTAACAAGAAACAACCCTAAACCCCTAACAACAAACAACACTAACACCCTAACAACAACCAACCCTAACCAACTAAGAACAAACAACAGTAACCCCCTAAGAACAAACAACACTAAAACCCTAACAACAAAAACCACTAAACCCCAAGAAGAAACAACATGAAACCCCTAAATACAAAAAACTTTAACCCCCTAACAACAAGCATAACCCCCTAACAACAAGCAACCCTAACCACCAACAAGAAACAACTCTAACCCACTAACAACAAACAACTCTGAACCGCTAACAACAAACAACACTAACCCACTAACAACAAACAACACTAACCCCCTAAAAATAAACTACCCTAAACCCCTAACAACAAACAACCCTAACCCCCTAACAACCAACAACACTAACCCCCGAACAACAAACAACACTAACCCCCTAAAAACCAACAACCCTAAAACCCTAAAAACAAACAACACTGAACCCCTTAAAACAAACAACACTAAGCCCCTAACAACAAACAGCACTAACACTCTAACAACAGAAAACACTGACATGCTAACAACAACCAACACTAACCCCCTAACAACAAACAACACTAACACCCTAACAACAAACAACCCTAACCCCTAAAAACAAACAACCCTAACCCCCTAACATCAAACAACCCTAACCAAACAACAAACAACTCTAACCGACTGACAACAAACAACACTAACCCCCTAACAAGAAACACTAAACCCCTAAGAAGAAACAACACTAACCCCCTAACAACAAACAACACTAACCCCCTAACAACAACCAACCCTAACCCCCTAAGAACAAACAACACTAACCCCCTAAGAACAAACAACAATAACCCCCAACAACGAACAATACTAACCCCCTAACAACACAAAACCTAACCCCTTATCAACAAACAACCCTAACCCACTAACAAAAAACATCCCTAACACCCTGACAACAAACAACCCTAAACCACTAACAACAAACAACACCAACCCTCTAACAACAAACAACCCTAAACCCCTAACATCAAACAACACTAACCCCCTAACAACACAAAACACTAACACCCTAACAACAAACAACACTAACACCCTAACAACAAAAACCACTAAACCCCAACAAGAAACAACCCTAAACCCCTAACAACAAACACTAACCCCCTAACAACAAGCAACACTAAACCCCTAACAACAAACAACCCTAAACCCCTAACATCAAAGAACACTAACACCCTAACAACAAACAACCCTAACCCCCTAACAACAAACACTAACCCCCAAACAACAAACAACCCTAACCCCTAAAAACCAAAAACACTAACCAACTAACAACAAACAACCCTAACCCACCAACAACAAACAACCCTAACCCCCTAACAAGAAACAACACTAACCCCCTAACAACAAACAACCCTAAACCCCTAACATCAAACAACACTAACCCCCTAACAACACAAAACACTGAGACCCTAACAACAAACAACACTAACACCCTAACAACAAAAACCACTTAACCGCAACAAGAAACAACCCTAAACCCCTAACAACAAACACTAACCCCCTAACAACAAACAACACTAAACCCCTAACAAGAAACTACCCTAACCCCGTAACAACAAACAACACTAACCCCGTAACAACAAACAAACCTAACCCCCAAACAACAAACAACGCTAACTCCCTAACAACAATCTTAACCCCGAACAACCAACAACACTAACCCCCTAACCACAATAAACACTAACACCCTAATAACGAAAACCACTAAACCCCAACAAGAAACAACCCTAAACCCCTAACAACAAGCAACACTAACCCCTAACAACAAACAATCCTAACCCCCGAACAACCAACAACACTAACCCCCTAACCACAATAATCACTAACAACCTAACAACAAAAACCACTAAACCCCAACAAGAAACAACCCTAAACCCCTAACAACAAACAACACTAACCCCCTAAAAACAAACAACCCTAACCAAACAGCAAACAACCCCTACCCACTATCAACAAACAACACTAACCCCCTAACAATAAACTACTTTAACCCCATAACAACAAACAACCCTAACCCCTAAAAACAAACAACCCTAACCAAACAACAAACAACCCAAACCGACTAACAACAAACAACACTAACCCCCTAATTAGCAAGAAACAACACTAACCCCCTAAGAAGAAACAACACTAACCCCCTAACAACAAACAACACTAACCCCCTAACAACAAAAACCACTAAACCGCAACAAGAAACAACCCTAAACCCCTAACAACAAACACTAACCCCCTAACAAGAAACAACACTAAACCCCTAACAAGAAACTACCCTAACCCCGTAACAACAAACAACACTAACCCCGTAACAACAAACAAACCTAACCCCCAAACAACAAACAACGCTAACCCCCTAACAACAAAAAATCGTAATACCCGAACAACCAACAACACTAAACCCCTAACCACAATAAACACTAACACCCTAATAACAAAAACCACTAAACCCCAACAAGAAACAACCCTAAACCCCTAACAAACAACACTAACCCCCTAACCACAAACAACCCTAAGCAAACAACAAACAAACCTAACCCACTAACAAAAAACAACACTAACACCCCAGCAACAAACAATCCTAACCCCCTAACAGCAAACAACACTAACACCCTAACAACAAACAACCCTAACACCCTAACAACAAACCACACTAACCCCCTAACAACAAACAACCCTAAACCCCTAACATCAAAGAACACTAACACCCTAACAACAAACAACCCTAACCCCTAACAACAAACACTAACCACCAAACAACAAACAACCCTAACCCCTAAGAACCAAAAACACTAACCCACTAACAACAAACAACCCTAACCCACTAACAGCAAACAACCCTAACCCCCTAACAACAAACAACCCTAAACCCATAACATCAAACAACACTAACCCCCTAACAACACAAAACACTAACACCTAACAACAAACAACACTAACACCCTACCAACAAAAACCACTAAACCCCAACAAGAAACAACCCTAAACCCCTAACAACAAACAACCCTAACCGAACAACAAACAACCCTAACCAAACAAAAACAACCCTAACCTATTAAGTAAAAACAACACTAACACCCTAACAACAAACAACCCTAACCCCCTAACAACAAACAACACTAACACCCTAACAACAAACAACCCTAAACCCTAAAAACCAAAAACACTAACCCACTAACAACAAACTACACTAAACCACTAACAACAAACAACCCTAACACCCTAACAACAAACAACACTAACCCAGTAACAACAAACAACCCTAAACCCCTAACATCAAACAACACTAACCCCCTAACAACACAAAACACTAACACCCTAACAACAAACAACACTGAACCCCTAACAAGAAAACACCCTAACCCCGTAAAAACAAACAACACTACCCCGTAACAACAAACAACCCTAACCCCCAAACAACAAACAACCCTAAACCCCAAACAGCAAACAACCCTAACCCCTTAACAACAAACAATCCTAACCCCCCGAACAACCAACAACTCTAACCCCCTAACCACAATAACGACTAACACCCTAACAACAAAAACCACTAAACCCCAACAACAAACAACCCTAAACCCCTAACAACAAACAACACTAACCCCCTAACAACAAACAACACTAACCCCCTAACAACGAACAATCCTAACCAAACAACAAAAAACCCTAACCCACTAACAGCAAACAACACTAACACCCTAACAACAAACAACCCTAACCCCCTAACAACAAACAACACTAACACCCTAACAACAAACAACCCTAACCCCCTAACAACAAACAACACTAACCCCCAACAACAAACAACCCTAAACCCCTAACATCAAAGAACACTAACACCCTAACAACAAACAACCCTAACCCCCTAACAACAAACACTAACCCCCAAACAACAAACAACCCTAACCCCTAAAAACCAAAAACACTAACCCACTAACAACAAACAACCCTAACACCCTAACAACAAACAACACTAACCCCCTAACAACAAAAAACCCTAAACACCTAACATCAAACAACACTAACCCCCTAACATCACAAAACACTAACACCCTAACAACAAACAACACTAACACCCTAACAACAAAAACCACTAAACCCCAATAAGAAACAACTCTAAACCCCTAAGAACAAACAACACTAACCCCCTAACAACAAACAACCCTAACCAAACAACAAAAAACCCTAACCCACTAACAACAAACAACACTAACACCCTAAAAGCAAACAACCCTAACCCCCTAACAACAAACAACACTAACACCCTAACAACAAACAACCCTAACCCCCTAACAACAAACAACACTAACCCCCTAACAACAAACAACCCTAAACCCCTAACATCAAAGAACACTAACACCCTAACAACAAACAACCCTAACCCCCTAACAACAAACAACCCTAACCCCTAAAAACCAAAAAAACTAACCCACTAACAACAAACAACCCTAACCCACTAACAACAAACAACCCTAACACCCTAACAACAAACAACACTAACACCCTAACAACAAACAACCCTTACCCCCTAACATGAAACAACACTAACCCCCTAACAACACAAAACACTAACACCCTAACAACAAACAACACTAACACCCTAACAACAGAAACCAATAACCCCAACAAGAAACAACCCTAACCCCTAAAAACCAAAAACACTAACCCACTAACAACAAACAACCCTAAACCACTAACAACAAACAACCCTAACACCCTAACAACAAACAAAACTAACCCCCTAACAACAAACAACCCTAAACCCCTAACATCAAACAACACTAACCCCCTAACAACACAAAACACTAACACCCTAACAACAAAAACCACTAAACCCCAACAAGAAACAACCCGAAACCCCTAACAACAAACACTAACCCCCTAACAACAAACAACACTAAACCCCTAACAAGAAACTACCTTAACCCCGTAACAACAAACACTAACCCCGTAACAACAAACAGCCCTAACCCCCAAACAACAAACAACACTAACCCCCTAACAACAAACAATCCTAACCCCCGAACAACCAACAACACTAACCCCCTAACCACAATAAAGACTAACACCCTAACAACAAAAACCACTAAACCCCAACAAGAAACAACCCTAAACCCCTAACAACAAACATCACTAAACCCCTAACAACAAAGAATCCGAACCAAACAACAAAAAACCCTAACCCACTAACAACAAAGAACACTAACACCCTAACAACAAACAACCCTAACCCCCTAACAACAAACAACACTAACACCCTAACAACAAACAACCCTAACTCCCTAACAACAAACAACACTAACACCCTAACAACAAACAACACTAACACCCTAACAACAAAAACCACTAAACCCCAACAAGAAACAACCCTAAACCCCTAAGAACAAACAATACTAACCCGCTAACAACAAACAACCCTAACCAAACAACAAAAAACCCTAACCCACTAACAACAAACAACACTAACACCCTAACAGCAAACAACCCTAACCCCCTAACAACAAACAACACTAACACCCTAACAACAAACAACCCTAACCCCCTAACAACAAACAACACTAACCCCCTAACAACAAACAACCCTAACCCCCTAACAACAAACAAGCCTAACCCCTAAAAACCAAAAAAACTAACCCACTAAAAACAAACAACCCTAACCCACTAACAACAAACAACCCTAACACCCTAACTACAAGCAACACTAACCCCCTAACAACAAACAACCCTTACCCCGTAACATGAAACAACACTAACCCCCTAACAACACAAAACACTAACACCCTAACAACAAACAACACTAACACCCTAACAACAGAAACAACTAAACCCCAACCGGAAACAACCCTAAACCCCTAACAACAAGCAACACTAACCCCTAACAACAAACAATCCTAACCCCCGAACAACCAACAACACTAACCCCCTAACCACAATAATCACTAACAACCTAACAACAAAAACCACTAAACCCCAACAAGAAACAACCCTAAACCCCTAACAACAAACAACACTAACCCCCTAACAATAAACTACTTTAACCCCATAACAACAAACAACCCTAACCCCTAAAAACAAACAACCCTAACCAAACAACAAACAACCCAAACCGACTAACAACAAACAACACTAACCCCCTAATTAGCAAGAAACAACACTAACCCCCTAAGAAGAAACAACACTAACCCCCTAACAACAAACAACACTAACCCCCTAACAACAAAAACCACTAAACCGCAACAAGAAACAACCCTAAACCCCTAACAACAAACACTAACCCCCTAACAAGAAACAACACTAAACCCCTAACAAGAAACTACCCTAACCCCGTAACAACAAACAACACTAACCCCGTAACAACAAACAAACCTAACCCCCAAACAACAAACAACGCTAACCCCCTAACAACAAACAATCGTAATACCCGAACAACCAACAACACTAAAGCCCTAACCACAATAAACACTAACACCCTAATAACAAAAACCACTAAACCCCAACAAGAAACAACCCTAAACCCCTAACAAACAACACTAACCCCCTAACCACAAACAACCCTAAGCAAACAACAAACAAACCTAACCCACTAACAAAAAACAACACTAACACCCCAGCAACAAACAACCCTAACCCCCTAACAGCAAACAACACTAACACCCTAACAACAAACAACCCTAACACCCTAACAACAAACCACACTAACCCCCTAACAACAAACAACCCTAAACCCCTAACATCAAAGAACACTAACACCCTAACAACAAACAACCCTAACCCCCTAACAACAAACACTAACCACCAAACAACAAACAACCCTAACCCCTTAGAACCAAAAACACTAACCCACTAACAACAAACAACCCTAACCCACTAACAGCAAACAACCCTAACCCCCTAACAACAAACAACCCTAAACCCCTAACATCAAACAACACTAACCCCCTAACAACACAAAACACTAACACCTAACAACAAACAACACTAACACCCTACCAACAAAAACCACTAAACCCCAACAAGAAACAACCCTAAACCCCTAACAACAAACAACCCTAACCGAACAACAAACAACCCTAACCAAACAAAAACAACCCTAACCTATTAAGTAAAAACAACACTAACACCCTAACAACAAACAACCCTAACCCCCTAACAACAAACAACACTAACACCCTAACAACAAACAACCCTAAACCCTAAAAACCAAAAACACTAACCCACTAACAACAAACTACACTAAACCACTAACAACAAACAACCCTAACACCCTAACAACAAACAACACTAACCCAGTAACAACAAACAACCCTAAACCCCTAACATCAAACAACACTAACCCCCTAACAACACAAAACACTAACACCCTAACAACAAACAACACTGAACCCCTAACAAGAAAACACCCTAACCCCGTAAAAACAAACAACACTACCCCGTAACAACAAACAACCCTAACCCCCAAACAACAAACAACCCTAAACCCCAAACAAAAAACAACCCTAACCCCTTAACAACAAACAATCCTAACCCCCCGAACAACCAACAACTCTAACCCCCTAACCACAATAACGACTAACACCCTAACAACAAAAACCACTAAACCCCAACAACAAACAACCCTAAACCCCTAACAACAAACAACACTAACCCCCTAACAACAAACAACACTAACCCCCTAACAACGAACAATCCTAACCAAACAACAAAAAACCCTAACCCACTAACAGCAAACAACACTAACACCCTAACAACAAACAACCCTAACCCCCTAACAACAAACAACACTAACACCCTAACAACAAACAACCCTAACCCCCTAACAACAAACAACACTAACCCCCTAACAACAAACAACCCTAAACCCCTAACATCAAAGAACACTAACACCCTAACAACAAACAACCCTAACCCCCTAACAACAAACACTAACCCCCAAACAACAAACAACCCTAACCCCTAAAAACCAAAAACACTAACCCACTAACAACAAACAACCCTAACACCCTAACAACAAACAACACTAACCCCCTAACAACAAAAAACCCTAAACACCTAACATCAAACAACACTAACCCCCTAACATCACAAAACACTAACACCCTAACAACAAACAACACTAAAACCCTAACAACAAAAACCACTAAACCCCAATAAGAAACAACTCTAAACCCCTAAGAACAAACAACACTAACCCCCTAACAACAAACAACCCTAACCAAACAACAAAAAACCCTAACCCACTAACAACAAACAACACTAACACCCTAACAGCAAACAACCCTAACCCCCTAACAACAAACAACACTAACACCCTAACAACAAACAACCCTAACCCCCTAACAACAAACAACACTAACCCCCTAACAACAAACAACCCTAAACCCCTAACATCAAAGAACACTAACACCCTAACAACAAACAACCCTAACCCCCTAACAACAAACAACCCTAACCCCTAAAAACCAAAAAAACTAACCCACTAACAACAAACAACCCTAACCCACTAACAACAAACAACCCTAACACCCTAACAACAAACAACACTAACACCCTAACAACAAACAACCCTTACCCCCTAACATGAAACAACACTAACCCCCTAACAACACAAAACACTAACACCCTAACAACAAACAACACTAACACCCTAACAACAGAAACCAATAACCCCAACAAGAAACAACCCTAACCCCCTAACAACAAACACTAACCCCCAAACAACACACAACCCTAACCCCTAAAAACCAAAAACACTAACCCACTAACAACAAACAACCCTAAACCACTAACAACAAACAACCCTAACACCCTAACAACAAACAACACTAACCCCCTAACAACAAACAACCCTAAACCCCTAACATCAAACAACACTAACCCCCTAACAACACAAAACACTAACACCCTAACAACAAAAACCACTAAACCCCAACAAGAAACAACCCGAAACCCCTAACAACAAACACTAACCCCCTAACAACAAACAACACTAAACCCCTAACAAGAAACTACCTTAACCCCGTAACAACAAACACTAACCCCGTAACAACAAACAGCCCTAACCCCCAAACAACAAACAACACTAACCCCCTAACAACACACAATCCTAACCCCCGAACAACCAACAACACTAACCCCCTAACCACAATAAAGACTAACACCCTAACAACAAAAACCACTAAACCCCAACAAGAAACAACCCTAAACCCCTAACAACAAACAACACTAAACCCCTAACAACAAACAATCCGAACCAAACAACAAAAAACCCTAACCCACTAACAACAAAGAACACTAACACCCTAACAACAAACAACCCTAACTCCCTAACAACAAACAACACTAACACCCTAACAACAAACAACACTAACACCCTAACAACAAACAACCCTAACCCCCAAACAACAAACAACCCTAACCCCTTAACAACAAACAATCCTAACCCCCCGAACAACCAACAACACTAACCCCCTAACCACAATAAACACTAACACCCTAACAACAAAAACCACTAAACCCCAACAAGAAACAACCCTAAACCCCTCACAACAAACAACACTAACCCCCTAACAAAAAACAACCCTAACCAAACAACAGAAAACCCTAACCCACCAACAACAAACAGCACTAACACCCTAACAAAAAACAACCCTAACTCCCTAACAACAAACAACACTAACACCCTAACAACAAACAACCCTAAACCCTAAAAACCAAAAACATTAACCCACTAACAACAAACTACCCTAAACCACTAACAACAAACAACCCTAACACCCTAACAACAAACAACACTAACCCCCTAACAACAAACAACCCTAAACCCCTAACATCAAACAACACTAACCCCCTAACAACACAAAACACTAACACCCTAAAAACAAACAACACTAACACCCTAACAACATAAACCACTAAACCCCAACAAGAAAAACCCGAAAACCCTAACAACAAACACTAACCCCCTAACAACAAACAACACTAAACCCCTAACAAGAAACTGCCCTAACTCCGTAACAACAAACAACACTAACCCTGTAACAACAAACAGCCCTAACCCCCAAACAACAGACAACCCTAACCCCCTTACAACCAACAATCCTAACCCCCGAACAACCAACAACACTAACCCCCTAACCACAATAAAGACTAACACCCTAACAACAAAAACCACTAAACCCCAACAAAAAACAACCCTAAACCCCTAACAACAAACAACACTAACACCCTAACAACAAACAACCCTAAACCCTACAAACCTAAAACACTAACCCACTAACAACAAACTACCCTAAACCACTAACAACAAACAACCCTAACACCCTAACAACAAACAACCCTAACGCCCTAACAACAAACAATACTAACCCCCGAACAACCAACAACACTAACCCCCTAACCACAATAAAGACTAACACCCTAACAACAAAAACCACTAAACCCCAACAAAAAACAACCCTAAACCCCTAACAACAAACAACACTAACCCCCTAACAACAAACAACCCTAAACCCCTACCATCAAACAACACTAACACCCTAACATCACAAAACACTAACACCATAACAACAAACAACACTAACACCCTAACAACAAAACCACTAAACCCCAACAAGAAACAACCCTAAACCCCTAAGAAAAAACAACACTAACCCCCTAACAACAAACAACCCTAACCAAACAACAAAAAACCCTAACCCACTAACAACAAACAACAGTAACACCCTAACAACAAACAAACCTAACCCCCTAACAACAAACAACACTAACACCCTAACAACAAACAACCCTAACACCCTAACTACAAGCAACACTAACCCCCTAACAACAAACAACCCTTACCCCTTAACATGAAACAACACTAACCCCCTAACAACACA
The DNA here is from genome assembly GCF_024166365.1 of Elephas maximus indicus. Lineage (NCBI taxonomy): Eukaryota > Metazoa > Chordata > Mammalia > Proboscidea > Elephantidae > Elephas > Elephas maximus. The sequence continues at coordinate 695,710 of NC_064828.1, forward strand.
AAACACTAACACCCTAACAACAAACAACACTAACACCCTAACAACAGAAACAACTAAACCCCAACAAGAAACAACCCTAAACCCCTAACAACAAACACTAACCCCCTAACAACAAACAACACTGAACCCCTAACAAGAAACTACCCTAACCCCGTAACAACAAACAACACTAACCCGTAACAACAAACAACCCTAACCCCCAAACAACAAACAACCCTAACCCCTTAACAACAAACAATCCTAACCCCCCGAACAACCAACAACACTAACCCCCTAACCACAATAAACACTAACACCCTAACAACAAAAACCACTAAACCCCAACAAGAAACAACCCTAAACCCCTCACAACAAACAACACTAACCCCCTAACAAAAACAACCCTAACCAAACAACAGAAAACCCTAACCCACCAACAACAAACAGCACTAACACCCTAACAAAAAACAACCCTAACTCCCTAACAACAAACAACACTAACACCCTAGCAACAAACAACCCTAAACCCTAAAAACCAAAAACATTAACCCACTAACAACAAACTACCCTAAACCACTAACAACAAACAACCCTAACACCCTAACAACAAACAACACTAACCCCCTAACAACAAACAACCCTAAACCCCTAACATCAAACAACACTAACCCCCTAACAACACAAAACACTAACACCCTAAAAACAAACAACACTAACACCCTAACAACATAAACCACTAAACCCCAACAAGAAAAACCCGAAAACCCTAACAACAAACACTAACCCCCTAACAACAAACAACACTAAACCCCTAAAAAGAAACTACCCTAACTCCGTAACAACAAACAACACTAACCCTGTAACAACAAACAGCCCTAACCCCCAAACAACAAACAACCCTAACCCCCTTACAACCAACAATCCTAACCCCCGAACAACCAACAACACTAACCCCCTAACCACAATAAAGACTAACACCCTAACAACAAAAACCACTAAACCCCAACAAAAAACAACCCTAAACCCCTAACAACAAACAACACTAACACCCTAACAACAAACAACCCTTACCCCCTAACATGAAACAACACTAACCCCCTAACAACACAAAACACTAACACCCTAACAACAAACAACACTAACACCCTAACAACAGAAACCACTAAACCCCAACAAGAAACAACCCTAAACCCCTAACAAAAAACACTAACCCCCTAACAACAAACAACACTGAACCCCTAACAAGAAAATACCCTAACCCCGTAACAACAAACACTAACCCGTAACAACAAACAACCCTAAACCCCAAACAACAAACAACCCTAACCCCTTAACAACAAACAATCCTAACCCCCCGAACAACCAACAACACTAACCCCCTAACCACAATAAACACTAACACCCTAACAACAAAAACCACTAAACCCCAACAAGAAACAACCCGAAACCCCTCACAACAAACAACACTAACTCCCTAACAAAAAACAACCCTGACCAAACAACAAAATATCCTAACCCACCAACAACAAACATCACTAACACCCTAACAAAAAACAACCCTAACTCCCTAACAACAAACAACACTAACACCCTAACAACAAACAACCCTAAACCCTAAAAACCAAAAACACTAACCCACTAACAACAAACTACCGTAAACCACTAACAACAAACAACCCTAACACCCTAACAACAAACAACACTAACTCCCTAACAACAAACAACCCTAAACCCCGAACATCAAACAACACTAACCCCCTAACAACACAAAACACTAACACCCTAACAACAAACAACACTAACACCCTAACAACAAAAACCACTAAACCCCAACAAGAAACAACCCTAAACCCCTAACAACAAACACTAACCCCCTAACAACAAACAACACTAAACCCCTAACAAGAAACTACCCTAACCCCGTAACAACAAACAACACTAACCGCGTAACAACAAACAGCCCTAACACCCAAACAACAAACAATCCTAACCCCCGAACAACCAACAACACTAACCCCCTAACAACAAACAACCCTAAACCCCTAACATCAAAGAACACTAACACCCTAACAACAAACAACCCTAACCCTCTAGCAACAAACACTAACCCCCAAAGAACAAACAACCCTAACCCCTAAAAACCAAAAACACTAACCCACTAACAACAAACAACCCTAACCCACTAACAACAAACAACCCTAACACCCTAACAACAAAAAACACTAACCCCCTAACAACAAACAACCCTAAACCCCTACCATCAAACAACACTAACACCCTAACATCACAAAACACTAACACCCTAACAACAAACAACACTAACACCCTAACAACAAAACCACTAAACCCCAACAAGAAACAACCCTAAACCCCTAAGAAAAAACAACACTAACCCCCTAACAACAAACAACCCTAACCAAACAACAAAAAACCCTAACCCACTAACAACAAGCAACACTAACACCCTAACAACAAACAACCCTAACCCCCTAACAACAAACACTAACCCCCAAACAACAAACAAGTCTAACCCCTAAAAACCAAAAAAACTAACCCACTAACAACAAACAACCCTAACCCACTAACAACAAACAACCCTAACACCCTAACATCAAACAACACTAACCCCCTAACAACACAAAATACTAACACCCTAACAACAAACAACACTAACACCCTAACAACAGAAACCACTAAACCCCAACAAGAAACAACCCTAAACCCCTAACAGCAAACACTAACCCCCTAACAACAAACAACACTGAACCCCTAACAAGAAAATACCCTAATCCCGTAACAACAAACAACACTAACCCGTAACAACAAACAACCCTAACCCCCAAACAACAAACAACCCTAAACCCCAAACAACAAACAACCCTAACCCCTTAACAACAAACAATCCTAACCCCCCGAACAACCAACAACACTAACCCCCTAACCACAATAAACACTAACACCCTAACAACAAAAACCACTAAACCCCAACAAGAAACAACCCTAAACCCCTCACAACAAACAACCCTAACCCCCTAACAAAAAACAACCCTAACCAAACAACAAAAAACCCTAACCCACCAACAACAAACAACACTAACACCCTAACAAAAAACAACCCTAACTCCCTAACAACAAACAACACTAACACCCTAACAACAAACAACCCTAACAACCTAACAACAAACAACACTAACCCCCTAACAACAAACAACCCTAAACCCCTAACATCAAACAACACTAACCCCCTAACAACACAAAACACTAACACCCTAACAACAAACAACACTAACACCCTAACAACAAAAACCCCTAAACCCCAACAAGAAACAACCCTAAACCCCTAAGAACAAACAACACTAACCCCCTAACAACAAACAACCCTAACCAAACAACAAAAAACCCTAACCTACTAACAACAAACAACACTAACACCCTAACAACAAACAACCCTAACCCCCTAACAACAAACAACACTAACACCCTAACAACAAACAACCCTAACCCCCTAACAACAAACAACACTAACACCCTAACAACAAACAACACTAACACCCTAACAACAAAAACCACTAAACCCCAACAAGAAACAACCCGAAACCCCTAACAACAAACACTAACCCCCTAACAACAAACAACACTCAACCCCTAACAAGAAACTACCCTAACCCCGTAACAACAAACAACACTAACCCGGTAAGAACAAACAACCCTACCCCCAAACAACAAACAACCCTAACCCCCTAACAACAAACAATCCTAACCCCCGAACAAAAAACAACACTAACCCCCTAACCACAATAAACACTAACACCCGAACAACAAAAACCACTAAACCCCAACAAGAAACAACCCTAACCCCCTAACAACAAACAACACTAACACCCTAACAACAAACAACCCTAACCCCCTAACAACAAACAACACTAACCCCCTAACAACAAACAACCCTAAACCCCTAACATCAAAGAACACTAACACCCTAACATCACAAAACACTAACACCCTAACAACAAACAACACTAACACCCTAACAACAAAAACCACTAAACCCCAACAAGAAACAACCCTAAACCCCTAACAACAAACAACCCTAACACCCTAACAACAAACAACCCTAACCAAACAACAAAAAACCCTAACTGACTAAAAACAAACAACACTAACCCCCTAACAAGAAACAACAGTAACCCCCTAACAAGAAACAACACTGACCCCCTAACAACAAACAACACTAACCCTCTAACAACAAACAACACTAACACCCTAACAACAACCAACCCTAACCCCCTAAGAACAAACAACACTAAGCAATAAAAACAAACAACACTAACCCCCAACAATGAACAATACCAACCTCTAACAACACAAAACCTAACCCCTTATCAACAAACAACCCTAACCCACTAACAAAAAAACCCTAACACCCTAAAAGCAAACAACCCTAAAACCCTAACAACAAACAACACTAACCCCCAAACAACAAACAACCCTAACCCCTAAAAACGAAAAACATTACCCCACTAACAACAAAAATCCCTAACCCCCTAACAACAGACAACCCTAAACCCCTAACATCAAACACTAACCCCCTAACAACAAACAACACTAAAACCCTAACAACAAACAACACTAACACCCTAACAACAAAAACCACTAAACCCCAATAAGAAACAACCCTAAACCCCTAAGAACAAACACTAACCCCCTAAAAACAAACAACACTAAACCCCAAACAAGAAACTAACCTAACCCCGTAACAACAAACAACACTAACCTCCTAACAACAAACAACCTTAACCCCCTAACAACAAACACCCCTAAACCCCTAACAACAAACAATCCTAAACCCCTAACAACCTACAACACTAACCCCCTAACCACAAACAACACTAACCCCGTAAGAACAAACAACACTAACCCCCTAACAACAGTCCTAACCACCTAACAACAAACAACACTAACCCCCTAAAAAGAAACAACAATAAACCCCTAAAAACAAACAACACTCATACCCTAAGAACAAACAACACTAACCCTCTAACAACAAACAACACTAACCCCTAAGAACAAAAACACTAACCCCCTAACAACAAACAACACTAACCCCCTAAAAACAAACAACCCTAAAACCCTAAAAACGAACAACACTAAACCCCTTAAAACAAACAACACTAAGCCCCTAACAACAAACAGCACTAACCCACTAACAAAAAAAAACACTAACCCGCTAACAACATCCAACAGTAACGCCCTAACCACAAACAACACTAACCCCCTAAAAACGAACAATCCTAACCCCCAAACAACAAACAACACTCACCCCTAAAAAACAAACAACCCTAAAACCCTAAAAGCAAACAACACTGAACCCCTAAAAACAAACAACACTAAGCCCCTAACAACAAACAACACTAACACCCGAACAACAAACACCACTAAACCCCAACAAGAAACAACCCTAAGCCCCTAACAACAAACAACACTAACCCCCTAACAAGAAACAACCCTAAACCCCTAACAACAAACAACACTAACCCCCTAACAACAAACAACACTAACACCCTAACAGCACCCAACCCTAACCCCTAAGAACAAACAACACTAACGCCCTAAGAACAAACAACACTAACCCCCAGCAACGAACAATACTAACCCCCTAACAACACAAAACCTAACACCTTATCAACAAACAACCCTAACCCACTAACAACAAACAACCCTAACACCGTAACAACAAACAACACTAACCCCCTAACAACAAACAACCCCTAACCCCTAACATCAAAGAACACTAACACCCTAACAACAAACAACCCTAGCCCCCTAACAACAAACACTAACCACCAAACAACAAACAACCCGAACCCCTAAAAACCAAAAACACTAACCCACTAACAAAAAACAACCCTAACCCACTAACAACAAACAACCCTAACCCCCTAACAACAAAGTACCCTAAACTCCTAACATCAAACAACACTAACCCCCTGACAGCACAAAACACTAACACCCTAACAACAAACAACTCTAACACCCTAACAACAAAAACCACTAAACCCCAACAAGAAACAACCCTAAACCCCTAACAACAAACACTAACCCCCTAACAACAAACAACACTAACCTCCTAACAACAAACAACCTTAACCAAACAAGAAACACCCCTAAACCCCTAACAACAAACAATCCTAACCCCCTAACAACCTACAACACTAACCCCCTAACCACAGTATACACTAACACCCTAACAACAAAAACCACTAAACCCCTACAAGAAACAACCCTAAACCCCTAACAACAAACAACACTAACCCCCTAACAAGAAACAACACTAACCCCCTAAGAAAAAACAACACTAACCCCCTAACAATAAACTACTCTAACCCCGTAACAACAAACAACCCTAACCCCTAAAAACAAACAACCCTAACCCCCTAACAACAAACAGTAACCCCCTATCAACAAACAAACCTAACCCCATAACAACCAACAACACTAACCCCCATCCACAAACAACACTAACGCCCTAATAACAAACAACACTAACCCTCTAACAACAAAGAATCCTAACCCCCTAACAACAAACAACACTAACCCCCTAACAACAAACATCCCTAACCCACTAACAACAAACAAAATTAACTCCCTAACAACACTAACCCCCGACCAGAAACAACACTAACCCCCTAACAAAAATCAACCCTAACCCCTAAAAACCAAAAACACTAACCCACTAACAACAAACAACCCTAACCCACTAACAACAAACAACCCTAACACCCTAACAACAAACAACACTAACCCCCTAACAACAAAGAACCCTAAACCCCTAACATCAAACAACACTAACCCCCTAACAACAAACAACACTAAAACCCTAACAACAAACAGCACTAACACCCTAACAACAAAAACCACTAAACCCCAACAAGAAACAACCCTAAACCCCTAACAACAAACACTAACCCCCTAAAAACAAACAACACTAAACCCCTAACAAGAAACTAACCTAACCCCGTAACAACAAACAACACTAACCTCCTAACAACAAACAACCTTAACCCCCTAACAACAAACACCCCTAAACCCCTAACAACAAACAATCCTAACCCCCTAACAACCAACAACACTAACCCCCTAACCAGAAACAACACTAACACCCTAACCACAAACAACACTAACCCCGTAAGAACAAACAACACTAACCCCCTAACAACAAACAACACTTACCGCCTAACAACAACAACACTAACCCCCAAAAACAAACAACACTAACACCCTAACAACAAACACTACTAAACCGCAACTAGAAAGAACCCTAACCCCCTAACAACAAACAACAATAACCCTCTAACAACAAACAACACTAACCCCCAACAACGAACAAGACTAACCCATTAACAACACAAAACCTAACCCCTTATCAGCAAACAACCCTAACCCACTAACAAAAAACAACCCTAAGCCCCTAACAAGCACAACTCTAAACCCCGAAAAATACAATCGTAACCCCGTAACAAACACAACCCTAACCCCCTAACAAAGCCTAACAATAACTTTAAACCTGACCATAAGCATAACCCCAAACCCTAGCACTAACTCTAACTCTAAACTTAACACTAACCTAGCCCTGCCCTTTACCGTAAACCTAGCCTTAACCCTAACCTTACCCCTACCCGAACCCTAACTCTATACCTAACCCGAACACTAACCTTGACCCTACTCTAACTTTAACTCTAACGTGACTATTAACTGAAACATCACCCTAACCCTAAGCCTAAATCTAACTCGAGCCCTAACCATAACAATTACACTAAACCCTCGCCTTAACTGTAAACCTAACCCTAACCCTCACCCTAATCCTTAACCGTATCCCCAACCCTAAACCTAACGCTATCCCCAAACTTATCCCTAACTCTAACCCTAATACGAACAGTAACCCAAATCTAACCCTAACCCTAATATTAAACCTAAACTTAAATCTACCCTAACCATAAACCTAACCCTAACACCCTAAACCTAACGTCTAACACCATCTATAATCCTAACCCTTATCATAACCCTCACCCTTAACCTAAACTTCACACTAACCCTAAACCTAACCTAACGCTGACCCTAGACATAACGCCTAACCCTAACCGAACCCTAAACCTATCCTTAACACTAACCTGAACACAAACCCAAACCCTAGCCCTCACCATAAAAATAACCCTCACCCTATCCTGAACTTCATCCAAACACTAACCATAACCTTAACCCTAAACCTAGACCTAACCCAAACCCTAACCTTAAACCTAACTCTAAGAATAACGCTAGTCCATCTGTAACTCTAAACCGAACACTTACAATAGCCCTGAACCTAACCCTAAAATAATCCTAATCCTAACCCTAGACCTAATCCTAACCCTACCCCTAACCTTGACCCTAAATAGAACACTAAGTCTAACCCTCAACATGGACCTAAACCTAATTCTTACCCTACACCTAACCCTAATCCTAAACCAAACCCTAACTCTGACTATAACCCTAATCATAACAATTACTCTAAACCCTCACCATAACTGTAAAACTAACCGTAACCCTCACCCTAAATCCTAACCGTATCCCACAACCCTAACCCTAATGCTATCCCTAACCCTAACCCTAACATTAACCTGAAACCCCTGAGCCCTAATGATAAACCTAACCCTAACACAAACCCTAAACCTAACACCAAAGCCTAGCAAAAACCTTAACCCTAACTCTCACACTAACTCTAACACTAACCCGAAACCGAATCATGAACCTAACCCTAAGCCTAAACCAAACCTAACCATGACCAGAACCGCAAGGCCTAACCGGAACCCTCACCCAAACCCTAACCCTAAACTACACCTCTAACCCCTAACGCCTTATCATAACGATAATCCTAACCCTAACCAACCCTAACCCTAAAACTAACCCTCACCCCAACCACAAAGCCTAACACAACTGTGACCCTAACCCTAAACGTAACACTAAACTTAACCCTAACCTTAAATCTAACCCTAACCCTAAAACTGAACACAACCCCTGAACGTAACCCTAACCCTGAACATAACTTTAACACTAACCTCAAAACAAGCCCAAACCTTAGCCATAACCCTAACCCTCACCCTATCTTAAACTTCACCCTATCCCTAACCTAAAACTCACCCTGACTTTAACCCTAACCCTACCCCTAAACCTAACCCTCACCTTAACCTTGGCCCACCTGTAACCCGAAACCTAACCCTTACAATAACTCTGACCCTAATCCTCGCCCTAAACCTAATTCTAATTCTAACCCTGACCCTAACCCTAACCTAACCTTAACCCTATCTTTAAGCCTACCATAAACTTAAACCTAACCCTAACCCTTAACCTTAACTCTAACCCTAACCCTAGCCCTAACCCTAACCTTAACGGTGACACTTACCCAAAACCCTCACCTTAACTGTAAATGTAACTCTAACTCTTACCCTAACCCTAAACTTAACCCTAATTATAACCTTAACCTAAACCTAACTGAAACAGTAACCCTTAACCCTAACTCTAATCCTTAGCCTAAAACTAACCTTAACCCTAAACCTAACCCTAACCACTGACCCTAACTCTAACCCTAAACCTGAGCCGAACCCTCACCCTTAACCAGAATTTCACCCTAAAGCATAACGCTAAGCGTACCCTAACTTCATTCAAACCCGAACCCTAAGCAAAACTAACACTAGCACTACACGTAACCCGAACCTGAAACCTAACCCTAACCCTGACTCTGACCTGAACCCAAACCCCTAACCCCAACCCTCTCGCTTAACATAAACTTCTCTGTAACCCTAACCCTAAAACGAAACGTCACACTAAATCTCCCCTAACCCTGACCGTACCATAAATGTAACCCTAACTCTAAACTCAAAACTAACCCTGACATTAACTCTAACTCTAACCCTAATCCTAACCCTAAAACTTACCCTACACACTCAGCTTAAATGGAAACCTAGCACTAACCCTCATCTTACCATCTAAACCTAACCTCAACCCTTAACCTAACCCTATCTATAACCTTCACCTAGCCCTAAACCTAAACATGACTTAACCCTAACACTAACCCTAACCCTAAATCTAAACCTAACCTTAACCCTAAACTTAATCGTAACCTAAGCTCTAACCCTAACCCCTAACGCTAACCCTAAGCTCAACCCTCACCCTTCAATTAAACTTTACCCCAGCTGTAGCCCTAACCCTAAGCCGAACCCTAAACCTGACCCTAACATTAACCCAAACACCTAACCCTAACCCTAAGCCTAATCCTAAACCTAACACTAACCTTAACCCAAATGCCTAACCCTAACCCTAACCCTCATCCTTAACCTAAACTTCACCCTAAACCTAAGGCTAACCCTAACCCTGAAAGTAAAGCTAACCCTTAACTATCCCCTAACTCTAGCCCTGACCCTAAACCTAATGCTAACCCTAGCCCTAACAGTAACACCCTAAAACATCAGCTTAATGTAAACTTAACACTAACCCTCCCATGAACCCCTAACCCTAACCCTACCCCGCATCCTACACCTAACCCAGACCTAAACCTAACCCTTTCTCTAACCCTAAATTAACCCTAACCTTAACTCTACCCTAACCCTAACAATAACTCTAAACCTGACCATAACCATAATCCTAAACCCTAGCACTAACTCTAACTCTAAATCTAACCCTAAGCTAGCCCTACCCTTTACCGTAAACCTAGCCTTAACCCTAACCTTACCCCTACCCATACCCTAACGCTATACCTAACCCGAACACTAACCTTAACCCGACTCTAACCTTAAGCCTAACCCTGACTATTAACTGAAACTTCACCCTAACCCTAAGCCTAACTCTAACTCTAACCCTAACCATAACAATTACCCTAAACCCTCGCCTTAACTGTAAACCTAACCCTAACCCTCACCCTAATCCTTAACCGTATCCCCAACCCTAAACCTAACGCTATCCCCAAACTTATCCCTAACCCTAACCCTAATACGAACAGTAACCCAAATCTAACCCTAACCCTAATATTAAACCTAAACTTAAATCTACCCTAACCATAAACCTAACCCTAACACCCTAAACCTAACGTCTAACACCGTCTATAATCCTAACCCTTACCATAACCCTCACCCTTAACCTAAACTTCACACTAACCCTAAACCTAACCTAACGCTGACCCTAGACATAACGCCTAACCCTAACCGAACCCTAAACCTATCCTTAACACTAACCTGAACACAAACCCAAACCCGAGCCCTCACCATAAAAATAACCCTCACCCTATCCTGAACTTCATCCAAACACTAACCATAACCTTAACCCTAAACCTAGACCTAACCCAAACCCTAACCTTAAACCTAACTCTAAGAATAACGCTAGTCCATCTGTAACCCTAAACCGAACACTTACAATAGCCCTGAACCTAACCCTAAAATAATCCTAATCCTAACCCTAGACCTAATCCTAACCCTACCCCTAACCTTGACCCTAAATAGAACACTAAGTCTAACCCTCAACATGGACCTAAACCTAATTCTTACCCTACACCTAACCCTAATCCTAAACCAAACCCTAACTCTGACTATAACCCTAATCATAACAACTACCCTAAACCCTCACCTTAACTGTAAAACTAACCGTAACCCGCACCCTAAATCCTAACCGTATCCCACAACCCTAACCCTAATGCTGTCCCTAACCCTAACCCTAACATTAACCTGAAACCCCTGAGCCCTAATGATAAACCTAACCCTAACACAAACCCTAACCCTAACACCAAAGCCTAGCAAAAACCTTAACACTAACTCTCACCCTAACTCTAACACTAACCCGAAACCGAATCATGAACCTAACCCTAAGCCTAAACCAAGCCTAACCATGACCAGAACCGCAAGGCCTAACCGGAACCCTCACCCAAACCCTAACCCTAAACTACACCTCTAACCCCTAACGCCTTATCATAACGATAATCCTAACCCTAACCAACCCTAACCCTAAAACTAACCCTCACCCCAACCACAAAGCCTAACACAACCGTGACCCTAACCCTAAACGTAACACTAAACTTAGCCGTAACCTTAAATCTAACCCTAACCCTAAAACTGAACACAACCCCTGAACGTAACCCTAACCCTGAACATAACCTTAACACTAACCTGAAAACAAGCCCAAACCTTAGCCATAACCCTAACCCTCACCCTATCTTAAACTTCACCCTATCCCTAACCTAAAACTCACCCTGACTTTAACCCTAACCCTACCCCTAAACCTAACCCTCACCTTAACCTTGGCCCACCTGTAACCCGAAACCTAACCCTTACAATAACTCTGACCCTAATCCTCGCCCTAAACCTAATTCTAATTCTAACCCTGACCCTAACCCTAACCTAACCTTAACCCTATCTTTAAGCCTACCATAAACTTAAACCTAACCCTAACCCTTAACCTTAACTCTAACCCTAACCCTAGCCCTAACCCTAACCTTAACGGTGACACTTACCCAAAACCCTCACCTTAACTGTAAATGTAACTCTAACTCTTACCCTAACCCTAAACTTAACCCTAATTATAACCTTAACCTAAACCTAACTGAAACAGTAACCCTTAACCGTAACTCTAATCCTAATCCTTAGCCTAAAACTAACCTTAACCCTAAACCTAACCCTAACCACTGACCCTAACTCTAACCCTAACCCTGAGCCGAACCCTCACCCTTAACCAGAATTTCACCCTAAAGCATAACGCTAAGCGTACCCTAACTTCATTCAAACCCGAACCCTAAGCAAAACTAACACTAACACTACACGTAACCCGAACCTGAAACCTAACCCTAACCCTGACTCTGACCTGAACCCAAACCCCTAACCCCAACCCTCTCGCTTAACATAAACTTCTCTGTAACCCTAACACTAAAACTAAACGTCACACTAAATCTCCCCTAACCCTGACCGTACCATAAACGTAACCCTAACTCTAAACTCAAAACTAACCCTGACATTAACTCTAACTCTAACCCTAATCCTAACCCTAAAACCTCCTAACAACAAACAACCTTAACCCCCAAACAACAAACACACCTAAACCCCTAACAACAAACAATCCTAACCCCCTTACAACCTACAACACTAACCCACTAAACACAAACAACACTAACCCCGTAAGAACAAACAACACTAACCCCCTAAAAACAGTCCTAACCACCTAACAACAAACAACACTAACCCCCTAAAAAGAAACAACAATAAACCCCGAAAAACAAACAACACTCATCCCCTAAGAACAAACAACACTAACCCTCTAAAAACAAGCAGCACTAACCTCTAAGAACAAAAACACTAACCCCCTAACAACAAACAACACTAACCCCCTAAAAACAAACAACCCTAAAACCCTAAAAACAAACAACACGGAACCCCTTAAAACAAACAACACTAAGCCCGTAACAACAAACAGCACTAACACTCTAACAAGAAAAAACACTGGCACGGTAACAACAACCAACACTAACCCCCTAACAACAAACTATCCTAACCCCCTAAAAACAAACAACACTAATCCCCTAAAGACAAACAACCCTAAAACCCTAAAAACAAACAACAATGAACCCCTAAAAACAAACAACACTAAGCCAATAACAACAAACAGCACTAACCCACTAACAACATCCAACAGTAACGCCCTAACCACAAACAACACTAACCCCCTAAAAACAAACAATCCTAACCCCCTAACAACAAACAACAATCACCACTAAAAAAAAAACCCCTAAAACCCTAAAAGCAAACAACACTGAACCCCTAAAAACAAACAACACCAAGCCCCTAACAACAAACAACACTAACACCCGAACAACAAACACCACTAAACCCCAACCAGAAACAACCCTAAGCCCCTAACAGCAAACAACACTAACCCCCTAACAAGAAACAACCCTAAACCCCTAACAACAACCAACACTAACCCCCTAACAACAAACAACACTAACACCCTAAGAACAACCAACCCTAACCCCTAAGAACAAACAACACTAACGCCCTAAGAACCAACAACACTATCCCCCAGCAACGAACAGTAATAACCCCCTAACAACACAAAACCTAACCCCTTATCAACAAGCAACCTTAACCCACTAACAACAAACAACCCTAACACCCTAACAACAAACAACACTAACCCCCTAACAACAAACAAACCTAAATCCCTAACAATCAAAGAACACTAACACCCTAACAACAAACAACCCTAGCCCCCTAACAACAAACACTAACCCCCAAACAACAAACAACACTAACCCCTAAAAACCAAAAACACTAACCCACTAACAACAAACAACAGTAACTCACTAACAGCAAACAACCCTAACCCCCTAACAACAAACAACCCTAAACCCCTAACATCAAACAACACTAACCCCCTAACAACACAAAACACTAACACCCTAACAACAAACAACACTAACACCCTAACAACAAAAACCACTAAACCCCAACAAGAAACAACCCTAAACCCCTAACAACAAACACTAACCCCCTAACAACAAACAACACTAAACCCCTAACAAGAAACTACCCTAACCCCGTAACAACAAACAACACTAACCCCGTAACAACAAACAACCCTAACCCCCAAACAACAAACAACCCTAACCCCCTAACAACAAACAATCCTAACCCCCGAACAACCAACAACACTAACCCCCTAACCACAGTAAACACTAACACCCTAACAACAAAAACCACTAAACCCCAACAAGAAACAACCCTAAACCCCTAACAACAAACAACACTAACCCCCTAACAACAAACAACCCTAACCAAACAACAAATAACCCTAACCCACTAACAACAAACAACACTAACACCCTAACAACAAACAACCATAACCCCCTAACAACAAACAACACTAACACCCTAACAACAAACAACCCTAAACCCCTAACAACAAACAACACTAAACCCCAACAAGAAACAACCCTCAACCCCTAACAACAAAGACTAACCACCTAACAACAAACAACCCTAAACCCCTAACAACAAACAACACTAACCCCCTAACAACAAACAACACTAAACCCCTAACATCAAACAACACTAACCCCCTAACAACACAAAAAACTAACACCCTACCAAACAACACTAACACCCTAACAACAAAAACCACTAAACCCCAACAAGAAACAACCCTAAAACCCTAACAACAAACACTAACCCCCTAACAACAAACAACCCTAACCAAACAACAAACAAACATAACCTACTAACAACAAACAACACTAACACCCCAACAACAAACAACCCTAACGCCCTAACAACAAACAACACTAACACCCTAAGAACAAACAACCCTAACCCCTGAAAACCAAAAACACTAACCCACTAACAACAAACAACCCTAACCCACTAACAACAAACAACCCTATCACCCTAACAACAAACAACACTAACCCCCTAAAAACAAACAACCCTAAACCCCTAATATCAAACAACACTAACCCCCTAACAACACAAAACACTAACACCCTAACAACAAACAACACTAACACCCTAACAACAAAAACCACTAAACCCCAACAAGAAACAACCCTAAACCCCTAACAACAAACACTAACCCCCTAACAACAAACAACACTAAACCCCTAAGAAGAAACTAACCTAACCCCGTAACAACAAACAACACTAACCTCCTAACAACAAACAACCTTAACCCCCTAACAACAAACACCCCTAAACCCCTAACAATAAACAATCCTAACCCCCTAACAACCTACAACACTAACCCCCTAACCACAAACAACACTAACCCCGTAAGAACAAACAACACTAACCCCCTAACAACAGTCCTAACCACCTAACAACAAACAACACTAACCCCCTAAAAAGAAACAACAATAAACCCCTAAAAACAAACAACACTCATCCCCTAAGAACAAACAACACTAACCCTCTAACAACAAACAACACTAACCCCTAAGAACAAAAACACTAACCCCCTAACAACAAACAACACTAACCCCCTAAAAACAAACAACCTTTAAAACCCTAAAAACAAACAACACTGAAACCCTTAAAACAAACAACACTAAGCCCCTAACAACAAACAGCACTAACACTCTAACAACAAAAAACACTGACACGATAACAACAACCAACACTAACCCCCTAACAACAAAATATCCTAACCCCCTAAAAACAAACAACACTAACCCCCTAAAAACAAACAACCCTAAAACCCTAAAAACAAACAACCCTGACCCCCTAACAACAAACAACCCTAACCAAACAACAAACAACCCTAACCGAGTAACAACAAACAACACTAACCCCCTAACTAGAAGCAACACTAAACCCCTAACAACAAACAACACTAACACCCTAACAACAACCAACCCTAACGCCCTAAGAACAAACAACACTAACCCCCAACAACGAACAAGACTAACCCCTTAACAAAACAAATCCTAACCCCTTATCAACAAACAAACCTAACCCACTAACAAAAAACAACCCTAACACCCTAACAACAAACAACCCTAACCCCCTAACAACAAACAACACTAACTCCCAAAGAACAAACAACCCTAACCCGTAAAAACCAAAAACACTTACCCACTAACAACAAACAACCCTAACCCACTAACAACAAACAACCCTAACACCCTAACAACAAACAACACTAACCGCCTAACAACAAACAACCCTAAACCCCTAACATCAAACAACACTAACCCCCTACCAACAAACAACACTAAAACCCTAACAACAAACAACACTAACACCCTAACAACAATCAACCCTAAACCCCTAACATCAACAACACTAACCCTTTAACAACACACAACACTAACACCCTAACAACAAACAACACTAACACCGTAACAACAAAAACCACTAAACCCCAACAAGAAACAACCCTAAACCCCTAACAACAAACACTAACCCCCTAACAACAAACAACACTAAACCCCTAACAAGAAACTACCCTAACCCCGTAACAACAAACAACACTAACCCCGTAACAACAAACAACCCTAACCCCCAAACAACAAACAACCCTAACCCCCTAACAACCAACAATCCTAACCCCCTAACAACCAACAACACTAACCCCCTAACCACAAACAACACTAACACCCTAACAACAAAAACCACTAATCCCCAACAAGAAACAACCCTAAACCCCTAACAACAAACAACACTAACCCCCTAACAACAAACAACCCTAACCAAACAACAAAGAACCCTAACCGACTAACAACAAACAACACTAAACCCCTATCAAGAAACTACCCTAACCCCGTAACAAAAAACAACCCTAACCCCTAACAATAAACAACCCTAACCCCCTAACAACAAACAACCGTAACCAAACAACAAACAACCCTAACCGACTAACAACAAACAACACTAAACCCCTAACAAGAAACTACCCTACACCCGTAACAACAAACAACCCTAACCCCCTAACAACCAACAACCATAAACCCCTAACAACAAACAACACTAACCCCCTAACAACAAACAACACTAACCCCCTAACAGCAAACAACCCTAACCCCCTAAACAACCAACAACACTAACCCCCTAACTACCAACAGCACTAACCCACTAAAAACATAAAACACTAACAACCTAAGAACAACCAAAACTTATCCCTTGAAAACATACAACACTAACCCCCTATAAGAAAGACCCAAATCCTCTAACAGCGAACAACTCAAACCCCCTAACAACAAAGAACTCGGAACCCCTGACAATAAACAACACTAACCCACTAACAACAAAAAACACTAACCCCCTAACAAGAAACTACCCTAACCCCGTAACAACAAACAACCCTAACCCGTAACAACAAACAACCCTAACCCCCTAACAACAAACAATCCTAACCCCCTAGCAACCAACAACCGTAAACCCCTATCAACAAACAACACTAAACCCCTAACAACAAACAACCCTAAACCCCTAAAAACAAACAACCCTAAAACCTGAAAAACAAACAACACTAAGCCCCTAACAACAACCAGTACTAACACTCTAACAACAAAAAACACTGAGACGCTAACAACAACCAACACTAACCCCCTAACAACAAACAATCCTAACCCCCTAAAAACAAACAACACTAACCCCCTAAAAACAAACAACCCTAAAACCCTAAAAACGAACAACACTGAACCCCTAAAAACAAACAACACTAAGCCAATAACAACAAACAGCACTAACCCACTAACAACAAAAAACACTAACCCGCTAACAACATCTAACAGTAACGCCCTAACCACAAACAACACTAACCCCCTAACAACAAACAATCCTAACCCCGTATCAACAAACAACACTCACCCCTAAAAAACAAAAAACCCTAAAACCCTAAAAGCAAACAACACTGAACCCCGAAAAACAAACAACACTAAGCCCCTAACAACAAACAACACTAACACCCGAACAACAAACACCAATAAACCCCAACAAGAAACAACCCTAAGCCCCTAACAACAAACAACACTAACCCCCTAACAAGAAACAACCCTAAACCCCTAACAACAAACAACACTAACACCCTAACAACAACCAACCCTAACCAACTAAGAACAAACAACAGTAACCCCCTAAGAACAAACAACACTAAAACCCTAACAACAAAAACCACTAAACCCCAAGAAGAAACAACATGAAACCCCTAAATACAAAAAACTTTAACCCCCTAACAACAAGCATAACCCCCTAACAACAAGCAACCCTAACCACCAACAAGAAACAACTCTAACCCACTAACAACAAACAACTCTGAACCGCTAACAACAAACAACACTAACCCACTAACAACAAACAACACTAACCCCCTAAAAATAAACTACCCTAAACCCCTAACAACAAACAACCCTAACCCCCTAACAACCAACAACACTAACCCCCGAACAACAAACAACACTAACCCCCTAAAAACCAACAACCCTAAAACCCTAAAAACAAACAACACTGAACCCCTTAAAACAAACAACACTAAGCCCCTAACAACAAACAGCACTAACACTCTAACAACAGAAAACACTGACATGCTAACAACAACCAACACTAACCCCCTAACAACAAACAACACTAACACCCTAACAACAAACAACCCTAACCCCTAAAAACAAACAACCCTAACCCCCTAACATCAAACAACCCTAACCAAACAACAAACAACTCTAACCGACTGACAACAAACAACACTAACCCCCTAACAAGAAACACTAAACCCCTAAGAAGAAACAACACTAACCCCCTAACAACAAACAACACTAACCCCCTAACAACAAACAACACTAACCCCTAAAAACAAACAACCCTAAAACCCTAAAAGCAAACAACACTAAACCCCTAAAAACAAAGAACACTGAGCCCCTAACAAGAAACAACACTAACCCCCTAACAAGAAACAACACTAACCCCCTAACAAGAAACAACCCTAACCCACTAACAACAAACAACCCTAACCCCTAAAAACCAAAAACACCAACCCACTAACAACGAACAACCCTAACCCACTAACAACAAACAACCCTAACACCCTAACAACAAACAACACTAACGCCCTAACAACAAACAACCCTAAACCCCTAACATCAAACAACACTAACCCCCTAACAACACACACTAACACACTAACAACAAACAACACTAACACCCTAACAACAAAAACCACTAAACCCCTAACCACAAACACTAAAACCCTAACAACAAACACCACTAAACCCCTAACAACAAACACTAAGCCCCTAACAACAAAAAACACTAAACCCCTAACAAGAAACTACCCTAACCCTGTAACAACAAACAACCCTAACCCCCAAACAACAAATAAACCTAACCCCCTAACAGCAAACAATCCTAACCCCCGAACAACCAACAACACTAAGCCCCTAACCACAATCAACACTAACACACTAACAATAAAAACCACTAAACCCCAACAAGAAACAACACTGAACCCCTAACAACAAACAACACTAACCCCCTAACAACAAACAACCCTAACCAAACAACAAAAAACCCTAACCCACTAACAACAACCAACACTAACCCCCTAACAAGAAACTACCCCAACCCCGTAACAACAAACAACCCTAACCCCTAAAAACAAACACCCTAACCCCCTAACAACAAACAACCCTAACCAAACAACAAACAAGCCTAACCGACTAACAACAAACAACACTAACACCCTAACAAGAAACAACACTAACCCCTAAGAAGAAACAACACTAACCCCCTAACAACAAACAACACTAACCCCCTAACAACAAACAGCACTAACACCTTAACAAGAACCAACCCTAACCCCCAAGAACAAACAACACTAACCCCCTAAGAACAAACAACACTAACCCCCAACAACGAACAATACTAACCCCCTAACAACACAAAACCTAACGCCTTATCAACAAACAACCCTAACCCACTAACAACAACCAACCCTAACCCCCTAAGAGCAAACAACACTAACCCCCTAAGAACAAACAACACTAACCCCCAACAACGAACACTACTAACCCCCTAACAACACAAAACCTAACCCCTTATCAACAAACAACCCTAACCCACTAACAACAAACAACCCTAACACCGTAACAACAAACAACACTAACCCCCTAACAACAAACAACCCCTAACCCCTAACATCAAAGAACACTAACACCCTAACAACAAACAACCCTAGCCCCCTAACAACAAACACTAACCACCAAACAACAAACAACCCTAACCCCTAAAAACCAAAAACACTAACCCACTAACAAAAAACAACCCTAACCCACTAACAACAAACAACCCTAAACCCCTAACAACAAACAACCCTAAACTCCTAACATCAAACAACACTAACCCCCTGACAGCACAAAACACTAACACCCTAACAACAAACAACTCTAACACCCTAACAACAAAAACCACTAAACCCCAACAAGAAACAACCCTAAACCCCTAACAACAAACACTAACCCCCTAACAACAAACAACACTAACCTCCTAACAACAAACAACCTTAACCAAACAAGAAACACCCCTAAACCCCTAACAACAAACAATCCTAACCCCCTAACAACCTACAACACTAACCCCCTAACCACAGTATACACTAACACCCTAACAACAAAAACCACTAAACCCCTACAAGAAACAACCCTAAACCCCTAACAACAAACAACACTAACCCCCTAACAAGAAACAACACTAACCCCCTAAGAAAAAACAACACTAACCCCCTAACAATAAACTACTCTAACCCCGTAACAACAAACAACCCTAACCCCTAAAAACAAACAACCCTAACCCCCTAACAACAAACAGTAACCCCCTATCAACAAACAAACCTAACCCCATAACAACCAACAACACTAACCCCCATCCACAAACAACACTAACGCCCTAATAACAAACAACACTAACCCTCTAACAACAAAGAATCCTAACCCCCTAACAACAAACAACACTAACCCCCTAACAACAAACATCCCTAACCCACTAACAACAAACAAAATTAACTCCCTAACAACACTAACCCCCGACCAGAAACAACACTAACCCCCTAACAAAAATCAACCCTAACCCCTAAAAACCAAAAACACTAACCCACTAACAACAAACAACCCTAACCCACTAACAACAAACAACCCTAACACCCTAACAACAAACAACACTAACCCCCTAACAACAAAGAACCCTAAACCCCTAACATCAAACAACACTAACCCCCTAACAACAAACAACACTAAAACCCTAACAACAAACAGCACTAACACCCTAACAACAAAAACCACTAAACCCCAACAAGAAACAACCCTAAACCCCTAACAACAAACACTAACCCCCTAAAAACAAACAACACTAAACCCCTAACAAGAAACTAACCTAACCCCGTAACAACAAACAACACTAACCTCCTAACAACAAACAACCTTAACCCCCTAACAACAAACACCCCTAAACCCCTAACAACAAACAATCCTCACCCCCTAACAACCAACAACACTAACCCCCTAACCAGAAACAACATTAACACCCTAACCACAAACAACACTAACCCCGTAAGAACAAACAACACTAACCCCCTAACAACAAACAGCACTAAAACCTTAACAAGAACCAACCCTAACCCCCAAGAACAAACAACACTAACCCCCTAAGAACAAACAACACTAACCCCCAACAACGAACAATACTAACCCCCTAACAACACAAAACCTAACCCCTTATCAACAAACAACCCTAACCCACTAACAACAACCAACCCTAACCCCCTAAGAGCAAACAACACTAACCCCCTAAGAACAAACAACACTAACCCCCAACAACGAACAATACTAACCCCCTAACAACACAAAACCTAACCCCTTATCAACAAACAACCCTAACCCACTAACAACAAACAACCCTAACACCCTAACAACAAACAAAACTAACCCCCTAACAACAAACAACCCTAAACCCCTAACATCAAAAACGCTAACACCCTAACAACAAACAACCCTAGCCCCCAACAACAAACAACACTAACCCCGAAACAACAAACAACCCTAACCCTAAAAAACCAAAAACACTATCCCACTAACAACAAACAACCCTAACCCACTAACAACAAACAACCCTAATACCCTAACAACAAACAACACTAAATCCCTAACAACAAACAACCCTAAACCCCTAACATCAAACAACATTAACCCCCTAACAACACAAAACACTAACACCCTAACAACAAACAACACTAACACCCTAACAACAAAAACCAC
Source organism: Elephas maximus indicus (assembly GCF_024166365.1). Lineage (NCBI taxonomy): Eukaryota > Metazoa > Chordata > Mammalia > Proboscidea > Elephantidae > Elephas > Elephas maximus. The sequence goes on from NC_064828.1 coordinate 718,490, forward strand.
TAAACCCCAACAAGAAACAACCCTAAACCCCTAACAACAAACAACACTAACCCCCTAACAACAAAAAACTCTGAACCCCTAACAACAAACAACACTAAACCACTAACAACAAACAACGCTAAACCCCTAACAACAAACAACCCTTACCCCCAACCAAAAACACTAACACCCTAAGAACAAAAACCACTAAACCCCCACAACAAACAACCCTAAACACCTAACAACAAACAACACTAACCCCCGAACAACAAACACTACTAAACCGCAACTAGAAACAACCCTAACCCCGTAACAACAAACAACACTAACCCTCTAACAACAAACAACACTAGCCCCCTAACAACAGTCCTAACCACCTAACAACAAACAACACTAACCGCCTAAAAAGAAACAACAATAAACCCCTAAAAACAAACAACACTCATGCCCTAAGAACAAACAACACTAACCCTCTAAGCACAAACAACACTAACCCCCTAAAAACAAACAATCCGAAAACCCTAAAAACAAACAACACTGAACCCCTTAAAGCAAACAACACTAAGCCCCTAACAACAACCAGCACTAACACACTAAAAACAAAAAACACTGACACGCTAACAACAACCAACACTAAACCCTTAACAACAAACAATCCTAACCCCCTAAAAACAAACAACACTAACCCCCTAAAAACAAACAACCCTAAAACCCTAAAAACAAACAACACTGAACCCTAAAAACAAACAACACTAAGCCAATAACAACAAACAGCACTAACCCACTAACAACAAAAAACACTAACCCGCTAACAACATCCAACAGTAACGCCCTAACCACAAACAACACTAACCCCCTAACAACAAACAATCCTAACCCCTAACAACAAACAACATTCACCCCTAAAAACAAACAACCCTAAAACCCTAAAAGCAAACAACACTGAACCCATAAAAACAAAAAACACTAAGCCCCTAACAACAAACAACACTAACACCCGAACAACAAACACCACTAAACCCCAACAAGAAACAAACCTAAACCCCTAACAACAAACAAAACTAACCTCCTAAGAAGAAACAACCCTAACCCCCTAACAACAATCAACCCTAACACCCTAACAACAAACAACACTAACCCCCTAACAACAAACAACCCTAAACCCCTAACATCAAACAGCACTAACCCCCTAACAACACAAGACACTAACACCCTAACAACAAACAACACTAACACCCTAACAACAAAAAACACTAAACCCCAACAAGAAACAACCCTAAACCCCTAACAACAAACAACACTAACCCCCTAACAACAAACGACCCTAACCAAACAACAAACAACCCTAACCCACTAACAAAAAACAACACTAACCCCCTAACAAGAAACTACTCTAACCCCGTAAAAAAAACAACCCTAACCCCTAAAAACAAACAACCCTAACCCCCTAACAAGAAACAACCCTAACCAAACAACAAACAACGCTAACCGACTAACAACAAACAACACTAACCCCCTAACAAGAAACAACAGTAACCCCCTAAGAAGAAACAACACTAACCCCCTAACAACAAACAACTCTAACCCCCTAACAATAAACTACTCTAACCCCGTAACAACAAACAACCCTAACCCCTAAAAACAAACAACCCTAACCCCCTAACAACAAACAACCCTAACCAAACAACAAACAACCCTAACCCACTAACAACAAACACTAACCCCCTAACAGGAAACAACACTAACCCCCTAAGAAGAAACAACACTAACCCCCTATCAACAAACAACACTAACCCCCTAACAACAAACAACACTAACACCCTAACAACAATCAACCCTAACCCCCAAGAACAAACACTAACCCCGTAAGAACAAACAACACTAAACCCCAACAACGAACAATAATAACCCCCTAACAACACAAAACCTAACCCCTTATAAACAAACAACCCTACCCACTAAAAAAAACAACCCTAACACCCTAACAACAAACAACCCTAACCCCCTAACAACAAACAACACTAACCCTCTAACAACAAACAACCCTAAACCCCTAACATCAAAAACACTGACACCCTAACAACAAACAACCCTAACCCCCTAACAACAAACACTAACCCCCAAACAAAAAACAACCCTAACCCCTAAAAACCAAAAACACTAACCCACTAACAACAAACAACCCTAACCCACTAACAACAAGCAACTCTAACACCCTAAAAACAAACAACCCTAACACTCTAACAGGAAACAACACTAACACCCTAACAACAAAAACCACTAAACCCCAACAAGAAACAACCCTAAACCCCTAACAACAAACACTAACCCCCTAACAACAAACAACACTAAACCCCTAACAAGAAACTACCCTAACCCCATAACAACAAACAACACTAACCCCGTAACAACAAAAAACCTAACCCCCAAACAACAAACAACCCTTACCCCCTAACAACAAACAATCCTAACCCCCGAACAACCAACAACACTAACCCCCTAACCACAATAAACACTAACACCCGAACAACAAAAACCACTAAACCCAACAACAAACAACCCTAAACCCCTAACAACAAACAACACTAACCCCCTAACAACAAACGACCCTAACCAAACAACAAACAACCCTAACCCACTAACAACAAACAACACTAACCCCCTAACAAGAAACTACTCTAACCCCGTAACAAAAAACAACCCTAACCCCTAAAAACAAACAACCCTAACCCCCTAACAACAAACAACCCTAACCAAACAACAAACAACGCTAACCGACTAACAACAAACAACAATAACCCCCTAACAAGAAACAACACTAACCCCCTAAGAAGAAACAACACTAACCCCCTAATAACAAACAACACTAACCCCCTAACAACAATCAATCCTAACCCCCGAGAACCAACAACACTAACCCCCTAACCACAATAAACACTAACACCCAAACAACAAAAACCACTAAACCCCAACAAGAAACAACCCTAAACCCCTAACAACAAACAACACTAACCCCTAACAACAAACAACACTAACCCCCTAAAAACAAACAACCCTAACCAAACAACAAACAACCCTAACCCACTAACAACAAACAACACTAACACCCTAACAACAAACAACCCTAACCCCCTGACAACAAACAACACTAACCCCCTAACAACAAACAACCGTAAACCCCTAACATCAAAGAACACTAACACCCTAACAACAAACAACCCTAACCCCCTAACAACAAACACTAACCCCCAAACAACAAACAACCCTAACCCCTAAAAACCAAAAACACTAACCCACTAACAACAAACAACCCTAACCCACTAACAACAAACAACCCTAACACCCTACCAACAAACAACACTAACCCCCTAACTACAAACAACCCTAAACCCCTAACATCAAACAGCACTAACCCCCTAACAACACAAGACACTAACACCCTAACAACAAACAACACTAACACCCTAACAACAAAAACCACTAAAACCCAAAAAGAAACAACCCTAAACCACTAACAACAAACACTAACCCCGTAACAACAAACACCCCTAACCCCCAAACAACAAACAACACTAACCCCCTAACAACAAACAATCCTAACCCCCGAACAACCAACAACACTAACCCCCTAACCAAAATAAACCCTAACACCCTAACAACAAAAACCACTAAACCCCAAGAAGAAACAACCCTAAACCCCTAACAACAAACAACACTAACCCCCTAACAACAAACAACACTAACCCCTTAACAATAAACTACTCTAACCCCGTAACAACAAACAAACCTAACCCCTAAAAACAAACAACCCTCACCCCCTAACAATAAACAACCCTAACCAAACAACAAACAACCCTAACGCCCTAACAACAAACAACCCTAACCCCCTAACAACAAACAACATTAACCCTCCAACAACAAACAAACCTATACCCCTAACATCAAAAACACTAACACCCTAACAACAAACAACCCTAACCCCAAACAACAAACACTAAGCCCCAAACAACAAACAACCCTAACCCCTAAAAACCAAAAACACTAACCCACTAACAACAAACAACCCTAACCCACTAACAACAAACAACCCTAACACCCTAACAACAAAAACCACTAAACCCCAACAAGAAACAACCCTAAACCCCTAACAACAAACACTAACCCCCTAACAACAAACAACACTAAACCCCTAACAAGAAACTACCCTAACCCCGTAACAACAAACAACACTAACCCCGTAACAACAAACAACCTAACCCCCAAACAACAAACAACCCTAAACCCCTAACAACAAACAATCCTAACCCCCGAACAACCAACAACACTAACCCCCTAACCACAATAAACACTAACACCCTAACAAAAAAAACCACTAAACCCCAACAAGAAACAACCCTAAACCCCTAACAGCAAACAACACTAACCCCCTAACAACAAACGACCCTAACCAAACAACAAACAACACTCACCCACTAACAACAAACAACACTAACCCCCTAACAAGAAACTACTCTAACCCCGTAACAAAAAACAACCCTAACCCCTAAATCAAACAAACCTAACCCCCTAACAACAAACAACAATAACCAAACAGCAAACAATGCTAACCGACTAACAACAAACAACACTAACCCCCTAAGAAGAAACAACACTAACCCCCTAGGAAGAAACAACACTAACCCCCTAACAACAAACAACACTAACCCCCTAACAATAAACTACTCTAACCCCGTAACAACAAACAACCCTAACCCCTAAAAACAAACAACCCTAACCCCATAACAACAAACAACCCTAACGAAACAACAAACAACCCTAACCCACTAACAACAAACACTAACCCCCTAACAAGAAACAACACTAACCCCCTAAGAAGAAACAACACTAACCCCCTAACAACAAACAACACTAACCCCCTAACAACAAACAACACTAACCCCCTAACAACAAACAACACTAACACCCTAACAACAACCAACCCTAACCCCCAAGAACAAACAACACTAACCCCCTAAGAACAAACAACACTAACCCCCAACAACGAACAATACTAACCCCCTAACAACACAAAACTTAACCCCTTATCAACAAACAACCCTAACCCACTAAAAAAAAAAAACCCTAACACCCTAACAACAAACAACCCTAACCCCCTAACAACAAACAACACTAACCCTCTAACAACAAGCAACCCTAAACCCCTAACATCAAAAACACTAACACCCTAACAACAAACAACCCTAACCCCCTAACAACAAACACTAACCCCAAACAACAAACAAACCTAACTCCTAAAAACCAAAAACACTATCCCACTAACAACAAACAACCCTAACCTACTAACAACAAACAACCCTAACACCCTAAAAACAAACAACCCTAACACAATAACAACAAACAACCCTAAACCCCTAACATCAAACAAAACTAACCCCCTAACAACAAAAAACACTAACACCCTAAAAACAAACACTAACACCCTAACAACAAAAACCACTAAACCCCAACAAGAAAAAACCCTAAACCCCTAACAACAAACACTAAACCCCTAACAACAAACAACACTAAACCCCTAACAAGAAACTACCCTAACCCCGTAACAACAAACAACAGTAACCCTGTAACAACAAACAACCCTAACCCCCAAACAACAAACACCCCTAAACCCCTAACATCAAAGAACACTAACACCCTAACAACAAACAACCCTAACCCCCTAACAACAAACACTAACCCCAAACAACAAACAACCCTAACCCCTAAAAACCAAAAACACTAACCCACTAACAACAAACAACCCTAACCCACTAACAACAAACAACCCTAACACCCTAACAACAAACAACACTAACCCCCTAACAACAAACAACCCTAAACCTCTAACATCAAACAACACTAACGCCCAAACAACACAAAACACTAACACCCTAACAACAAACAACACTAACACCCTAACAACAAAAACCACTAAACCCCAACAAGAAACAACCCTAAACCCCTAACAACAAACACTAACCCCCTAACAACAAACAACACTAAACCCCTAAAAAGAAACTAACCTAACCCCGTAACAACAAACACTAACCTCCTAACAACAAACAACCTTAACCCCCTAACAACAAACAACCCTAAACCCCTAACAACAAACAATCCTAACCACCTAACAACCTACAACACTAACCCCCTAACCACAAACAACAATAACACCCTAACCACAAACAACACTAACCCCGTAAGAACAAACAACACTAACTCCCTAACAACAAACAACACTAACCCCCTAACAACAACAACACTAAACCCCAAAAACAAACAACACTAACACCCTAAAAACAAACACTACTAAACCGCAACTAGAAACAACCCTAACCCCCAAACAACAAACAACCCTAACCCCCTCACAACAAACAATCCTAACCCCCGAACAACAAACAACCCTAACCAAACAACAAACGAACCTAACCCACTAACAACAAACAACACTAACCCCCTAACAACAAACAACCCTAACCAAACAACAAACAACCCTAACCCACTAACAACAAACAACACTAAACCCCTAACAAGAAACTACTCTAACCCCGTAACAACAAACAACCCTAACCCCTAAAAACAAACAACCCTAACCCCCTAACAACAAACACCCCTAACCAAACAACAAACAACCCTAACCCACTAACAACAAACAACACTAAACCCCTAACAAGAAACTACCCTAACCCCGTAACAACAAAGAACCCTAACCCCCTAACAACAAACAACCCTAACCCCCTAACAACAAACAACCCTAAACCCCTAACATCAAACAACACTAACCCCCTAACAACACAAAACACTAACACCCTAACAACAAACAACACTAACACCCTAACAACAAAAACCACTAAACCCCAACAAGAAAGTCTCCTAAACCCCTAAGAACAAACACTAACCCCCTAACAACAAACAACACTAAACCCCTAACAAGAAACTAACCTAACCCCGTAACAACAAACACTAACCTTCTAACAACAAACAACCTTAACCCCCTAACAACAAACATCCCTGAACCCCTAACAACAAACAATCCTAACCCCCTAACAACCTACAACACTAACCCCCTAACTACAAACAACAATAACACCCTAACCACAAACAACACTAACCCCGTAAGAACAAAAAACACTAACTCCCTAACAACAAACAACACTAACACCCTAACAAAAAACACTACTATACCGCAACTGGAAACAACCCTAACCCCCTAACAACAAACACTAACCCCCTAACAACAAACAACACTAAACCCCTAACAAGAAACTACCCTAACCCCGTAACAACAAACAACACTAACCCCGTAACAACAAACAACCCTAACCCCCAAACAACAAACAACCCTAACCCCTAAAAACAAACAACCTAGCCCCTTAACAACAAAAAACCCTAACCAAACAACAAACAACCCTAACCGACTAACAACAAACAACACTAACCCCCTAACAGGAAACAACACTAACCCCCTAACAACAAACAACACTAACACCCTAACAACAACCAACCCTAACCCCCTAAGATCAAACGACACTAAACCCCTAAGAACAACACTAACCCCCAACAACGAACAATACTAACCCCCTAACAACAGAAAACCTAACCCCTTATCAAGAAACAAACCTAACCCACTAACAAAAAACAACCCTAACACCCTAACAACAAACAACCCTAAACCCCTAACAACAAACAACACTAACCCTCTAACAACAAACAACCCTAAACCCCTAACATCAAAGAACCCTAACACCCTAACAACAAACAACCCTAACCCTCTAACAACAAACAATCCTAACCCCCGAATAAAAACAACACTAACCCCCTAACCACAATAAACACTAACACCCTAACAACAAAAACCACTAAACCCCAACAAGAAACAACACCAAACCCGTAACAACAATCAACACTAACCCCCTAACAACACACAACCTTGACCAAACAACAAAAAACCCTAACCCACTAACAACAAACAACACTAACACCCTAACAACAAACAACCCTAACCCCCTAACAACAAACAACACTAACCCCCAAACAACAAACAACCCTAACCCCTAAAAACCAAAAACACTAACCCACTAGCAACAAACAACACTAACCCCCTAACAACAAACAACAATAAAACCCTAACAACAAACAACACTAACACCCTAACAACAAAAACCACTAAACCCCAACAAGAAACAACCCTAAACCCCTAACAACAAACAACACTAACCCCCTAACAACAAACAACCCTAACCAAACAACAAACAACCCTAATCCACTAACAACAAACAACACTAACCCCCTAACAAAAAACTACACTTACCCCGTAACAACAAACAACCCTAAACCCTAAAAACAAACAACCCTAACCCCCTAACAACAAACAACCCTAACCAAACAACAAACAACCCTAACCGACAAACAACAAACAACACTAACCCCCTAACAAGAAATAACTCTAACCCCCAAAGAAGAAACAACACTAACCACCTAACAACAAACAACACTAACCAAACAACAAACAACCCTAAGCCCCTAACAACAAACAACCCTAACCCCCTAACAACAACCAACCCTAAACCCTAAGAACAAACAACACTAACGCCCTAAGAACAAACAACACTAACCCCCAGCAACGAACAATACTAACCCCCTAACAACACAAAACCTAACCCCTTATCAACAAACAACCCTAACCCACTAACAACAAACAACCCTAACACCCTAACAACAAACAACACTAACCCCCTAACAAAAACGACCCTAAACCCCTTACATCAAACAACACTAACCCCCTAACAACACAAAACACTAACACCCTAACAACAAACAATCCTAACCCCCGAACAACCAACAACACTAACGCCCTAACCACAGTAAACACTAACACCCTAACAACAAAAACCACTAAACCCCAACAAGAAAGAACCCTAAACCCCTAAGAACAAACAACACTAACCCCCAAGAACAAACAACCCTAACCAAACAACAAACAACCCTAACCCCGAAAAACAAACAACACTAACCCCCTAACAAGAAACAACCCTAACCAAGCAACAAAAAACCCTAACCGACTAACAGCAAACAACAGTAACCAACTAACAAGAAAGGACAGTAATCCCCTAACAAGAAACAACACTAACCCCCTAACAACAAACAACACTAACACCCTAACAACAACCAACCCTAACCCCCTAAGAACAAACAACACTAAGCACTAAGAACAAACAATACTAACCCCCAACAACGAACAATACCAACCCCTAACAACACAAAACCTAACCCCTTATCAACAAACAACCCTAACCCCCTAACAAAAAAAAAACCCTAACACCCTAACAACAAACAACCCTAAACCCCTAACAAGAAACAACACTAACCCCCAAACAACAAACAACCCTAACCCCTAAAAACCAAAAACACTAACCCACTAACAACAAACAACCCTAACCACTAACAACAAACAACCCTAAACCCCTAAAATCAAACAACACTAACCCCCTCACAAAAAACTACACTAACCCCGTAACAACAAACAACCCTAACCCCTAAAAACAAACAACCTAGCCCCCTAACAACAAAAAACCCTAACCAAACAACAAACAACCCTAACCGACTAACAACAAACAACACTAACCCCCTAATAAGAAACAACACTAACCCCCTAACAACAAACAACACTAACACCCTAACAACAACCAACCCTAACCCCCTAAGATCAAACGACACTAAACCCCTAAGAACAACACTAACCCCCAACAACGAACAATACTAACCCCCTAACAACACAAATCCTAACCCCTTATCAACAAACAAACCTAACGCACTAACAAAAAACAACCCTAACACCCTAACAACAAACAACCCTAACCCCCTAACAACAAACAACACTAACCCTCAAACAACAAACAACCCTAAACCCCTAACATCAAAGAACCCTAACACCCTAACAACAAACAACCCTAACCCTCTAACAACAAACAATCCTAACCCCCGAACAAAAACAACACTAACCCCCTAACCACAATAAACACTAACACCCTAACAACAAAAACCACTAAACCCCAACAAGAAACAACACTAAACCCGTAACAACAATCAACACTAACCCCCTAACAACACACAACCTTGACCAAACAACAAAAAACCCTAACCCACTAACAACAAACAACACTAACACCCTAACAACAAACAACCCTAACCCCCTAACAACAAACAACACTAACCCCGAAACAACAAACAACCCTAACCCCTAGAAACCAAAAACACTAACCCACTAGCAACAAACAACCCTAACCCCCTAACAACAAACAACCCTAAACCCCTAACATCAAACAACACTAACCCCCTAACAACAAACAACAATAAAACCCTAAGAACAAACAACACTAACACCCTAACAACAAAAACCACTAAACCCCAACAAAAAACAACCCTAAACCCCTAACAACAAACAACACTAACCCCCTAACAACAAACAACCCTAACCAAACAACAAACAACCCTAATCCACTAACAACAAACAACACTAACCCCCTAACAATAAACTACACTTACCCCGTAACAACAAACAACCCTAACCCCTAAAAACAAACAACCCTAACCCCCTAACAACAAACAACCCTAACCAAACAACAAACAACCCTAACCGACAAACAAAAAACAACACTAACCCCCTAACAAGAAATAACACTAACCCCCTAAGAACAACCAACACTAACCCCCTAACAACAAACAACACTAAATCCCTAACCAAAAACACTAACACCCTAACAACAAAAACCACTAAACCCCAACAAGAAACAACCCTAAACACCTAACAACAAACAACACTAACCCCCTAACAACAAACACTACTAAACCGCAAATAGAAACAACCCTAACCCCCTAACAACAAACAACACTAACCCTCTAACAACAAACAACACTAACCTCCTAACAACAGTCCTAACCACCTAACAACAAACAACACTTACACCCTAAAAAGAAACAATAAACCCCTAAAATCAAACAACACTAAGCCAATAACAACAAACAGCACTAACCCACTAACAACAAAAAACACTAACCAGCTGACAACATCGAAGAGTAACGCCCTAACCACAAACAACACGAACCCCCTAACAAGAAAGAACCCAAATCCTCTAACAACAAACAACACTAACCCACTAATAACAAACAACACTAACCCCCTAACAAGAAACTACCCTAACCCAGTAACAACAAACAACCCTAACCCCTAACAACAAACAACCCTAACCAACTAACAAAAAACAACCCTAACCCCCTAACAACAGTCCTAACCACCTAACAACAAACAACACTAACCCCCTAAAAAGAAACAATAAACCCCTAAAAACAAACAACACTCATCCCCTAAGAACAAACAACACTAACCCTCTAACAACAAACAACATTAACCCCTAAGAACAAAAACACTAACCCCCTAACAACAAACAACACTAACCCCCTAAAAACAAACAACCCTAAAACCCTAAAAACAAACAACACTGAACCCCTTAAAACAAACAGCACTAACGCCCAAATAACAAACAGCCCTAACCCCTAAAAACCAAAAACACTAACCCACTAACAACAAACAACCCTAACCCCCTAACAACAAACAACCCTAACCCCTAAAAACGAAAAACACTAACCCACTAACAACAAACAACACTAACCCCCTAACAAGAAACTACCCTAACCCAGTAACAACAAACAACCATAACCCCTAACAACAAACAACCCTAACCCCCTAACAACAAACAACCCTAAACCTCTAACATCAAACAACACTAACGCCCAAACAACACAAAACACTAACACCCTAACAACAAACAACACTAACACCCTAACAACAAAAACCACTAAACCCCAACAAGAAACAACCCTAAACCCCTAACAACAAACACTAACCCCCTAACAACAAACAACACTAAACCCCTAAAAAGAAACTAACCTAACCCCGTAACAACAAACACTAACCTCCTAACAACAAACAACCTTAACCCCCTAACAACAAACAACCCTAAACCCCTAACAACAAACAATCCTAACCACCTAACAACCTACAACACTAACCCCCTAACCACAAACAACAATAACACCCTAGCCACAAACAACACTAACCCCGTAAGAACAAACAACACTAACTCCCTAACAACAAACAACACTAACCCCCTAACAACAACAACACTAAACCCCAAAAACAAACAACACTAACACCCTAAAAACAAACACTACTAAACCGCAACTAGAAACAACCCTAACCCCCAAACAACAAACAACCCTAACCCCCTCACAACAAACAATCCTAACCCCCGAACAACAAACAACCCTAACCAAACAACAAACGAACCTAACCCACTAACAACAAACAACACTAACCCCCTAACAACAAACAACCCTAACCAAACAACAAACAACCCTAACCCACTAACAACAAACAACACTAAACCCCTAACAAGAAACTACTCTAACCCCGTAACAACAAACAACCCTAACCCCTAAAAACAAACAACCCTAACCCCCTAACAACAAACACCCCTAACCAAACAACAAACAACCCTAACCCACTAACAACAAACAACACTAAACCCCTAACAAGAAACTACCCTAACCCCGTAACAACAAAGAACCCTAACCCCCTAACAACAAACAACCCTAACCCCCTAACAACAAACAACCCTAAACCCCTAACATCAAACAACACTAACCCCCTAACAACACAAAACACTAACACCCTAACAACAAACAACACTAACACCCTAACAACAAAAACCACTAAACCCCAACAAGAAAGTCTCCTAAACCCCTAAGAACAAACACTAACCCCCTAACAACAAACAACACTAAACCCCTAACAAGAAACTAACCTAACCCCGTAACAACAAACACTAACCTTCTAACAACAAACAACCTTAACCCCCTAACAACAAACATCCCTGAACCCCTAACAACAAACAATCCTAACCCCCTAACAACCTACAACACTAACCCCCTAACTACAAACAACAATAACACCCTAACCACAAACAACACTAACCCCGTAAGAACAAAAAACACTAACTCCCTAACAACAAACAACACTAACACCCTAACAAAAAACACTACTATACCGCAACTGGAAACAACCCTAACCCCCTAACAACAAACACTAACCCCCTAACAACAAACAACACTAAACCCCTAACAAGAAACTACCCTAACCCCGTAACAACAAACAACACTAACCCCGTAACAACAAACAACCCTAATCCCCAAACAACAAACAACCCTAACCCCTAAAAACAAACAACCTAGCCCCTTAACAACAAAAAACCCTAACCAAACAACAAACAACCCTAACCGACTAACAACAAACAACACTAACCCCCTAACAGGAAACAACACTAACCCCCTAACAACAAACAACACTAACACCCTAACAACAACCAACCCTAACCCCCTAAGATCAAACGACACTAAACCCCTAAGAACAACACTAACCCCCAACAACGAACAATACTAACCCCCTAACAACAGAAAACCTAACCCCTTATCAAGAAACAAACCTAACCCACTAACAAAAAACAACCCTAACACCCTAACAACAAACAACCCTAAACCCCTAACAACAAACAACACTAACCCTCTAACAACAAACAACCCTAAACCCCTAACATCAAAGAACCCTAACACCCTAACAACAAACAACCCTAACCCTCTAACAACAAACAATCCTAACCCCCGAATAAAAACAACACTAACCCCCTAACCACAATAAACACTAACACCCTAACAACAAAAACCACTAAACCCCAACAAGAAACAACACCAAACCCGTAACAACAATCAACACTAACCCCCTAACAACACACAACCTTGACCAAACAACAAAAAACCCTAACCCACTAACAACAAACAACACTAACACCCTAACAACAAACAACCCTAACCCCCTAACAACAAACAACACTAACCCCCAAACAACAAACAACCCTAACCCCTAAAAACCAAAAACACTAACCCACTAGCAACAAACAACACTAACCCCCTAACAACAAACAACAATAAAACCCTAACAACAAACAACACTAACACCCTAACAACAAAAACCACTAAACCCCAACAAGAAACAACCCTAAACCCCTAACAACAAACAACACTAACCCCCTAACAACAAACAACCCTAACCAAACAACAAACAACCCTAATCCACTAACAACAAACAACACTAACCCCCTAACAAAAAACTACACTTACCCCGTAACAACAAACAACCCTAAACCCTAAAAACAAACAACCCTAACCCCCTAACAACAAACAACCCTAACCAAACAACAAACAACCCTAACCGACAAACAACAAACAACACTAACCCCCTAACAAGAAATAACTCTAACCCCCAAAGAAGAAACAACACTAACCACCTAACAACAAACAACACTAACCAAACAACAAACAACCCTAAGCCCCTAACAACAAACAACCCTAACCCCCTAACAACAACCAACCCTAAACCCTAAGAACAAACAACACTAACGCCCTAAGAACAAACAACACTAACCCCCAGCAACGAACAATACTAACCCCCTAACAACACAAAACCTAACCCCTTATCAACAAACAACCCTAACCCACTAACAACAAACAACCCTAACACCCTAACAACAAACAACACTAACCCCCTAACAAAAACGACCCTAAACCCCTTACATCAAACAACACTAACCCCCTAACAACACAAAACACTAACACCCTAACAACAAACAATCCTAACCCCCGAACAACCAACAACACTAACGCCCTAACCACAGTAAACACTAACACCCTAACAACAAAAACCACTAAACCCCAACAAGAAAGAACCCTAAACCCCTAACAACAAACAACACTAACCCCCAAGAACAAACAACCCTAACCAAACAACAAACAACCCTAACCCCGAAAAACAAACAACACTAACCCCCTAACAAGAAACAACCCTAACCAAGCAACAAAAAACCCTAACCGACTAACAGCAAACAACAGTAACCAACTAACAAGAAAGGACAGTAATCCCCTAACAAGAAACAACACTAACCCCCTAACAACAAACAACACTAACACCCTAACAACAACCAACCCTAACCCCCTAAGAACAAACAACACTAAGCACTAAGAACAAACAATACTAACCCCCAACAACGAACAATACCAACCCCTAACAACACAAAACCTAACCCCTTATCAACAAACAACCCTAACCCCCTAACAAAAAAAAACCCTAACACCCTAACAACAAACAACCCTAAACCCCTAACAAGAAACAACACTAACCCCCAAACAACAAACAACCCTAACCCCTAAAAACCAAAAACACTAACCCACTAACAACAAACAACCCTAACCACTAACAACAAACAACCCTAAACCCCTAAAATCAAACAACACTAACCCCCTCACAAAAAACTACACTAACCCCGTAACAACAAACAACCCTAACCCCTAAAAACAAACAACCTAGCCCCCTAACAACAAAAAACCCTAACCAAACAACAAACAACCCTAACCGACTAACAACAAACAACACTAACCCCCTAACAAGAAACAACACTAACCCCCTAACAACAAACAACACTAACACCCTAACAACAACCATCCCTAACCCCCTAAGATCAAACGACACTAAACCCCTAAGAACAACACTAACCCCCAACAACGAACAATACTAACCCCCTAACAACACAAATCCTAACCCCTTATCAACAAACAAACCTAACGCACTAACAAAAAACAACCCTAACACCCTAACAACAAACAACCCTAACCCCCTAACAACAAACAACACTAACCCTCAAACAACAAACAACCCTAAACCCCTAACATCAAAGAACCCTAACACCCTAACAACAAACAACCCTAACCCTCTAACAACAAACAATCCTAACCCCCGAACAAAAACAACACTAACCCCCTAACCACAATAAACACTAACACCCTAACAACAAAAACCACTAAACCCCAACAAGAAACAACACTAAACCCGTAACAACAATCAACACTAACCCCCTAACAACACACAACCTTGACCAAACAACAAAAAACCCTAACCCACTAACAACAAACAACACTAACACCCTAACAACAAACAACCCTAACCCCCTAACAACAAACAACACTAACCCCGAAACAACAAACAACCCTAACCCCTAGAAACCAAAAACACTAACCCACTAGCAACAAACAACCCTAACCCCCTAACAACAAACAACCCTAAACCCCTAACATCAAACAACACTAACCCCCTAACAACAAACAACAATAAAACCCTAAGAACAAACAACACTAACACCCTAACAACAAAAACCACTAAACCCCAACAAAAAACAACCCTAAACCCCTAACAACAAACAACACTAACCCCCTAACAACAAACAACCCTAACCAAACAACAAACAACCCTAATCCACTAACAACAAACAACACTAACCCCCTAACAATAAACTACACTTACCCCGTAACAACAAACAACCCTAACCCCTAAAAACAAACAACCCTAACCCCCTAACAACAAACAACCCTAACCAAACAACAAACAACCCTAACCGACAAACAAAAAACAACACTAACCCCCTAACAAGAAATAACACTAACCCCCTAAGAACAACCAACACTAACCCCCTAACAACAAACAACACTAAATCCCTAACCAAAAACACTAACACCCTAACAACAAAAACCACTAAACCCCAACAAGAAACAACCCTAAACACCTAACAACAAACAACACTAACCCCCTAACAACAAACACTACTAAACCGCAAATAGAAACAACCCTAACCCCCTAACAACAAACAACACTAACCCTCTAACAACAAACAACACTAACCTCCTAACAACAGTCCTAACCACCTAACAACAAACAACACTTACACCCTAAAAAGAAACAATAAACCCCTAAAATCAAACAACACTAAGCCAATAACAACAAACAGCACTAACCCACTAACAACAAAAAACACTAACCAGCTGACAACATCGAAGAGTAACGCCCTAACCACAAACAACACGAACCCCCTAACAAGAAAGAACCCAAATCCTCTAACAACAAACAACACTAACCCACTAATAACAAACAACACTAACCCCCTAACAAGAAACTACCCTAACCCAGTAACAACAAACAACCCTAACCCCTAACAACAAACAACCCTAACCAACTAACAAAAAACAACCCTAACCCCCTAACAACAGTCCTAACCACCTAACAACAAACAACACTAACCCCCTAAAAAGAAACAATAAACCCCTAAAAACAAACAACACTCATCCCCTAAGAACAAACAACACTAACCCTCTAACAACAAACAACATTAACCCCTAAGAACAAAAACACTAACCCCCTAACAACAAACAACACTAACCCCCTAAAAACAAACAACCCTAAAACCCTAAAAACAAACAACACTGAACCCCTTAAAACAAACAGCACTAACGCCCAAATAACAAACAGCCCTAACCCCTAAAAACCAAAAACACTAACCCACTAACAACAAACAACCCTAACCCCCTAACAACAAACAACCCTAACCCCTAAAAACGAAAAACACTAACCCACTAACAACAAACAACACTAACCCCCTAACAAGAAACTACCCTAACCCAGTAACAACAAACAACCATAACCCCTAACAACAAACAACCCTAATCCCCTAACAACAAACAACCCTAACCCCTAAAAACCAAAAACACTAACCCACTAACAACAAACAACCCTAACACCCTAACAACAAACAACACTAACCCCCTAAAAAGAAACAACAATAAACCCCTAAAAACAAACAACACTCATCCCCTAAGAACAAACAACACAAATCCTCTAACAACAAACAACACTAACCCCTAAGAACAAAAACACTAACCCCCTAACCACAAACAACTCTAACCCCCTAAAAACAAACAACCCTAAAACCCTAAAAACAAACAACACTGAACCCCTTAAAACAAACAACACTAAGCCCCTAACAACAAACAGCACTAACACTCTAACAACAAAAAACACTGACACGCTAACAACAACCAACACTAACCCCCTAACAACAATCGTAACCCCCTAACAACCTACAACACGAACCCCCTAACCACAAACAACACTAACCCCGTAAGAACAAACAACACTAACCCCCTAACAACAGTCCTAACCACCTAACAACAAACAACACTAACCCCCTAAAAAGAAACAACAATAAACCCCTAAAAACAAACAACACTCATCCCCTAAAAACAAACAACACTAACCCTCTAACAACAAACAACAGTAACCCCTAAGAACAAAAACTCTAACCCCCTAACAGCAAACAACACTAACCCTCTAAAAACAAACAACCCTAAAACCCTAAAAACAAACAACACTGAACCCCTTAAAACAAACACTAAGCCCCTAACAACAAACAGCACTAACACTCTAACAACAAAAAACACTGACATGCTAACAACAACCAACACTAACCCCCTAACAACAAACAATCCTAACCCCCTAAAAACAAACAACACTAACCCCCTAAAAACAAACAACCCTAAAACCCTAGAAACAAACAACACTGAACCCCTAAAAACAAACAACACTAAGCCAATAACAACAAACAGCACTAACCCACTAACAACAAAAAACACTAACCCGCTAACAACATCCAACAGTAACGCCCTAACCACTAACAACACTAAACCCCTAAAAACAAACAATCCTAAACCCCTAACAACAAACAACACTCACCCCTAAAAACAAACAACCCAAAATCCCTAAAAGCAAATAACACTGAACCCCTAAAAACAAACAACACTAAGCCCCTAACAACAAACAACACTAACACCATAACAACAAACACCACTAAACCCCAACAAGAAACAACCCTAAACCCCTAACAGCAAACAACACTAACCCCCTAAGAAGAAACAACCCTAAACCCTTAACAACAAACAACACTAACCCCCTAACAACAAACAACACTAACCCCCTAAGAACAACCAACACTAACCCCCTAAAAACAAACAACACTAAATCCCTAACCAAAAACACTAACACCCTAACAACAAAAACCACTAAACCCCAACAAGAAACAACCATAAACACCTAACAACAAACAACACTAACCCCCTAACAACAAACACTACTAAACCGCAAATAGAAACAACCCTAACCCCCTAACAACAAACAACACTAACCCTCTAACAACAAACAACACTAACCTCCTAACAACAGTCCTAACCACCTAACAACAAACAACACTAACACCCTAAAAAGAAACAATAAACCCCTAAAATCAAACAACACTAAGCCAATAACATCAAACAGCACTAACCCACTAACAACAAAAAACACTAACCAGCTGACAACATCGAAGAGTAACGCCCTAACCACAAACAACACGAACCCCCTAACAACAAACAATCCTAACCCCCTGACAACAAACAACCCTAACCCCCTAAACAACCAACAACACTAACCCCCTAACTACCAACAGCACTAACCCAGTAAAAACATAAAACACTATGCCCCTAACAACAACCAACACTTATCCCCTGAAAACAAACAACACTAACCCCCTAACAAGAAAGAAGCCAAATCCTCTAACAACAAACAACAGTAACCCACTAAGAACAAACAACACTAACCCCCTAACAAGAAACTACCCTAACCCAGTAACAACAAACAACCCTAACCCCTAACAACAAACAACCCTAACCAACTAACAAAAAACAACCCTAACCCCCTAACAACCAACAACCGTAAACCCCTAACAACAACCCTAACCCCCTAACAACCAACAACACTCACCCTCTAACAACAAACAACCCTAACCCCCTAAACAACCAACAACACTAACCCCCTAACCACCAACAGCACTAACCCAGTAAAAACAAAAAAAACTAACCCCCTAAGAACAAACAACACTTATCCCCTAAAAACAAACAACACTAACCCCCAACAAGAAAGAACCCAAATCCTCTAACAACAAACAACTCTAACCCCCTAACAACAAAAAACTCTGAACCCCTAACAACAAACAACACTAACCCACTAACAACAAACAACCCTAAACCCCTAACAACAAACAACCCTTACCCCCTAACAACCAACAACACTAACCCCCTAACCAAAAACACTAACACCCTAACAACAAAAACCACTAAACCCCAACAAAAAACAACCCTAAACACCTAACAACAAACAACACTAACACCCTAACAAAAAATAACACTAACACCCTAACAACAACCATCCCTAACCCCCTAACAACAAACAACACTAAGCCCCAACAACAAACAACACTAACCCTCTAACAGCAACCCTAATCCCCTAACTACAAACAACACTAACCCACTAACAACAAACAAAACTAACCCCCTAAAAAACAACACAAACCCCCAACAACAAACAACTCTCACACCCTAACAACAAACAACGCTAACCCCTAACAACAACACAAACCCCCAAAAACAATCAACACTAACACCCTAACAACAAACACTACTAAACCACAACTAGAAACAACCCTAACCCCCTAACAACAAACAACACTACCCCTCTAACAACAAACAACACTAACCCCCTAACAACAGTCCTAACCACCTAACAACAAACAACACTAACCCCCTAAAAAGAAACAAGAATAAACTCCTAAAAACAAACAACACTCATCCCCTAAGAACAAACAACACTAACCCTCTAACAACAAACAACACTAACCCCTAAGAACAAAAACACTAACCCCCTAACAACAAACAACAATAACCCCCTAAAAACAAACAACTCTAAAACCCTAAAAACAAACAACACTGCACCCCTAAAAACAAACAACACTAAGCCCCTAACAACAAACAACACTAACACCCTAACAACAAACACTACTAAACCGCAACTAGAAACAACCCTAACCCCCAACAACAAACAACACTAACCCTCTAACAAGAAACAACACTAACCCCCTAACAACAGTCCTAACCACCTAACAACAAACAACACTAACCCCATAAAAAGAAACAACAAACCCCTAAAAACAAACAACACTTATCCCCTAAGAACAAACAACACTAACCCTCTAACAACAAACACTAACCCCTAAGAACAAAAACACTAACCCCCTAACAACAAACAACACTAACCCCCTAACAAGAAACAACCCTAAACCCCTAACAACAACCAACACTAACCCCCTAACAACAAACAATCCTAACCCCCTAAAAACAAACAACCCTAAAACCCTAAAAGCAAACAACACTGAACCCCTAAAAACAAACAACACTAAACCCCTAACAACAAACAACACTAACCCCCAAGCAACAACCAACCCTAACCCCCTAAGAACAAACAACACTAACCCCCTAAGAAAAAACAACACTAACCCCCAACAATGAACAATACTAACCCCCTAACAACACAAAACCTAACCCCTTATCAACACACAACCCTAACCCACTAACAACAAACAACCCTAACACCCTAACAACAAACAACACTAACCCCCTAACAGCAAACAACCCTAAACCCCTAACCACAAACAACACTAACCCCGTAAGAACAAACAACACTAACCCCCTAACAACAAACAACACTAACTGCCTATCCACAAACAACACTAACCCCCTAACAACAAACAACACTAACCCCCTAAAAACAAACAACCCTAAAACCCTAAAAACAAACAACACTGAACACCTAAAAACAAACAACACTAAGCCCCTAACAACAAACAGCACCAACCCACTAACTACAAAAAACACTAACCCCTTAACAACCAACAACACTAACCCCCTAACAAGAAACTACCCTAACCAAGTAACAACAAACAACACTAACCCCCTAACAACAAACAACCCTAAGTCTCTAACAAAAAACAACCCTCACCCTCTAAAAGCCAACAACCCAAAACCCCTAACAACAAACAGTAACCCCCTATCAACAAACAACCCTAACCCCATAACAACCCACAACACTAACCCCCATCCACAAACAACACTAACCCCCTAATAACAAACAACACTAACCCTCTAACAACAAACAATCCTAACCCCCTAACAACAAACAACACTAACCCCCTAACAACAAACATCCCTAACCCACTAACAACAAACAAAACTAACGCCCTAACAAACAACACTAACCCCCGACCAGAAACAACACTAACCCCCTAACAAAAATCAACCCTAACTCCCTAACAACAAACAACCCTAACCCACTAACAACAAACAAACCTAACACCCTAACAACAAACAACACTAACCCCCTAACAACGAACAACCCTGAACCCCTAACAACAAACAACACTATCCTCCTAACAACAAACAAGCTTAACCCCCTAACAACAAACAAACCTAACCCCCAAACAACAAACAACCCTAACCCCCAAACAACAAAGAACCCTAACCCCCTCACGAAAACAACCCTAAGCCCCTAACAAGCACAACTCTAAACCCCGAAAAATACAATCGTAACCCCGTAACAAACACAACCCTAACCCCCTAACAAAGCCTAACAATAACTTTAAACCTGACCATAAGCATAACCCCAAACCCTAGCACTAACTCTAACTCTAAACTTAACACTAACCTAGCCCTGCCCTTTACCTTAAACCTATCCTTAACCCTAACCTTACCCCTACCCGAACCCTAACTCTATACCTAACCCGAACACTAACCTTGACCCTACTCTAACTTTAACTCTAACGTGACTATTAACTGAAACATCACCCTAACCCTAAGCCTAAATCTAACTCGAGCCCTAACCATAACAATTACACTAAACCCTCGCCTTAACTGTAAACCTAACCCTAACCCTCACCCTAATCCTTAACCGTATCCCCAACCCTAAACCTAACGCTATCCCCAAACTTATCCCTAACCCTAACCCTAATACGAACAGTAACCCAAATCTAACCCTAACCCTAATATTAAACCTAAACTTAAATCTACCCTAACCATAAACCTAACCCTAACACCCTAAACCTAATGTCTAACACCATCTATAATCCTAACCCTTATCATAACCCTCACCCTTAACCTAAACTTCACACTAACCCTAAACCTAACCTAACGCTGACCCTAGACATAACGCCTAACCCTAACCGAACCCTAAACCTATCCTTAACACTAACCTGAACACAAACCCAAACCCGAGCCCTCACCATAAAAATAACCCTCACCCTATCCTGAACTTCATCCAAACACTAACCATAACCTTAACCCTAAACCTAGACCTAACCCAAACCCTAACCTTAAACCTAACTCTAAGAATAACGCTAGTCCATCTGTAACCCTAAACTGAACACTTACAATAGCCCTGAACCTAACCCTAAAATAATCCTAATCCTAACCCTAGACCTAATCCTAACCCTACCCCTAACCTTGACCCTAAATAGAACACTAAGTCTAACCCTCAACATGGACCTAAACCTAATTCTTACCCTACACCTAACCCTAATCCTAAACCAAACCCTAACTCTGACTATAACCCTAATCATAACAATTACTCTAAACCCTCACCATAACTGTAAAACTAACTGTAACCCTCACCCTAAATCCTAACCGTATCCCACAACCCTAACCCTAATGCTATCCCTAACCGTAACCCTAACATTAACCTGAAACCCCTGAGCCCTAATGATAAACCTAACCCTAACACAAACCCTAAACCTAACACCAAAGCCTAGCAAAAACCTTAACCCTAACTCTCACCCTAACTCTAACACTAACCCGAAACCGAATCATGAACCTAACCCTAAGCCTAAACCAAACCTAACCATGACCAGAACCGCAAGGCCTAACCGGAACCCTCACCCAAACCCTAACCCTAAACTACACCTCTAACCCCTAACGCCTTATCATAACGATAATCCTAACCCTAACCAACCCTAACCCTAAAACTAACCCTCACCCCAACCACAAAGCCTAACACAACCATGACCCTAACCCTAAACGCAACACTAAACTTAACCCTAACCTTAAATCTAACCCTAACCCTAAAACTGAACACAACCCCTGAACGTAACCCTAACCCTGAACATAACTTTAACACTAACCTCAAAACAAGCCCAAACCTTAGCCATAACCCTAACCCTCACCCTATCTTAAACTTCACCCTATCCCTAACCTAAAACTCACCCTGACTTTAACCCTAACCCTACCCCTAAACCTAACGCTCACCTTAACCTTGGTCCAACTGTAACCCGAAACCTAACCCTTACAATAACTCTGACCCTAATCCTCGCCCTAAACCTAATTCTAATTCTAACCCTGACCCTAACCCTAACCTAACCTTAACCCTATCTTTAAGCCTACCATAAACTTAAACCTAACCCTAACCCTTAACCTTAACTCTAACCCTAACCCTAGCCCTAACCCTAACCTTAACGGTGACACTTACCCAAAACCCTCACCTTAACTGTGAATGTAACTCTAACTCTTACCCTAACCCTAAACTTAACCCTAATTATAACCTTAACCTAAACCTAACTGAAACAGTAACCCTTAACCCTAACTCTAATCCTTAGCCTAAAACTAACCTTAACCCTAAACCTAACCCTAACCACTGACCCTAACTCTAACCCTAACCCTAAGCCGAACCCTCACCCTTAACCAGAGTTTCACCCTAAGCATAACGCTAAGCGTACCCTAACTTCATTCAAACCCGAACCCTAAGCAAAACTAACACTAGCACTACACGTAACCCTAACCTTAAACCTAACCCTAACCCTGACTCTGACCTGAACCCAAACCCCTAACCCCAACCCTCTCGCTTAACATAAACTTCTCTGTAACCCTAACCCTAAAACGAAACGTAACACTAAATCTCCCCTAACCCTGACCGTACCATAAACGTAACCCTAACTCTAAACTCAAAACTAACCCTGACCCTAACTCTAACTCTAACCCTAATCCTAACCCTAAAACTTACCCTACACACTCAGCTTAAATGGAAACCTAGCACTAACCCTCATCTTACCATCTAAACCTAACCTCAACCCTTAACCTAACCCTATCTATAACCTTCACCTAGCCCTAAACCTAAACATGACTTAACCCTAACACTAACCCTAACCCTTAATCTAAACCTAACCTTAACCCTAAACTTAATCCTAACCTAAGCTCTAACCCTAACCCCTAACGCTAACCCTAAGCTCAACCCTCACCCTTCAATTAAACTTTACCCCAGCTGTAGCCCTAACCCTAAGCCGAACCCTAAACCTGACCCTAACATTAACCCAAACACCTAACCCTAACCCTAAGCCTAATCCTAAACCTAACCCTAACCTTAACCCAAATGCCTAACCCTAACCCTAACCCTCATCCTTAACCTAAACTTCACCCTAAACCTAAGGCTAACCCTAACCCTGAAAGTAAAGCTAACCCTTAACAATCCCCTAACTCTAGCCCTGACCCTAAACCTAATGCTAACCCTAGCCCTAACAGTAACACCCTAAAACATCAGCTTAATGTAAACTTAACACTAACCCTCCCATGAACCCCTAACCCTAACCCTACCCCGCATCCTACACCTAACCCAGACCTAAACCTAACCCTTTCTCTAACCCTAAATTAACCCTAACCTTAACTCTACCCTAACCCTAACAATAACTCTAAACCTGACCATAACCATAATCCTAAACCCTAGCACTAACTCTAACTCTAAATCTAACCCTAAGCTAGCCCTACCCTTTACCGTAAACCTAGCCTTAACCCTAACCTTACCCCTACCCATACCCTAATGCTATACCTAACCCAAACACTAACCTTAACCCTACTCTAACCTTAAGCCTAACCCTGACTATTAACTGAAACTTCACCCTAACCCTAAGCCTAACTCTAACTCTAACCCTAACCATAACAATTACCCTAAACCCTCGCCCTAACTGTAAACCTAACCCTAATCCATAACCGTATCCCCAACCCTAAACCTAACGCTATCCCCAAACTTATCCCTAACCCTAACCCTAATACGAACAGTAACCCAAATCTAACCCTAACCCTAATATTAAACCTAAACTTAAATCTACCCTAACCGTAAACCTAACCCTAACACCCTAAACCTAACGTCTAACACCGTCTATAATCCTAACCCCTACCATAACCCTCACCCTTAACCTAAACTTCACACTAACCCTAAACCTAACCTAACGCTGACCCTAGACATAACGCCTAACCCTAACCGAACCCTAAACCTATCCTTAACACTAACCTGAACACAAACCCAAACCCTAGCCCTCACCATAAAAATAACCCTCACCCTATCCTGAACTTCATCCAAACAGTAACCATAACCTTAACCCTAAACCTAAAGCTAACCCAAATCCTAACCTTAAACCTAACTCTAACAGTAACGCTAGTCCATCTGTAACCCTAAACCAAACACTTACAATAGCCTTGAACCTAACCCTAAACTTAATCCTAATCCTAAACCTAGACCTAATCCTAACCCTAACTCTAACCTTGACCCTAAATAGAACACTAAGTCTAACCCTCAACTTGGACCTAAACCTAAATCTTACCCTACACCTAACCCTAACCCTAAACCTAACCCTCACTCGAACTCTAACCCTAATCATAACACTTACCCTAAACCCTCACCTTAACTGTAAAACTAACCGTAACCCTCACCCTAACCCCTAACCGTATCCCACAACGCTAACCCTAATGCTATCCCTAACCCTAACCCTAACCCTAACACTAACCTGAAACCCCTGAGCCCTAATGATAACCCTAACCCTAACCCAAACCCTAACACCAAAGCGAAAGCCTAGCAAAAACCTTAACCCTAACTCTCACCCTAACTCTAACACTAACCCAAAACCTAATCATGAACCTAACCCTAACCCTAAACCAAACCTAACCATGACCAGAACCACAAGGTCTAACCGGAACCCTCACCCAAAACCTAATCCTAAACTACACCTCTAAATCTAACACTTTACCATAACCATAATCCAAAACCTACCCAACCCTAACCCTAAACCTAACCCTCACCCCAACCACAACGCCTAACACAACCATAACCCTTACCCTAACCGTAACACTAAACTTAACCCTAACCTTAAATCTAACCCTAACCCTAAAACTAAACACAACCCATGAACTTAACCCTAACCCTGAACATAACCTTAACACTAACCTGAAAACAAGCCCAAACCTTAGCCATAACCCTAACCCTCACCCTGTCTTAAACTTCACCCTATCCCTAACCTAAAACTCACCCTAACTTTAACCCTAACCCTACCCCTAAACCTAACCCTCACCTTAACCTTGGCCCACCTGTAACCCTAAACCTAACCCTTACAATAACTCTGACCCTAATCCTCACCCTAAACCTAATTCTAATCCTAACCCTGACCCTAACCCTAACCTAACCTTAACCCTATCTTTAAGCCTACCATAATCTTAAACCTAACCCTAACCCTTAACCCTAACTCTAACCCTAACCCTAGCCCTAACCCTAATCTTAACTGTAACACTTACCCAAAACCCTCATCTTAACTGTAAATGTAACTCTAACTCTTACCCTAACCCTAAACTTAACCCTAATTATAACCCTAACCTAAACCTAACTGAAATGCTAACCCTTAACCGTAACTCTAACCCTAATCCTTAGCCTAAAACTAACCTTAACCCTAAACCTAACCCTAACCACTGACCCTAACTCTAACCCTAAGCCTAAGCCGAACCCTCACCCTTATCCAAAATTTCACCCTAAGCATAATGCTAAGCCTACCCTAACTTCATTCAAACCCTAACCCTAAGCAAAACTAACACTAACACTAAACCTAACCCTAACCCTAAACCTAACCCTAACCCTGACTCTAACCTGAACCCAAACCCCTAACCCTAACCCTCTCGCAGAACATAAATTCACTGTAACCCTAAACACTAAATCTCCCCAACCCTGACCCTAACCATAAACATAATCCCAACACTAAACTTAAACCTAACCCTGACTCTAACTCTAACTTTAACCCTAAAACTTACCCTACACACTCAGTTTGAATGGAAACCTGGCACTATCCCTCACCCTAACATCTAAACCTAACCCCAACCCTGAACCCAACCCTATCTCTAACTAAAAACTAGTCCTAAACCTAACTATGACTTAACCCTAACACTTACCCTAACTCTAAACCTGACCTTAACCCTAAACTTAATCCTAACCTTAACCCTAACCCTAACCCCAACACTAACCCTAAGCTCAACACTCACCCTTAACTTAAACTTCACCCTAACCCTAACCCTAAACCAAACACTAACCCTAACCCTAAACCTAACCTTAAACCTGACCCTAACATTAACCCAAACACTTAACGCTAAACCTAACACTAAGCCTAACCCTAAACGTAACCCTAACCTTAACCTAAACACCAAAGCCTAATCCTAACCCTCATCCTTAACCTAAACTTCACCCTAAACCTAAGCCTAACCCTAACCCTAAAATTACACCTAACCCTAAACTATCCTCTAACTCTCGCCCTAACCCTAAACCTAACCCTAACCCTAACTCTAACCCTAACCCTGGTAAACCCTGGTAGTAACACCCTAAAACATCAGCTTAACTGTAAATGTAACACTAAGCCTCACACGAACCCCTAACCCTTTCCCTAACCCTATCACTCATCCTAACCCTAACCCTGACCTAAACTTAATCCTTACCCTAACCCTAAACTTAACGCTAACCTTAACTCTACCCTAAACCTAACAATAACTCTAAACCGGACCCTAACCCTAACCCTAAACCCTAGATCTAACTCTAACTCTAAACCTAACCCTAACCCTTACCTGGCCCCACCCTTTACAGTAAAGCTAGCCTTAACCCTAACCTTACCCCTACCCTAACCCTAAACCTAACCCTTACAATATCAATAACCCCTAGCAGGGTCCTGCCTAGTCTCTCCCACCTCATCACTCCTTACAAAGAGCCCTGCTTTGTCTCTCCCACATCCTCACTCCCTAAGCAGGGCTCTGCCTGTCCTCTCCCACCTCCTCACTCTCTATGCAGGACTCTGCCTTGTTCTCTCACCTCTTCACTCCCTACACAGGGCCCTGGCTAGTGTCTCCCATCTTCTCACTCCATACACAGCTTTCTGCCTCTTCTTTCCCACTTCCTCACTTCCTACACGGGGCCCTGCCTGGTCTCTCCCACCTCCTCACTCCCTACACCAGTCCCTGCCTGATCTCTCCTACCTCCTCACTCCCTGCACAGGGCCCTGCCTGGTCTCTCCCACATCCTTACTCCATACAAAGGGACTTGCCTGATCTCTGGCCTCCTCACTCCCTGCACAGAGCCCTGCCTGGTCTCTCCCAACTCCTCACTCCCTATTCAGGTCTCTGAATGTTTCTCCCACCTCTTCCCTCCCTACACAGGGCCCTGCCTGCTGTCTTCCATCTTCTCACTCCCTACACAAGTTTCTGCCTATTCTCTCTCACCCCCTCACTTGCTAAACACAGTCCTGCCTGTTCTTTCCCACCTCCTGACTCAGTACACAGGTCTCTGCCTGGTCTCTTCCAACTCCTCACTCCCTAGACAGGGCCCTGCCTGGTCTCTGCCACCTTCTCACTCCCTACACAGGGCCCTGCCTGGTATCTCCCACCTCCTCACTCCCTACACAGGGCTCTGTCTTTTCTCTCCCACCTCCTCAGTCCCTACACAGGTATCTGGGTGGTCTCTCCCACCTCCTCACTCCCTTTACAGGGCCCTGATGATCTCTCCCACCTCCTCACTCCCTAAACAGGACCCTGCCTGGTCTCTCCACCTCCTTACTCCCTACACAGGGCTCTGGCTAGTCTCTCCTACATCCTCACTCTTTATACAGCATCCTACCTGGTCTTTCTCACCTCCTCACTCCCTATGCAGGTCTCTGCCTGGTCTCTCCCACCTCCTCACTCCCTACACAGGGCCCTGCCTGATCTCTCCTAACGCCTAACTCCCTACACAGGTCCCTGACTGGCCTCTCTCACCTCCTCACTCCCTATACAGGGCCCTGTCTGGCCTCTCCCACATCCTCAATTCACACAGGGCCCTGCCTCCTCTCTCTCACATCCTGACTGCACACACAGGGCCCTAACTGGTCCCTCCCACCTTCTCCATCCCTACACAGGTCTCTGCATGGTTCTCCCACCTTCCCATTCCCTACAAGGGTCTCTGCCTGTTCTCTCCCACCTCTTCAATCCCTAGACAGGGCCCTGCCTCTTCTCTCCCACTTCCTCACTCCCTACTCAGGGCCCTGCCTGGTATTTCTAACCTCCTCAGGCCATACACAGGGCCCTGCCTGGTCTCTCCCAAATCCTCACTCCCTACACAGGACTCTGCCTGGTCTCTCCCAACACCTCACTCCCTACAAAGGGCCCTGCCTGGAATCTCCCACCTCCTCACACCCTACCCAGGGTCCTGCCTAGTCAATCCCACCTCCTCACTCCCTACGCAGGGCTCTGCCTGTCCTCTCTCACCTTCTCACTCCCTATGCAGGACTCTGCCTGGTTCTCCACCTCTTCGCTCCCTACACAGGGCCTTGCCTGGTCTCTCCTACCTCCTCACTCCCTACACAGTTCTCTGCCTGTTCCCTCCCATTCCTCAATCCCTACACAGGTCTCTGGGTGGTCTTTCCCACCTCCTTACTACATACACAGGTGTTAGCCTGTTTTCTCCCTCCTCCTCACTCCCTACACAGGGCCCTGATGTTCTCTCGCACCTGCTCACTCCCTAAACAAGCCACTGCCTGGTCTCTCCACCTCCTTACTCCCTCCACAGGGCCCTGCCTGGTCTCTCCCACCTCCTCACTCCCTACACAGGGCTCTGCCTGGTCTCTATCACCCCCTCACTCCCTACACAGGGTCCTGCCTTACCTCTCCCACCTCCTCAGTCCCTGCACTGTGTTTCTGGCTGTTATCTCCCTTCTTCTCACTCCCTACACAGGGCTGTGCTTGTTCTCTCTCATCTCCTCACTCCCTATACAGGGCCCTGCCTGGTGTATCCCATCTGCTCACTCCCTGCACAGGGCCCTGATGATCTCTCCTACATCCTCACTCCCTACACAGGGCCCTGCCTGGCATCTCCACCTCCTTACTCCCTACACACAGACCTGCCTGGTCTCTCCCACCTCCTCACTCCCTACACAGGGCCCTGCCTGGTCTCTCCTAACACCTCACTTCCTACACAGGGCTCTGCCTGATCTCTCCCACATCCTGACTCCCTACTCAGGTATCTGGGTGGTCTCTCCCAACTCCTCACTGTGTATGCAGGGCCTTACCTGTTCTCTATCACCTCCTCACTCCCTACACAGGGCCCTGATGGTCTCTCCCACCTCCTCACTCCCTACACAGGGTCCTGCCTGGTCTCTCCCACTTCCTCAATCCCTACACAGGTCCCTGACTGGTATCTCCACCACCTTACTTCCTACACACAGCCTTGCCTGTTCTCTTCCACATCCTCACTCTGTACACAGAGTCCTACCTGGTCTCTCTCACCTCATCACTCCCTACACAGGGCCCTGCCTGGTCTCTCCTAACACCTCACTCCCTACACAGGGCTCTGCCTGGCCTCTCCCACCTCCTCACTCCCTACACAGGGCCCGGCCTGGTCTCTCCTTCTTCTCAATCCCTACACAGGTCTCTGCCTCTTCTCTCCAAGATACTCACTCCCTACACTGGGCCCTGCCAGGTCTCTCCCACCTCCTCAGTCCCTTCACAGGTCTTTGCCTGGTCTCTCCCACATCTCTGCCTCTTCTCTCCTGCATCCTCACTCCCAACATAGGGCCCTGCCTGGTCTCTCCCACCTTCTCACTCCCTACACAGGACGCTGCCTGGCCTCTCCCACCTCCTCAGGACCTACACAGGTCCCTGCCTGGTCTCTTCCAGCTCCTCACTCCCTACACAGGTGTCTGCCTGGATTCTCCCACCTCCTCACTCCTTACACAGGGCCCTGCCTGGTATGTCCCTCCTCCTCACTCCCTACAGAGGGCCCTGCCTGGTGTCTCCCTTCTGCTTACTCCCTACATATGTCTCTGTCTGTTCTCTCCCACCTCCTCACTCTCTACACAGGGCCCTGCCTGATCTCTGGCACATTCTCACTCCCTACACAGGACCTGTGTGGTCTCTCCCAACACCTCACTCCCTCCACAGGGCTCTGCCTGGATGCTCCCTCCCCCTCACACCCTGCACAGGGTCCTGCTTGGTCTCTCCCACCTCATCACTCCTTACACAGGGCCTGCCTGGTCTCTCCCATATCCTCACTCCCTATACTTGGCTCTGCCTGGTCTCTCCCATCTCCTCACTCCCTAAGCAGGACTCTGCCTGGGTCTCCCTCTTCTTCACTCCCTACACAGGGCCCTGTCTGCTGTCTCCCATCTTCTCTATGCACAGAGCCCTGCCTGGTCTGTCCCACCTCCTCACTCCCTACACTCTTCTCTGCCTGTTCTCTCCCACCTCCTAACTCCCTGCACAGGGCCCTGCCTGGTCTCTCCCATATCCTTACTCCATACAGGGACATGCCTGATCTCTGGCCAACTCACTCCCTACAGAGGGCCCTTCCTGGTCTCTCCCATCTCCTCACTCCCTATGCAGGTCTCTGAATGGTTCTCCCACCTCTTCACTCCCTACACAGGGCCCTGCCTGCTGCCTACCATCTTCTCAATCCCTACACAGGTTTCTGCCTATTCTCTCCCACCTCCTCACTCCCTACACAGGTCTCTGCCTGGCCTCTCCCACTTCCTCACTCCCTACACAGGTCCCTGCTTCGTCTCTCCCACCTCATCACTCCTTACACAGGGCCCTGCCTGGTCTCTCCTACATCCTCACTCTTTACACAGCATCCTACCTGGTCTCTCTCACCTCCTCACTCCCTATGCAGGTCTCTGCCTGGTCTCTCCTAAGGCCTAACTCCCTACTCAGGTCCCTGCCTGACCTCTCCCACCTCCTCACTCCCTAGACATGGCCGTGCCTGGTTGCTCCCAGCTCCTCACTCCCTACTCAGGGCCCCGCCTTTTCTCTCCCACCTCCTCCATCCCTGTAAAGGTCTCTGCCTAGTCTGTCCCACCTCCTTACTCCCTACAGAGTTCTCTGCCTGTTCTCTTCCACATCCTCACTCCTTACACAGGGCCCTTCCTGGTCCCTCCCACCTCCTCACTTCCTACACCTGTCCCTGCCTGGTCTCTTCCATCTCCTCTCTCCCTACTCAGGGCCCTGCCTGGTCTCACCCACCTCCTCACTCCCTACAAAGGTCTCTGTCTGGTCTCTCAGCTCTTCACTCCCTACACAGGTTTCTGTCTCTTTTGTTCCACCATCTTACTCCCTATACAGTGCCCTGCCTGGTCTCTCACTCTCTATACAGGGCCCTGCATGGTCTCTCCCACCTCCTGACTCCCTTCACAGCGCCCAGCCTAGTCCCTCCCACCTCCTCACTCCCTACACAGGTTAGGGTTTAGGGTTTAGTTTAGTGTTAGTGTTATGGTTCGGGATCTGGTTTAGGGGTTAAGGTTAGGTTTTAGGGTTTAGTGTTCGAGTTTAGGGTCAGGGTCAGTTTTTAGTGTCAGGGTCAGGGTTTATGGTCAGGGTTTACGGTCAGGGTCAGAGTCAGGGTTAGGGGTTAGGGTCAGGGTTAGGTTTAGGGTTTGTTTTTATGGTTAGGGTTTAGGGTTTAGGATTAGGGTTGGGGTAAGGTTAGGGCTAGGGGTTAGGGTTTAGTGTTTAGTGATAGAGTTTAGGGTCAGGGTCAGAGTCAGTGTTTAGTGTCAGGGTCAGAGTTTAGGGTCAGGGTTAGGGTCATGGTCAGGGTTAGGGTCATGGTCAGGGTTTAGGGTCATTGTCACGGTTTAGGGTCAGGGTCTGGGTCAGGGTTAGGGGTTAGAGTCAGGGTTAGGTTTAGGGTTTGGGTTTAGGGTTAGGATTTAGGGTTTAGGGTTAGGGCTAGGGTTAGTTTTAGAGGTTAGAGTTTAGGGTTAGGGTTAGGGTTAGGGCTAGGGCTAGGGCTTGGTGTTAGGGCTAGGTCTAGGGCTAGGGTTTTAGGGCTAGAGTTTAGGGTTAGGGTTAGGGTTTTGGGTTAGGCTTATGGTTAGAGTTTAGGGTTAGGGTTTATGGTTAGTGTTAGGGTTAGTGTTAGGGTTTAGGGTTAGGGTTAGGGTTTAGGGTTAGCAGTTAGTGTTAGGGTTAGTGTTCAGGTTTAGGGTTAGTTTTTAGGGTTTGGGTTTAGGGTTAGCTGTTAGTGTTAGGGTTAGTGTTCAGGGTTAGGGTTAATGTTTAGGGTTAGGTTTTAGGGTTCGAGTTAGTGTTAGGGTTAGGGCTAGGGCTAGGGCTAGGACTTGGGCTAGGGCCTAGGGCTAGGGCTAGTGATATGGTTTGGGTTTAGGGTTCGGGTTTGGGTTCACGTTAGGCTTCGGTTTAGGCTTCGGGTTAGGATTTGGGTTAGGGTTTGGGTAAGGGTTATTGTTAGGTTCAGGGCTATTGTAAGGGTTAGGTTTAGGGTTACAGGTGGACTAGCGTTATGATTAGAGTTAAGTTTAAGTTTAGGGTTTGGGTTAGGTTTAGATTTAGGGTTAGGGTTTGGATGAAGTTTACGATATGGTGAGTGTTATTTTTAAGGTTAGGGCTAGAGTTTGGGTTCGTGTTCAGGTTAGTGTTAAGGTTAGGTTTAGCGTTTGGATTAGGGTTAGGGGTTATGTTTGGGGGTAGGGTTATGTTTAGATTTAGGGTTAGTGTGAAGTTTAGGTTAAGGGTGAGGGTTACGGTTAGGGTTAGGGTAAGGGTGAGGGTTAGGGTCAGAGTTATTGTAAGGGTTAGGTTTAGGGTACTACAGGTGGGCCAAGGTTAAGTTTAGGGTTTGATTTAGGGGTAGGGTTAGGGTTAAAGTTAGGGTGAGCTTTAGCTTAGGGATAGGGTGAAGTTTAAGATAGGCTGAGGGTTAATGTTAGGGTTATGGCTAAGGTTTGAGTTTGGTTTCAGGTTAGTGTTAAGGTTATGTTTAGGGTTAGGGTTAAGTTTATGGGTTCTTTTTAGTTTTAGGGTTAGGGTTAAATTTTAGGTTAGGGTTAAGTTTAGTGTTATGGTTAGGATTAGGGTCACGGTTTGTGTTAGGCTTTGTCGTTTGGGTGAGGGTTAGGTTTAGGGTTCGGGTTGGGTAGGGTTAGGATTATGGTTATGGTAAGGTGTTAAGGGTTAGAGTTTTAGTTTAGGGTTAGGGTTTGGGTGAGGGTTCCGGTTAGTCATTGTGGTTCTGGTCATGGTTAGGTTTGGTTTAGGGTTAGGGTTAGGTTTATTATTAGGTTTCGGGTTAATGTTAGAGTTAGAGTTAGGGTGAGACTTAGGGTTAAGGTTTGGGTTAGGCTTTGGTGTTAGGGGTTAGGGTTTGGGTTAGGGGTTAGGGTTATCGTTAGGGCTTAGGGGTTCCGGTTAGTGTTAGGGTTAGGAATAGCATTAGGGTTAGGGTTGGGGGATACGGTTAGGGGTTAGGGTGAGGGTTGCGGTTAGTTTTACAGTTAAGGTGAGGGTTTAGGGTAAGTGTTATTTTTAGGGTTAGAGTTAGGGTTAGGTTCAGGGTTAGGGTTAGGTGTAGGGTAAGATTTCGGTTTAGGTTCAGGTTTAGAATTAGAGTTAGTGTTCTATTTAGGATCAAGCTTAGAGTTAGGGTTAGGGTTAGGATTAGGGTTAGGTCTAGGGTTAGGTTCAGGGCTAATGTAAGGCTTAGTTTTAGGGTTACAGGTGGAGTAGTGTTATGGTTAGAGTTTGGTTTAAGGTTAGGGTTTGGGTTAGGTTTAGGTTTAGGGTGAAGGTTAGGGTTAGTGTTGGATGAACCTTAGGACGGGGTGAGGGTTATTCTTATGCTTAGGGCTGAAGTTTGATTTTGTGTTCAGGTTAGTGTTAAGGTTAGTTTTAGGGTTCGGATTAGTGTTAGGAGTTACGTTTAGGGTTAGTGTTAGGTTTAGGTTCAGGGTTAGAGTGATGTTTAGGTTCATAGTGAGGGTCAAGGTAAGGGTTAGGATTACGGTGAGGATTATACTTAGTGTTAGAGTTTACGTTTAGGGTGTTAGGGTTAGGTTTATGGTTAGGGTAGGGTTAAGTTTAGGGTTAATGTAAGGGTTAGTATTAGATTAGTGTTACTGTTCGTGTTTGGGTTAGGGTTAGGGATAAGTTTAGGGATAGCGGCAGGTTTAGGGTTGGGGATTCGGTTAGGGGTTCGGGTGAAGTTTAGTGTTAGGTTTACAGTTAAGGTGAGGGTTTAGGGTAAGTGTTATGGTTAGGGTTAGAGTTAGAGTTAGGGTTAGGGTAAATTTTCAGTTAATAGTGAGGGTTAGGGTAAGGGTTAGGGTTAAGGTTAGAGTTAGGATTAAGATTAGTGTTAGGGTTAGGTTTAGGGTTAGGGTTAGGATAGGGGTAAGGTTAGGGTTAAGGCTAGGTTTACGGTCAAGGGTACATCTAGGTTAGGGTTAGGATTAGGTGTAGAGTTAGAGTTAGTGCTAGGGTTTAGGGGTAGGGTTCGGGTCAGGTTTAGAGTTATTGTTAGTGTTAGGGTTAGGGTAGAGTTAAGGTTAGGGTTAAGTTTAGGGTTAGGGTAAGGGTTATGTTTAGGTCAGGGTTAGGGTTAGGGTTAGGGATAGGGTTAGGTTTAGGGATAGGGTTAGGGTTCGTGTGAGGGTTAGTGTTAGATTTACAGTTAAGCTGATGTTTTACAGTGTTACAGTTAGGGTCAGGGTTAGAGTTAGAGTTAGGGTTAGGGCTAGACTGAGGGGATAGTTTAGGGTTAGGTTTAATTTTAGGGTTATGCTTATGTATAGGGTGAAAGTTAAGTTAAGATTAGCGTTAGGGTAAATATTAGAGTTAGGTGTTTGGGTTAAGGTTAGGATCAGGTTAGGGTTAGGTTTAGGGTTAGTGTTAGTGTCAGGGTTAGGTTTTGGTATTTGGGTTAATGTTAGGGTTAGCTTTAGGGTTAGGGTTTAGTTTAAGGTTAGGGTCAGGGTGAAGTTTAAGTTAAGGGTGAGGGTTGAGCTTAGGGTTAGTGTTAGGGGTTAGGGTTAGGGTTAAGGTTAGGATTAGGATTAGGGTTAAGATTAGTTTTAGGGTTAGGGTAAGTGTTACGATTAAGTCATGGTTAGGTTTAGGGCTAGGTAAAGGTTAGAGATAAGATTAGGTTAAGGGTAGCGTTTAGGTTTAGATGTTAGTGTGAGGGTTAGTGCTAGGTTTCCATTTAAGCTGAGTGTGTAGGGTAAGTTTTAGGGTTAGGATTAGGGTTAGAGATAGATTTAGGGTCAGGGTTAGGATTATGTTTAAGGTTAGGGTTAGGTATATGGTTAGGATTAGGGTTAGGGTCAGCGTTGGGGAGATTTAGTATTATGTTTAGTTTTAGGGCTAGGGTTAGGGTGAAGTTTATGTCAAGCGTGAGGGTTAGGGTTAGGGGTAAGGGTTCAGGTTAGGGTCAGGGTTAGGGTTTGCGTTAGGTTTAGGGTTAGCCTTAGTTTTGGTTAGGGTTAGGATTTGAATGAAGTTAGGGTAGGTTTAGGGTTATGGGTAGGGTGAAATTTTGGTTAGAGTTATTGTTCGGGGTTAGGGCTAGGTTTGAGTTTATCGTAGGGTTAAAGTTAGGGTTAAGGTTAGGTTAGGGTTATGGTCAGGGTTAGGATTAGGTTTAGGGTGAGGGTTAGGGTCCGAGTTATTGTAAGGGTTAGTTTTAGGGTTACAGGTGGGCCAAGGTTAAGGTTAGGGTTAGGTTTAGGGGTAGGGATAGGTTTAGAATTAGGTTAACATAAACTTCACCCTAACCCTAGCCCTAAAACTAAACATAATTAGAATTAGGGTGAGCTTTAGGTTAGGGATAGGGTGAAGTTTAAGTTAGGGTGAGGGTTAGGGTTAGGGTTATGGCTAAGGTTTGGGTTAGTTTTCAGGTTCGTGTTAAGGTTGTGTTTCGTGTTAGGGTTAAGTTTACGGGTTCTGTTTAGTTTTAGGGTTAGGGTTATGTTTAAGGTTAGGGTTAAGTTTAGTGTTACAGTTAGGGTTAGGGTTACGTTTTCTGTTAGACGTTGTGGTTGGGGTGAGGTTTAGGTTTAGGGTTAGGGTTGGGTAGGGTTAGGATTATGGTTACGGTAAGGTGTTAGGTGT
This sequence comes from Elephas maximus indicus, assembly GCF_024166365.1. Lineage (NCBI taxonomy): Eukaryota > Metazoa > Chordata > Mammalia > Proboscidea > Elephantidae > Elephas > Elephas maximus. Next base: position 756,566 of record NC_064828.1, read on the forward strand.
TAGAGGTGTAGTTTAGGGTTAGGGTTTGGGTGAGGGTTCCGGTTAGGCATTGTGGTTCTGGTCATGGTTAGGATTGGTTTAGGGTTAGGGTTAGGTTTATGATTAGGTTTCGGGTTAGTGTTAGGGTTAGAGTTAGGGTGAGAGCTACCTTTAAGGTTAGGGTTAGGTTTTGGTGTTATGGGTTAGGTTTGGGGTTCGGGTTAGGGTTATCATTAGGGCTTAGGTGTTCAGGTTAGTGTTAGGGTTAGGGAGAGCATTAGGGTAAGAGTTGTGGGATACCGTTAGGGGTTTGAGTGAGTGTTACGGTTAGTTTTACATTTAAGGCGAGGGTTTAGGATAAGTGTCCCGATTATCGTTGGACATAGAGTTAGGGGTAGGTTTACGTTTAGGGTTAGGTGTAGGGTAAGATTTAGCTTTAGTTTCAGGTTTAGGGGTAGAGTTAGTGTTCTATTTAGGGTCAAGGTTAGAGTTCGGGTTAGGGTTAGGATTAGGTCTAGGGTTAGGATTAGGTTTAGGATTAGGTTGAGGGGTATTTTAAGGGTTAGGTTTAGGGTTACAGGTGGACTAGCATTATGGTTAGAGTTAGATTTAATGTTAGGGGTTGGGTTAGGTTTAGGTTTAGGTTTAGGACTAAGGTTAGCGTTAGGGTTTGGATGAAGTTTAGGATAGGGTGAGGGTTATTTTTAGGGTTAGGGCTAGACTTTGGGTTTGTGTTCATGTTAGTGCTAAGGTTAGGTTTAGGGTTCAGGATAGGGTTAGTGGTTATGTTCAGATTATGTTTAGGTTTAGGGTTAGTGTGAAGTTTAGGTTAAGGGTGAGGGTTAGGATAAGGGTTTGCATTAGGGTTTGGATTATAGTTAGTGTTAGAGTTTAGGTTTAGGGTGTTAGGGTTAGGTTTATGGTTAGGGAAGGGTTAAGTTTAGGGTTAATGTTAGGGTTAGCGTTAGATTAGGGTTACTGTTCGTCTTCGGGTTAGGGTTAGGGATAATGTGAGGGATAGATAGCATTAGGTTTAGGGTTGGGGATACGGTTAAGGGTTAGGTTTAGGTTTACATTTAAGGTGAAGGTTTAGGGTAATTGTTATGGTTAGGGTTAGAGTTAGAGTTAGGCTTATGGTTAGGGTGAAGTTTCAGTTAATAGTCAGGGTTAGGGTTAAGGTTAGAGTTATGCTTAAGGTTAGTGTCAGGGTTAGGTTTAAGGTAGGGGTAAGGTTAGGGTTTAGGCTAGATTTACGGTAAAGGGTAGGGCTAGGTTAGGGTTAGGGTTAGGTTTAGAGTTAGAGTTAGTGCTAGGGTTTAGGCTTAGGGTTAGGGTCAGGTTTAGAGTTATTGTTAGGGTTAGGGTTAAGTTCGAGTTAAGGTTAGTGTTAAGTTTAGGGTTAGGGTAAGGGTTAGGATTAGGTCAAGGTTAAGGTTAGGATTAGGGATAGGGGTAGGATTAGGGAAAGGGTTAGCGATTCATGTGATGGTTAGTGTTAGGTTTACAGTTTAGCTGATGTTTTAGAGTGTTATGGTTAGGGGTATGGTTAGAGTTAGGGTTAGGGTTAGGTTTAGGGTTAGGGCTAGACTGAGGGGATAGTTTAGGGTTAGGTTTAGTTTCAGGTTAGGCTTAGGCTTACGTTTAGGGTGAAGCATACGTTAAGGATGAGGGTTAGGACTAGTGTTAGCGTTACGTGTTTGCGTTAAGGTTAGGGTTAGATTTAGGGTTAGTATTAGGGTCAGGTTTACGTGTTTGGGTTAATGCTAGGGTCAGGTTTAGGCTTAGGTTTAGGGTTAGGGTTAGGGTTCAGTTTAGGGTTAGTGTTAGGGTGCATTTAAAGTTAAGGGCGAGTGTTGAGCTCAGGTTAGCGTTAGGTGTTAGGGTTAGGGTTAAGGTTAGGATTAGGTTTAGGGTTAAGTTTAGGTTTATGCTTAGGTTTAGAGTACATGTTAGGGTTAAGTCATTGTTAGGTTTAGGGCTAGGTTAAGGTTAGAGATAGGGTTAGGTTAAGGGTTGGGGTTAGGTTTAGATGTTAGGGTGAGGGTTAGTTCTAGGTTTCCATTTAAGCTGAGTGTGTAGTGTTAGGATTAGGGTTAGGGTTAGAGTTAGGTTCAGGTTTGGGTTAGGTTTATGGTTAGGATTAGGGTTAGGGTCAGGGTTAGGCGGAGATTTAGTGTTATATTTAGTTTTAGGGTTAGAGTTAGGGTGAAGTTTATGTTAAGCGTGAGGGTTAGGGTTAGGGGTTAGGGTTCAGGTTATGGTCCGGGTTAGGGTTAGGTTTACATTTAGGGTTAGGTTTAAGTTTAGTTTTATTTTTGGTTAAGGTTAGGGTTTGAATGAAGTTAGGGGAGGTTTAGGGTCATGGTTAGGGTGAATTTTGGTTAAGAGTGAGGGTTCGGTTTAGGGTTAGGGTTAGGTTTACGTTTAAGGGTAGGCTTAGGCTAAGGATTAGGGTTAGAGTTAGGGTTAGGGGTTAGTGTTTCAGTTTGGTTTACGGTAGAGTTATATTTAGGGTTAAGTTTAGGGTTAGGGTAAGAGTTAGAGTTACGTTTACAGTTAAGATGAGGGTTTTGGGTAAGTGTTAGTGTTAGGGTTAGGCTTAGTGCTAGGGTTAGGGTTAGAGTTAGGGTTAGGAGTTAGGGTTTGGTTTAAGATTATGGTAGGGTTAAGGTTAGGTTAGGGTTAGGATTAGCATTAGGTTTAGGGCGAAGGATAGGGTCAGAGTTATTGTAAGGGTTTGGATGAGGGTTACAGGTTGGCCAAGGTTAAGGTTAGGGTTAGGTTTAGGGTTAAAGTTAGGGTTAGCTTTAGGATAGAGATAGGGTGAAGTTTAAGATAGGGTGCGGGTTAGGTTTAGGGTTATGGCTAAGGTTTGCGTTAGTTTTCAGGTTATTGTTAAGGTTATGTTTAGGGTTAGGGTTAAGTTTACGGGTTCTGTTTAGTTTTAGGGTCAGGTTTAGATTTTAGGTTAGGGTTATTTACAGTGTTACTGTTAGGGTTAGGGTTATGGTTTGTGTCAGGCGTTGTGGTTGGGATGAGGGTTAGGTTTAGGGTTAGGTTTGGTTAGGGTTAGGATTATGGTTATGGTAATGTGTTAGGAGTTAGAGGTGTAGTTTAGGGTTAGGGTTTGGGTGAGGGTTTTGGTTAGGCATTGTGGTTCTGGTCATGGTTAGGTTTGGTTTAGGGTTAGGGTTAGATTTATGATTAGGTTTCGGGTTAGTGTTAGAGTTAAGGTGAGAGTTAGGGTTAAGGTTTGGGTTATGCTTTGGTGTTATGCGTTAGGGTTTGATTTCAGGTTCGGGTTATCCTTAGGGCTTAAAGGTTCAGGTGAGTGTTAGGGTTAGGCTTAGGGATAGCTTTAGGGTTAGGGTTCGGGATACAGTTAGGGGTTAGGTTGAGGGCTATGGTTAGTTTTACAGTTAAGGTGAGTGTTCAGGGTAAGTGTTATGGTTATGGTTAGAGTTAGGGTTAGGGTTTGGGTGAAGTTTCAGTTAATAGTGAGGGTTACGCTAAAAGTTAGGGTTAATGTTAGAGTTAGGGTTAAGGTTAGCGTTAGTGTTAGGTTTAGGGTAGGTAAGGTTAGGGTTAAGACTAGGTTTACGGTAAAGGGTTGGGCTGGGTTAGGGTTAGGGTTAGGTTTAGAATTATACTTAGTGCTGAGTTTAGGGTTAGGGTTAGTGTCAGGATTCGAGTTATTGTTTGGTTTAGGTATAGGTAGAGTTAAGGTTAGGTTTAATTTAGGTTTAGGGGAAGGGTTAGGTTTACGTCAGCGTTAGGTTTAGGATTAGGGATCGGGTTAGGGTTTGTGAAAGGGTTAGGGGTTCGTCTGAGGGTAAGTGTTAGGTTTACAGTTAAGCTGATGTTTTAGGCTGTTATGGTTAGGGTCATTGTTAGGTTTAGCGTTCGGGCTAGAGTTAGGTGATAGTTTAGGGTTAGGTTTAGTTTTAGGGTTAGGCTTAGGCTTAGGTTTAGGGTGAAGTTTAGGTTAAGGATGAGGGTTATGTTTAGGGTTAGTGTTAGGGTTAGGTGTTTGGGTTAAGGTTAGGGTCAGTTTAGGGTTCGGTTTAGAGTTCGGGTTAGCGTTAGGGTTCGGGTTAGGTGTTTGGATTAACGTTAGGGTCAGGTTTATGTTTGCGTTTAGGGTTAGGGTTGGGTTCGTTTTAGGGTTAGTGTTTGGGTGAAATTTAAGTTAAGAGTGAGGGTTGAGCTTAGGGTTAGGGGTTAGGGTTAGGGTTAAGGTTAGTTTTAGGTTTAGGTTTAAGATTAGGTTTAGGGTTAGGTTTAGGGTAAGTGTTAGGGTTAAATCATGGTTAGGCTAGGGCATGGTTAAGATTAGAGATAGGGTCAGGTTAAGGGTTGGGTTTAGGTTTAGATGTTAGGGTGTGGGTTAGTGCTAGGTTTCCATTTAAGCTGAGTGTGTAGGGTAATTTTTATGGTTAGGATTAAGGTTAGAGTTAGGGTCAGGGTCAGGGTTAGGGTTAAGTTTAGGGTTAGTTTTATGCTTAGGATTGGGTTAGGTTCATGGTTGGGGGAGATTTAGTGTTATGTTTAGTTTTAGGATAGGGTTAGGGTGAAGTTGATGTTAAGCGTGCAGGTTAGGGTTAGGGCTAGGGGTTATTGTTCAGATTAGTGTCAGGGGTAGGGTTAGGGATAGGTTTAGGGTTTGTTTTAGTTTTGTTTAAGGTTAGGGTTTGAATAAAGTTAGGGTAGGTTTAGGGTTATGGTTAGGTCTGGGCTAAGGATTAGGGTTAGAGTTAGGGTTAGGGGTGTTTTGGTTAGGTTTAGGGTAGGGTTTTATTTAGGGTTAGGGTAAGAATTAGAGTTACGTTTACAGTTAAGGTGAAGGTTTTGGGTATGTGTTACGGTTAGGGTTAGGGTTAGAGGTAGGATTAGGGTTTAGGGTTAGGTTTAATTTTATGGTAGGGTTAAAGTTAAGGTTAAGGTTAGGTTAGAGTTAGGGTAGGGTTAGGATTAGGATTAGGTTTAGGGTGAGGTTTAGGGTCAGAGTTATCATAAGGGTTAGGTGTAGGGTGACTGGTGGGCCAAGGTTAAGGTTAGTGTTAGGTTTAGGGGTAGTGTTAGGGTTAAAGTTAGGGTTAGCTTTAGGTTAGGGATAGGGTGAAGTTTAAGATAGGGTGTGGGTTAGGGTGAGGGTTATGGCTAAAGGTTTGGGTAAGTTTTCAGGTTATTGTTAAGGTTACGTTTAGGGTTAGGGTTAAGTTTAGTGTTACAGTTAGGGTTAGGGTTACGGTTTGTTTTAGGCGTTGTGGTTGGGTTGAGGGTTAGTTTTAGCGTCAGGGTTGAGTAGGCTTAGGATTATGGTTATGATAAGGTGTTAGGGGTTAGAGGTGTAGTTTATGGTTAGGGTTTCGGTGAGGGTTCTGGTTAGGCATTTTGGTTCTGGTCATGGTTAGGTTTGGTTTAGGGTTAGGTTTATGATTAGGTTTCGGGTTAGTGTTAGATTTAGGGTGAGTGTTTGGTTTAAGGTTTGGGTTAGGCTTTGGTGTTAGGGGTTTGGTTTGGGTTAGGGTTATCGTTAGGGCTTAGGGTTTCAGGTTAGTGTTAGGGCTAGCATTAGGGTTAGTGTTGGGGGATACGTTTAGGGGTTCTGGTGAGGGTTACGGTTAGTTTTACAGTTAAGGTGAGGGTTTAGGGCAAGTCTTATGATTAGGGTTAGAGTTAGAGTTACGGTTAGGTTTAGGGTTAGGTTTAGATGTAGGGTAAGATTTAGGTTTACTTTCAGGTTCAGGGTGAGAGGTAGTGTTCTATTTAGGGTCAAGGTTAGAGTTAGGTTTAGGATTTGGTCTAGGGTTAGGATTAGTTTTAGGGTTAAGTTCAGGGCTATTGAAATGCTTAGGTTTAAGGTTACAGGTGGACTAGCATTATACTTAGAGTTAGGTTTAAGGTTAGGGTTTGGGTTAGGTTTAGGTTTACAGTTAAGATTAAGATTAGGGTTTGGATGAAGTTTAGGATAGGTGAGGGTTATTTTTATGGTTTGGGCTAAAGTTTGGTTTTGTGTTCAGCTTAGTGTTAAGGTTAGGTTTAGGGTTCGGTTTTGGGTTAGGGGTTATGTTTAGGGTTTGGGTTACGCTTTGGTTTAGGGTTAGTGTGAAGTTTACGTTAAGGGTGAGGGTTAGGATAAAGGTTAGGATTAGGTTTATGGTAAGGTGTTAGTGGTTAGAGGTGTAGTTTAGGGTTAGGGTTTGGGTGAGGGTTCCGGTTAGGAATTGTGGTTCTGGTCATGGTTGGGTTTGGTTTAGGTTTATGATTCGGTTTCGGGTTAGTGTTAGAGTTAGGGTGAGAGTTAGGGTTAAGGTTTGGATTAGGCTTTGGTGTTAGGGGTTAGGGTTTGTGTTAGAGTTAGGGTTATCGTTAGGGCTCAGGGGTTTCAGGTTAGTTTTAGGGTTAAGGTTAGGGATTGCATTAGGGTTAGGTTTGGGGATACGGTTAGGGGTTAGGGTGAGGGTTACGGTTAGTTTTACAGTTAAAGTGTGGGTTTAGGATAAGTGTTATGATTAGGGTTAGAGTTGGAGTTATTTTTAGGTTTAGGGTTAGGTGTAGGGGAAGATTTAGGTTTAGGTCCAGGTTTAGGGTTAGAGTTAGTGTTCTCTTTAGGGTCAAGGGTGCAGTTAGGGTTAGGTTAGGATTAGGTCTAGGGCTAGGATTAGGTTTAGGGTTAATTTCAGGGCTATTGTAAGGGTTAGGTTTAGGGTTACAGATGGACTAGCGCTATGGTTAGAGGTAGGTTTAAGGTTAGGGTTTGGGTTAGGTTTAGGTTTAAGGTAGTGTTAGAGTTTGGATGAAGTTTAGGATAGGGTGAGGGTTATTTTTATGGTTAGGGCTAGAGTTTGGGTTTGTGTTCAGGTTAGCTTTAAGGCTAGGGTTCAGGTTAGGGTTAGGGGCTATGTTTAGGGTTAGGGTTATGTTTTGGTTTAGGGTTAGTGTGAAGTTTAGGTTAAGGGTGAGGGTTAGGATAAGAGTTAGAATTAGGGTTAGGATTATAGTTAGTGTTAGAGGTTAGATTTAGGATGCTAACGTTAGGTTTATGGTTAGAGTTGGGTTAATGTTAGAGTTAGGGTTAGATTAGGTTTAATGTTCGTGTTTGGGTTAGGGATAGGGTTAGGAATAGCATTAGGTTTAGGGTTGGGGATACGGTTAGGGGTTAGGGTGAGGGTTGTGGTTAGGGTGTGGGTTAGGGTTAGGTTTACAGTTAAGGTGAGGGTTTAGGGTAAGTGTTATAGTTAGGGTTCGAGTTAGGGTTTGGGTTAGGTTTAGGGTGAAGTTTCAGTTAATAGTCAGGGTCAGGGTAAGGGTTAGGGTTAAGATTACAGTTAGGGTTAAGTTTAGTGTTAGGGTTAGGGTTAGGGTAGGGGTAAGGTTAGGGTTAAGGCTAGGTTTACGGTAAAGGGTAGGGCTAGGTTAGGGTTAGGTTTAGAGTTAGAGCTAGTACTAGGGTTTAGGGTAAGAGGTAGGGTCAGGTTTAGAGTTTTTGTTAGTTTGAGGGTGGAGTTAAGGTTAAGCTTAGCGTTAGGGTAAGTGTTAGGTTTAGGTCAGGGTTAAGGTTAGGATTAGGGTTAGGTTTAGGGAAAGGGTTAGGTGTTCATGGGAGGGGTAGTGTTAGGTTTACACTTAAGCTGATGTTTTACAGTGTTACGGTTAGGTCAGGGTTGTAGTTAGGGTTAGGATGAGGTTTAGGTTTAGGGCTATATTTAGGGGATAGTTTAGGGTTAGGTTTAGTTTTAGGGTTAAGGTTAGGCTTAGGTTTATCTTGAAATTTATGTTAAGGATGAGGGTTAGGGTTAGCGTTAGGGTTAGGTGTTTGGGTTAAGGTTAGGGTTAGGTTTAGGGTTTGGGTTAGGGTTAGGTGTTTCGGTTAATGTTAGGGTCAGGTTTAGGGTAAGGGTTAGGGTTCGGTTTAGGATCAGGCTTAGGGTTAGGATTAGAATTAGGGTTAGTGGTTAGGGTTAGGCTTAGGGTTAAGGTTAGGTTTAGGCTAAAGATCAGGATTTGATTCCGAGTTAGGTGTTAGTGTTTCGGTTAGGTTTAGGGTAGGGTTATATTTAGGGTTAGGTTAAGAGTTAGATTTATGTTTACAGTTAAGGTGAGGGTTTTGGGTAAGTGTTACATTTAGGGTTAGGGTTAGGTTTAGGGCTAGGGCTAGGGTTAGGTTTAGATTTCAGGTTACAGGTTAGGGTTAGGTTTAAGTTTATGGTAGGGTAAAGTTACGGTTAAGGTTTGGTTAGGGTTAGGGTCAGGGTTAGGATTAGGATTAGGTTTAGGGTGAGGGTTAGGGTCAGAGTTATTGTAAGGGTTAGGTTTGGGGTTACAGGTGGGTCAAGGTTAAGGTTAGGGTCAGGGTTAAAGTTAGGGTGTGCTTTAGATTAGGGATAGGGTGAAGTTTAAGATAGGGTGAGGGTTAGGGTTATGGCTAAGGTTTGCTTGAGTTTTCAGGTTAGTGTTAAGGTTATGTTTAGGGTTAGGAATAAGTTTATGGGTTCTGTTTACTTTTAGGGTTGGGGTAGATTTTAGGTTAGGGTTAAGTTCAGTGTTACGGTTAGGGTTAGGTTTACGGTTTGTGTTAGGCATTGTGGTTGGTGTGAGGATTAGGTTTAGCATTAGGGTTGGGTAGGGTTAGGATTCTGGTTATGGTAAGGTGTTAGGGATTAGAGGAGTAGTTTTGGGTTAGGGCTTGGGTGAGGGTTCCGGTTAGGCATTGTGGTTCTGGTCATGGTTAGGTTTGGTTTAGGGTTAGGGTTAGTTTTATGATTAGGTTTAGGGTTAGTGTTAGAGTTAGGGTTAGGCTTTGGTGCTAGGGGTTAGGTTTTGGGTTAGGGTTAGGGTTATCATTAGGGCTTAGGTTTTCAGGTGAGTGTTAGGGTTAGGGTTAGGGATAGCATTAGGGTTAGCTTTTGGGGGTACGGTTAGGGGTTAGGTGAGGGTTACAGTTAGTATTGCAGTTAAGGTTAGGTTTTAGGGCAAGTGTTAGGATTAGGGTTAGAGTTAGAGTTAGGGTTAGGTTTAGGGTTAGGTGCAGGGTAAGTTTTAGGTTTAAGTCCTGGTTTAGGGTTAGAGTTAGTGTTCTATTTAGGGTCAAGTTTAGAGTTCGGGTTAGGTTTAGGATTAGGTCTATTGTTGGGCTTAGGATTAGGGTTAGGTTCAGAGCTATTGTAAGGCTTAGGTTTAGGGTTACAGATGGACTAGCTTTACGGTTAGAGTTAGGTTTAAGGTTAGGGTTTGGGCTAGGTTTACGTTTACGGTTATGGTTAGGGTTGGGATTTGGTTGAAGTTTAGCATAGGCTGAGGGTTACTTTTAGGGTTAGGGCTAGAGTTTGGGTTTGTGTTCAGGTTAGTGTTATGGTTAGATTTAGGGTCCAGTTTAGGGTTAGGGGTTAGGTTTAGTGTTAGGGTTAGTTTTGGGTTTAGGGTTAGTGTGAAGTTCAGGTTAAGGGTGAGAGTTAGGGTTAGGGTTAGGATTAGGGTTCGTGTTAGACGTTAGGTTTAGGGTGCTAGTTGTAGGTTTATGGTTAGGGTAGGTTTAAGTTTAGGGTTAATGTTAGGGTTAGTGTTAGATTAGGGTTACAGTTCATGTTAGTGTTACAGTTAGGGTTAGGGATAGCATTAGGTTTAGGGTTAGGAATATAGTTAGGGGTTAGGGTGAGGGTTGGGGATATGGTGAGGGTTAGGTTTAGGTTTACAGTTACGGTGAGGGTTTAGGGTAATTGTTATGGTTAGGGTTAGAGTTAGGGTCATGGTGAAGTTTCAGTTAATAGTGGGGTTCAGGGTTAATGTTAGATTTAGGGTTAAGGTTAGTGTTAGGGTTAGGTTTAGGTTAGGGTTAAGGTAGCGGTCAGGTTAGGGTTAAGACTAGGTTTACGGTAAAGTGTAAGGCTAGGTTAAGATTAGGTTTAGAGTTAGTGCTAGGGTTTAGGGTTAGGGTTAAGGTCAGGTTTAGAGTTATTGTTAGGTTTACGGTTAAGGTTAGGGTAGAGTTAAGGTTAAGGTTAAGTTGAAGGTTAAGGTAAGAGTTAGGTTTACGTCAGGTTTAGGGTTAGGATGAGGGATAGGGTTAGGGTTAGGGAAAGGGTTAGGGTTTCGTGTGAGGATTAGTGTTATGTTTACATTAAGCTGATGTTTTTGGGTGTTACAGTAAGGTTTAGGGTTAGAGTTAGGTTTGGTTTAGAGTTAGGGCTAGAGTATGGTGATAGTGCTTTAGGCTTAGGTTTAGGGTGGAATTTAGGTTAAGTATGAGGGTTAGGGTTGGGGTAGGTGTTTGGATTAATGTTAGGGTCAGGTTTAGGGTTTGGGTTTAGAGTTCAGGTTAGATTCAGGGTTAGGGTTAGATTTAGGTTTAGGGTTAGGGTTAGGTTTAGTGTTAGTTTAGCTTAGGGTTAGGGTTTGAATGAAGTTAGGGTAGGTTTAGGGTTATGGTTAGGTTGAAATTTTGGTTAAGTGTGAGGGTTTGGTTTCGGGTTAGGGTTAGAGTTAGGGTTAGTGGTTAAGGTGAGGTTTAGGCTAAGCATTAGGGTTAGAGTTAGGGTTAGTGGTTAGTGTTTCAGTTAGGTTTAGGATAGGGTTATAATTAGGTTTAAGTTTAGGGTTACGGTAAGAGTTAGATTTACGTTTACAGTTAAGGTGAGGGTTTTGCGTAACTGTTACGGTTAGGGTTAGGGCTAGGCTTAGGGTTAGAGTTGGGTTAGGGGTTAGGTTTTGGTTAAGTTTATGGTAGGCTTAAAGTTAGGGTTAAGGTTAGGTTAGGGTTAGGGTCAGGGTTAGGATTAGAATGAGGTTTCGGGCGAGGGTTAGTGTCAGAGTTATTATAAGGGTTAGGTTTAGGGTTATAGATGGGCTAAGGTTAAGGTTAGGGTTAGGTTTAGGGGTAGGATTAGGGTTAAAGTTAGGGTTAGCTTTAGGTTAGGGATAGGGTGAAGTAAAGTAGGGTGAGGGTTAGGGTTATGGCTAAGGTTTGGGTTCGTTTTCAGGTTAGTGTTAAGTTTATGTTTAGGGTTAGGGTTAAGTATATGGGTTCTGTTTAGTTTTAGGGTTAGGGTTAGATTTTAGGTTAGGGTTACGTTAAGTGTAACAGTTAGGGTTACGATTTGTGTTAGGCATTGTGGTTGGGGTGAGTGTTAGGTTTATGGTTAGCGTTGCGTAGAGTTAGGATTATGGTTATGGTAAGGTGTTAGGGTGTAGAGGTGTAGTTTAGGGTTAGGGTTTGGGTGAGGGTTTCGGTTAGGCATTGTGATTCTGGTCATGGTTAAGTTTGGTTCAGTGTTAGGGTTAGGTTTATGATTAGGTTTCGGGTTAGTGTTAGAGTTAGGGTGAGGGATAGTGTTAACGTTTAGGGTAGGTTTTGGTTTTATATTTTAGGGTTTGCGTTAGGGTTTGCGTTAGAAAGAAAAGAGAATAGCAAGAGGCCTTTTCTCCCCGGCTGCTCTGCCAAGCCCTTCCAGCTCAAACTATGTCGTTGCTCCTCTGGAAGGATCCCTGCACCGCGGCGTAGTTTTTCCGAAGAAGCCCTGCGTTTGCACGAGCAAATGAGGAATTCGTGGCAGGAAAGAGGAAGGAAAGAAAGTTTCTCTCCCTCTGCCTGCTTTGCTCAGAGGACCGGATGAAGTCAGGGAGTTCTCCCTTTCACTGAGAAACGTGCGGGCTGCTGTTGCCTGGGCGCTCTCTTCTTTGCAAAAGAGTCTGCAGTTCCACGCTTTGAACCGTGGAAAGGCGCCGGGCTCTGCTAAGATTTCCCCCGGCGCTTCGTTTGCCCTGGGCCAAAGCGAGCCTTCACAATAGCTGAACGCTAACACTGCATACTCGTTCCACTTCCAGAACCGGGCTACGGCGAGGCAGTTCTCCGGGGGAAAACGGCCCTTCGCGAAGGGCAGATCTGCCGAGCTCATTGCGGGAAAGCGAAAGCAAAGGACGCTTTTCTCCCTCTAACCGCTTTCGTCAGAGGAACGGGGGAAGTCACAGTGTTCTTCCTCTCCCTGAGATACACACAATCTGACGTTGCCTCTGAGCTCCGTTGCTGGCAAAGAACTGAAAGTGACATACATTCCTGTGGGGAAACACAGGGCTTTGCTAGGATTTCTCTAGGCAGTGTGTTTTCCCTGGGCCTCACTGTAGCAACACGATCTCGCCAGGGCAACACTGCATGGCACTTCCTCCGCCAGGAGAGAGCTGCTGCTTTGTAGTTTGTGCTGGGAAACCTTGCTTTGGCAAGTGCGAATTGACCGCATTCAGGCAGAAAGAAAAGAGAATAGCAAGAGGCCTTTTCTCCCCGGCTGCTCTGCCAAGCCCTTCCAGCTCAAACTATGTCGTTGCTCCTCTGGAAGGATCCCTGCACCGCGGCGTAGTTTTTCCGAAGAAGCCCTGCGTTTGCAAGAGCAAATGAGGAATTCGTGGCAGGAAAGAGGAAGGAAAGAAAGTTTCTCTCCCTCTGCCTGCTTTGCTCAGAGGACCGGATGAAGTCAGGGAGTTCTCCCTTTCACTGAGAAACGTGCGGGCTGCTGTTGCCTGGGCGCTCTCTTCTTTGCAAAAGAGTCTGCAGTTCCACGCTTTGAACCGTGGAAAGGCGCCGGGCTCTGCTAAGATTTCCCCCGGCGCTTCGTTTGCCCTGGGCCAAAGCGAGCCTTCACAATAGCTGAACGCTAACACTGCATACTCGTTCCACTTCCAGAACCGGGCTACGGCGAGGCAGTTCTCCGGGGGAAAACGGCCCTTCGCGAAGGGCAGATCTGCCGAGCTCATTGCGGGAAAGCGAAAGCAAAGGACGCTTTTCTCCCTCTAACCGCTTTCGTCAGAGGAACGGGGGAAGTCACAGTGTTCTTCCTCTCCCTGAGATACACACAATCTGACGTTGCCTCTGAGCTCCGTTGCTGGCAAAGAACTGAAAGTGACATACATTCCTGTGGGGAAACACAGGGCTTTGCTAGGATTTCTCTAGGCAGTGTGTTTTCCCTGGGCCTCACTGTAGCAACACGATCTCGCCAGGGCAACACTGCATGGCACTTCCTCCGCCAGGAGAGAGCTGCTGCTTTGTAGTTTGTGCTGGGAAACCTTGCTTTGGCAAGTGCGAATTGACCGCATTCAGGCAGAAAGAAAAGAGAATAGCAAGAGGCCTTTTCTCCCCGGCTGCTCTGCCAAGCCCTTCCAGCTCAAACTATGTCGTTGCTCCTCTGGAAGGATCCCTGCACCGCGGCGTAGTTTTTCCGAAGAAGCCCTGCGTTTGCACGAGCAAATGAGGAATTCGTGGCAGGAAAGAGGAAGGAAAGAAAGTTTCTCTCCCTCTGCCTGCTTTGCTCAGAGGACCGGATGAAGTCAGGGAGTTCTCCCTTTCACTGAGAAACGTGCGGGCCGCTGTTGCCTGGGCGCTCTCTTCTTTGCAAAAGAGTCTGCAGTTCCACGCTTTGAACCGTGGAAAGGCGCCGGGCTCTGCTAAGATTTCCCCCGGCGCTTCGTTTGCCCTGGGCCAAAGCGAGCCTTCACAATAGCTGAACGCTAACACTGCATACTCGTTCCACTTCCAGAACCGGGCTACGGCGAGGCAGTTCTCCGGGGGAAAACGGCCCTTCGCGAAGGGCAGATCTGCCGAGCTCATTGCGGGAAAGCGAAAGCAAAGGACGCTTTTCTCCCTCTAACCGCTTTCGTCAGAGGAACGGGGGAAGTCACAGTGTTCTTCCTCTCCCTGAGATACACACAATCTGACGTTGCCTCTGAGCTCCGTTGCTGGCAAAGAACTGAAAGTGACATACATTCCTGTGGGGAAACACAGGGCTTTGCTAGGATTTCTCTAGGCAGTGTGTTTTCCCTGGGCCTCACTGTAGCAACACGATCTCGCCAGGGCAACACTGCATGGCACTTCCTCCGCCAGGAGAGAGCTGCTGCTTTGTAGTTTGTGCTGGGAAACCTTGCTTTGGCAAGTGCGAATTGACCGCATTCAGGCAGAAGGAAAAGAGAATAGCAAGAGGCCTTTTCTCCCCGGCTGCTCTGCCAAGCCCTTCCAGCTCAAACTATGTCGTTGCTCCTCTGGAAGGATCCCTGCACCGCGGCGTAGTTTTTCCGAAGAAGCCCTGCGTTTGCACGAGCAAATGAGGAATTCGTGGCAGGAAAGAGGAAGGAAAGAAAGTTTCTCTCCCTCTGCCTGCTTTGCTCAGAGGACCGGATGAAGTCAGGGAGTTCTCCCTTTCACTGAGAAACGTGCGGGCTGCTGTTGCCTGGGCGCTCTCTTCTTTGCAAAAGAGTCTGCAGTTCCACGCTTTGAACCGTGGAAAGGCGCCGGGCTCTGCTAAGATTTCCCCCGGCGCTTCGTTTGCCCTGGGCCAAAGCGAGCCTTCACAATAGCTGAACGCTAACACTGCATACTCGTTCCACTTCCAGAACCGGGCTACGGCGAGGCAGTTCTCCGGGGGAAAACGGCCCTTCGCGAAGGGCAGATCTGCCGAGCTCATTGCGGGAAAGCGAAAGCAAAGGACGCTTTTCTCCCTCTAACCGCTTTCGTCAGAGGAACGGGGGAAGTCACAGTGTTCTTCCTCTCCCTGAGATACACACAATCTGACGTTGCCTCTGAGCTCCGTTGCTGGCAAAGAACTGAAAGTGACATACATTCCTGTGGGGAAACACAGGGCTTTGCTAGGATTTCTCTAGGCAGTGTGTTTTCCCTGGGCCTCACTGTAGCAACACGATCTCGCCAGGGCAGAACTGCATGGGATTTCCTCCGCCAGGAGAGAGCTGCTGCTTTGTAGTTTGTGCTGGGAAACCTTGCTTTGGCAAGTGCGAATTGACCGCATTCAGGCAGAAAGAAAAGAGAATAGCAAGAGGCCTTTTCTCCCCGGCTGCTCTGCCAAGCCCTTCCAGCTCAAACTATGTCGTTGCTCCTCTGGAAGGATCCCTGCACCGCGGCGTAGTTTTTCCGAAGAAGCCCTGCGTTTGCACGAGCAAATGAGGAATTCGTGGCAGGAAAGAGGAAGGAAAGAAAGTTTCTCTCCCTCTGCCTGCTTTGCTCAGAGGACCGGATGAAGTCAGGGAGTTCTCCCTTTCACTGAGAAACGTGCGGGCTGCTGTTGCCTGGGCGCTCTCTTCTTTGCAAAAGAGTCTGCAGTTCCACGCTTTGAACCGTGGAAAGGCGCCGGGCTCTGCTAAGATTTCCCCCGGCGCTTCGTTTGCCCTGGGCCAAAGCGAGCCTTCACAATAGCTGAACGCTAACACTGCATACTCGTTCCACTTCCAGAACCGGGCTACGGCGAGGCAGTTCTCCGGGGGAAAACGGCCCTTCGCGAAGGGCAGATCTGCCGAGCTCATTGCGGGAAAGCGAAAGCAAAGGACGCTTTTCTCCCTCTAACCGCTTTCGTCAGAGGAACGGGGGAAGTCACAGTGTTCTTCCTCTCCCTGAGATACACACAATCTGACGTTGCCTCTGAGCTCCGTTGCTGGCAAAGAACTGAAAGTGACATACATTCCTGTGGGGAAACACAGGGCTTTGCTAGGATTTCTCTAGGCAGTGTGTTTTCCCTGGGCCTCACTGTAGCAACACGATCTCGCCAGGGAAGAACTGCATGGGATTTCCTCCGCCAGGAGAGAGCTGCTGCTTTGTAGTTTGTGCTGGGAAACCTTGCTTTGGCAAGTGCGAATTGACCGCATTCAGGCAGAAAGAAAAGAGAATAGCAAGAGGCCTTTTCTCCCCGGCTGCTCTGCCAAGCCCTTCCAGCTCAAACTATGTCGTTGCTCCTCTGGAAGGATCCCTGCACCGCGGCGTAGTTTTTCCGAAGAAGCCCTGCGTTTGCACGAGCAAATGAGGAATTCGTGGCAGGAAAGAGGAAGGAAAGAAAGTTTCTCTCCCTCTGCCTGCTTTGCTCAGAGGACCGGATGAAGTCAGGGAGTTCTCCCTTTCACTGAGAAACGTGCGGGCTGCTGTTGCCTGGGCGCTCTCTTCTTTGCAAAAGAGTCTGCAGTTCCACGCTTTGAACCGTGGAAAGGCGCCGGGCTCTGCTAAGATTTCCCCCGGCGCTTCGTTTGCCCTGGGCCAAAGCGAGCCTTCACAATAGCTGAACGCTAACACTGCATACTCGTTCCACTTCCAGAACCGGGCTACGGCGAGGCAGTTCTCCGGGGGAAAACGGCCCTTCGCGAAGGGCAGATCTGCCGAGCTCATTGCGGGAAAGCGAAAGCAAAGGACGCTTTTCTCCCTCTAACCGCTTTCGTCAGAGGAACGGGGGAAGTCACAGTGTTCTTCCTCTCCCTGAGATACACACAATCTGACGTTGCCTCTGAGCTCCGTTGCTGGCAAAGAACTGAAAGTGACATACATTCCTGTGGGGAAACACAGGGCTTTGCTAGGATTTCTCTAGGCAGTGTGTTTTCCCTGGGCCTCACTGTAGCAACACGATCTCGCCAGGGCAACACTGCATGGCACTTCCTCCGCCAGGAGAGAGCTGCTGCTTTGTAGTTTGTGCTGGGAAACCTTGCTTTGGCAAGTGCGAATTGACCGCATTCAGGCAGAAAGAAAAGAGAATAGCAAGAGGCCTTTTCTCCCCGGCTGCTCTGCCAAGCCCTTCCAGCTCAAACTATGTCGTTGCTCCTCTGGAAGGATCCCTGCACCGCGGCGTAGTTTTTCCGAAGAAGCCCTGCGTTTGCAAGAGCAAATGAGGAATTCGTGGCAGGAAAGAGGAAGGAAAGAAAGTTTCTCTCCCTCTGCCTGCTTTGCTCAGAGGACCGGATGAAGTCAGGGAGTTCTCCCTTTCACTGAGAAACGTGCGGGCTGCTGTTGCCTGGGCGCTCTCTTCTTTGCAAAAGAGTCTGCAGTTCCACGCTTTGAACCGTGGAAAGGCGCCGGGCTCTGCTAAGATTTCCCCCGGCGCTTCGTTTGCCCTGGGCCAAAGCGAGCCTTCACAATAGCTGAACGCTAACACTGCATACTCGTTCCACTTCCAGAACCGGGCTACGGCGAGGCAGTTCTCCGGGGGAAAACGGCCCTTCGCGAAGGGCAGATCTGCCGAGCTCATTGCGGGAAAGCGAAAGCAAAGGACGCTTTTCTCCCTCTAACCGCTTTCGTCAGAGGAACGGGGGAAGTCACAGTGTTCTTCCTCTCCCTGAGATACACACAATCTGACGTTGCCTCTGAGCTCCGTTGCTGGCAAAGAACTGAAAGTGACATACATTCCTGTGGGGAAACACAGGGCTTTGCTAGGATTTCTCTAGGCAGTGTGTTTTCCCTGGGCCTCACTGTAGCAACACGATCTCGCCAGGGCAACACTGCATGGCACTTCCTCCGCCAGGAGAGAGCTGCTGCTTTGTAGTTTGTGCTGGGAAACCTTGCTTTGGCAAGTGCGAATTGACCGCATTCAGGCAGAAAGAAAAGAGAATAGCAAGAGGCCTTTTCTCCCCGGCTGCTCTGCCAAGCCCTTCCAGCTCAAACTATGTCGTTGCTCCTCTGGAAGGATCCCTGCACCGCGGCGTAGTTTTTCCGAAGAAGCCCTGCGTTTGCACGAGCAAATGAGGAATTCGTGGCAGGAAAGAGGAAGGAAAGAAAGTTTCTCTCCCTCTGCCTGCTTTGCTCAGAGGACCGGATGAAGTCAGGGAGTTCTCCCTTTCACTGAGAAACGTGCGGGCTGCTGTTGCCTGGGCGCTCTCTTCTTTGCAAAAGAGTCTGCAGTTCCACGCTTTGAACCGTGGAAAGGCGCCGGGCTCTGCTAAGATTTCCCCCGGCGCTTCGTTTGCCCTGGGCCAAAGCGAGCCTTCACAATAGCTGAACGCTAACACTGCATACTCGTTCCACTTCCAGAACCGGGCTACGGCGAGGCAGTTCTCCGGGGGAAAACGGCCCTTCGCGAAGGGCAGATCTGCCGAGCTCATTGCGGGAAAGCGAAAGCAAAGGACGCTTTTCTCCCTCTAACCGCTTTCGTCAGAGGAACGGGGGAAGTCACAGTGTTCTTCCTCTCCCTGAGATACACACAATCTGACGTTGCCTCTGAGCTCCGTTGCTGGCAAAGAACTGAAAGTGACATACATTCCTGTGGGGAAACACAGGGCTTTGCTAGGATTTCTCTAGGCAGTGTGTTTTCCCTGGGCCTCACTGTAGCAACACGATCTCGCCAGGGCAACACTGCATGGCACTTCCTCCGCCAGGAGAGAGCTGCTGCTTTGTAGTTTGTGCTGGGAAACCTTGCTTTGGCAAGTGCGAATTGACCGCATTCAGGCAGAAAGAAAAGAGAATAGCAAGAGGCCTTTTCTCCCCGGCTGCTCTGCCAAGCCCTTCCAGCTCAAACTATGTCGTTGCTCCTCTGGAAGGATCCCTGCACCGCGGCGTAGTTTTTCCGAAGAAGCCCTGCGTTTGCACGAGCAAATGAGGAATTCGTGGCAGGAAAGAGGAAGGAAAGAAAGTTTCTCTCCCTCTGCCTGCTTTGCTCAGAGGACCGGATGAAGTCAGGGAGTTCTCCCTTTCACTGAGAAACGTGCGGGCCGCTGTTGCCTGGGCGCTCTCTTCTTTGCAAAAGAGTCTGCAGTTCCACGCTTTGAACCGTGGAAAGGCGCCGGGCTCTGCTAAGATTTCCCCCGGCGCTTCGTTTGCCCTGGGCCAAAGCGAGCCTTCACAATAGCTGAACGCTAACACTGCATACTCGTTCCACTTCCAGAACCGGGCTACGGCGAGGCAGTTCTCCGGGGGAAAACGGCCCTTCGCGAAGGGCAGATCTGCCGAGCTCATTGCGGGAAAGCGAAAGCAAAGGACGCTTTTCTCCCTCTAACCGCTTTCGTCAGAGGAACGGGGGAAGTCACAGTGTTCTTCCTCTCCCTGAGATACACACAATCTGACGTTGCCTCTGAGCTCCGTTGCTGGCAAAGAACTGAAAGTGACATACATTCCTGTGGGGAAACACAGGGCTTTGCTAGGATTTCTCTAGGCAGTGTGTTTTCCCTGGGCCTCACTGTAGCAACACGATCTCGCCAGGGCAACACTGCATGGCACTTCCTCCGCCAGGAGAGAGCTGCTGCTTTGTAGTTTGTGCTGGGAAACCTTGCTTTGGCAAGTGCGAATTGACCGCATTCAGGCAGAAGGAAAAGAGAATAGCAAGAGGCCTTTTCTCCCCGGCTGCTCTGCCAAGCCCTTCCAGCTCAAACTATGTCGTTGCTCCTCTGGAAGGATCCCTGCACCGCGGCGTAGTTTTTCCGAAGAAGCCCTGCGTTTGCACGAGCAAATGAGGAATTCGTGGCAGGAAAGAGGAAGGAAAGAAAGTTTCTCTCCCTCTGCCTGCTTTGCTCAGAGGACCGGATGAAGTCAGGGAGTTCTCCCTTTCACTGAGAAACGTGCGGGCTGCTGTTGCCTGGGCGCTCTCTTCTTTGCAAAAGAGTCTGCAGTTCCACGCTTTGAACCGTGGAAAGGCGCCGGGCTCTGCTAAGATTTCCCCCGGCGCTTCGTTTGCCCTGGGCCAAAGCGAGCCTTCACAATAGCTGAACGCTAACACTGCATACTCGTTCCACTTCCAGAACCGGGCTACGGCGAGGCAGTTCTCCGGGGGAAAACGGCCCTTCGCGAAGGGCAGATCTGCCGAGCTCATTGCGGGAAAGCGAAAGCAAAGGACGCTTTTCTCCCTCTAACCGCTTTCGTCAGAGGAACGGGGGAAGTCACAGTGTTCTTCCTCTCCCTGAGATACACACAATCTGACGTTGCCTCTGAGCTCCGTTGCTGGCAAAGAACTGAAAGTGACAT
The DNA here is from genome assembly GCF_024166365.1 of Elephas maximus indicus. Classification (NCBI taxonomy): domain Eukaryota; kingdom Metazoa; phylum Chordata; class Mammalia; order Proboscidea; family Elephantidae; genus Elephas; species Elephas maximus. The sequence continues at coordinate 776,241 of NC_064828.1, forward strand.
ACATTCCTGTGGGGAAACACAGGGCTTTGCTAGGATTTCTCTAGGCAGTGTGTTTTCCCTGGGCCTCACTGTAGCAACACGATCTCGCCAGGGCAGAACTGCATGGGATTTCCTCCGCCAGGAGAGAGCTGCTGCTTTGTAGTTTGTGCTGGGAAACCTTGCTTTGGCAAGTGCGAATTGACCGCATTCAGGCAGAAAGAAAAGAGAATAGCAAGAGGCCTTTTCTCCCCGGCTGCTCTGCCAAGCCCTTCCAGCTCAAACTATGTCGTTGCTCCTCTGGAAGGATCCCTGCACCGCGGCGTAGTTTTTCCGAAGAAGCCCTGCGTTTGCACGAGCAAATGAGGAATTCGTGGCAGGAAAGAGGAAGGAAAGAAAGTTTCTCTCCCTCTGCCTGCTTTGCTCAGAGGACCGGATGAAGTCAGGGAGTTCTCCCTTTCACTGAGAAACGTGCGGGCTGCTGTTGCCTGGGCGCTCTCTTCTTTGCAAAAGAGTCTGCAGTTCCACGCTTTGAACCGTGGAAAGGCGCCGGGCTCTGCTAAGATTTCCCCCGGCGCTTCGTTTGCCCTGGGCCAAAGCGAGCCTTCACAATAGCTGAACGCTAACACTGCATACTCGTTCCACTTCCAGAACCGGGCTACGGCGAGGCAGTTCTCCGGGGGAAAACGGCCCTTCGCGAAGGGCAGATCTGCCGAGCTCATTGCGGGAAAGCGAAAGCAAAGGACGCTTTTCTCCCTCTAACCGCTTTCGTCAGAGGAACGGGGGAAGTCACAGTGTTCTTCCTCTCCCTGAGATACACACAATCTGACGTTGCCTCTGAGCTCCGTTGCTGGCAAAGAACTGAAAGTGACATACATTCCTGTGGGGAAACACAGGGCTTTGCTAGGATTTCTCTAGGCAGTGTGTTTTCCCTGGGCCTCACTGTAGCAACACGATCTCGCCAGGGAAGAACTGCATGGGATTTCCTCCGCCAGGAGAGAGCTGCTGCTTTGTAGTTTGTGCTGGGAAACCTTGCTTTGGCAAGTGCGAATTGACCGCATTCAGGCAGAAAGAAAAGAGAATAGCAAGAGGCCTTTTCTCCCCGGCTGCTCTGCCAAGCCCTTCCAGCTCAAACTATGTCGTTGCTCCTCTGGAAGGATCCCTGCACCGCGGCGTAGTTTTTCCGAAGAAGCCCTGCGTTTGCACGAGCAAATGAGGAATTCGTGGCAGGAAAGAGGAAGGAAAGAAAGTTTCTCTCCCTCTGCCTGCTTTGCTCAGAGGACCGGATGAAGTCAGGGAGTTCTCCCTTTCACTGAGAAACGTGCGGGCTGCTGTTGCCTGGGCGCTCTCTTCTTTGCAAAAGAGTCTGCAGTTCCACGCTTTGAACCGTGGAAAGGCGCCGGGCTCTGCTAAGATTTCCCCCGGCGCTTCGTTTGCCCTGGGCCAAAGCGAGCCTTCACAATAGCTGAACGCTAACACTGCATACTCGTTCCACTTCCAGAACCGGGCTACGGCGAGGCAGTTCTCCGGGGGAAAACGGCCCTTCGCGAAGGGCAGATCTGCCGAGCTCATTGCGGGAAAGCGAAAGCAAAGGACGCTTTTCTCCCTCTAACCGCTTTCGTCAGAGGAACGGGGGAAGTCACAGTGTTCTTCCTCTCCCTGAGATACACACAATCTGACGTTGCCTCTGAGCTCCGTTGCTGGCAAAGAACTGAAAGTGACATACATTCCTGTGGGGAAACACAGGGCTTTGCTAGGATTTCTCTAGGCAGTGTGTTTTCCCTGGGCCTCACTGTAGCAACACGATCTCGCCAGGGCAACACTGCATGGCACTTCCTCCGCCAGGAGAGAGCTGCTGCTTTGTAGTTTGTGCTGGGAAACCTTGCTTTGGCAAGTGCGAATTGACCGCATTCAGGCAGAAAGAAAAGAGAATAGCAAGAGGCCTTTTCTCCCCGGCTGCTCTGCCAAGCCCTTCCAGCTCAAACTATGTCGTTGCTCCTCTGGAAGGATCCCTGCACCGCGGCGTAGTTTTTCCGAAGAAGCCCTGCGTTTGCAAGAGCAAATGAGGAATTCGTGGCAGGAAAGAGGAAGGAAAGAAAGTTTCTCTCCCTCTGCCTGCTTTGCTCAGAGGACCGGATGAAGTCAGGGAGTTCTCCCTTTCACTGAGAAACGTGCGGGCTGCTGTTGCCTGGGCGCTCTCTTCTTTGCAAAAGAGTCTGCAGTTCCACGCTTTGAACCGTGGAAAGGCGCCGGGCTCTGCTAAGATTTCCCCCGGCGCTTCGTTTGCCCTGGGCCAAAGCGAGCCTTCACAATAGCTGAACGCTAACACTGCATACTCGTTCCACTTCCAGAACCGGGCTACGGCGAGGCAGTTCTCCGGGGGAAAACGGCCCTTCGCGAAGGGCAGATCTGCCGAGCTCATTGCGGGAAAGCGAAAGCAAAGGACGCTTTTCTCCCTCTAACCGCTTTCGTCAGAGGAACGGGGGAAGTCACAGTGTTCTTCCTCTCCCTGAGATACACACAATCTGACGTTGCCTCTGAGCTCCGTTGCTGGCAAAGAACTGAAAGTGACATACATTCCTGTGGGGAAACACAGGGCTTTGCTAGGATTTCTCTAGGCAGTGTGTTTTCCCTGGGCCTCACTGTAGCAACACGATCTCGCCAGGGCAACACTGCATGGCACTTCCTCCGCCAGGAGAGAGCTGCTGCTTTGTAGTTTGTGCTGGGAAACCTTGCTTTGGCAAGTGCGAATTGACCGCATTCAGGCAGAAAGAAAAGAGAATAGCAAGAGGCCTTTTCTCCCCGGCTGCTCTGCCAAGCCCTTCCAGCTCAAACTATGTCGTTGCTCCTCTGGAAGGATCCCTGCACCGCGGCGTAGTTTTTCCGAAGAAGCCCTGCGTTTGCACGAGCAAATGAGGAATTCGTGGCAGGAAAGAGGAAGGAAAGAAAGTTTCTCTCCCTCTGCCTGCTTTGCTCAGAGGACCGGATGAAGTCAGGGAGTTCTCCCTTTCACTGAGAAACGTGCGGGCTGCTGTTGCCTGGGCGCTCTCTTCTTTGCAAAAGAGTCTGCAGTTCCACGCTTTGAACCGTGGAAAGGCGCCGGGCTCTGCTAAGATTTCCCCCGGCGCTTCGTTTGCCCTGGGCCAAAGCGAGCCTTCACAATAGCTGAACGCTAACACTGCATACTCGTTCCACTTCCAGAACCGGGCTACGGCGAGGCAGTTCTCCGGGGGAAAACGGCCCTTCGTGAAGGGCAGATCTGCCGAGCTCATTGCGGGAAAGCGAAAGCAAAGGACGCTTTTCTCCCTCTAACCGCTTTCGTCAGAGGAACGGGGGAAGTCACAGTGTTCTTCCTCTCCCTGAGATACACACAATCTGACGTTGCCTCTGAGCTCCGTTGCTGGCAAAGAACTGAAAGTGACATACATTCCTGTGGGGAAACACAGGGCTTTGCTAGGATTTCTCTAGGCAGTGTGTTTTCCCTGGGCCTCACTGTAGCAACACGATCTCGCCAGGGCAACACTGCATGGCACTTCCTCCGCCAGGAGAGAGCTGCTGCTTTGTAGTTTGTGCTGGGAAACCTTGCTTTGGCAAGTGCGAATTGACCGCATTCAGGCAGAAAGAAAAGAGAATAGCAAGAGGCCTTTTCTCCCCGGCTGCTCTGCCAAGCCCTTCCAGCTCAAACTATGTCGTTGCTCCTCTGGAAGGATCCCTGCACCGCGGCGTAGTTTTTCCGAAGAAGCCCTGCGTTTGCAAGAGCAAATGAGGAATTCGTGGCAGGAAAGAGGAAGGAAAGAAAGTTTCTCTCCCTCTGCCTGCTTTGCTCAGAGGACCGGATGAAGTCAGGGAGTTCTCCCTTTCACTGAGAAACGTGCGGGCTGCTGTTGCCTGGGCGCTCTCTTCTTTGCAAAAGAGTCTGCAGTTCCACGCTTTGAACCGTGGAAAGGCGCCGGGCTCTGCTAAGATTTCCCCCGGCGCTTCGTTTGCCCTGGGCCAAAGCGAGCCTTCACAATAGCTGAACGCTAACACTGCATACTCGTTCCACTTCCAGAACCGGGCTACGGCGAGGCAGTTCTCCGGGGGAAAACGGCCCTTCGCGAAGGGCAGATCTGCCGAGCTCATTGCGGGAAAGCGAAAGCAAAGGACGCTTTTCTCCCTCTAACCGCTTTCGTCAGAGGAACGGGGGAAGTCACAGTGTTCTTCCTCTCCCTGAGATACACACAATCTGACGTTGCCTCTGAGCTCCGTTGCTGGCAAAGAACTGAAAGTGACATACATTCCTGTGGGGAAACACAGGGCTTTGCTAGGATTTCTCTAGGCAGTGTGTTTTCCCTGGGCCTCACTGTAGCAACACGATCTCGCCAGGGCAACACTGCATGGCACTTCCTCCGCCAGGAGAGAGCTGCTGCTTTGTAGTTTGTGCTGGGAAACCTTGCTTTGGCAAGTGCGAATTGACCGCATTCAGGCAGAAAGAAAAGAGAATAGCAAGAGGCCTTTTCTCCCCGGCTGCTCTGCCAAGCCCTTCCAGCTCAAACTATGTCGTTGCTCCTCTGGAAGGATCCCTGCACCGCGGCGTAGTTTTTCCGAAGAAGCCCTGCGTTTGCAAGAGCAAATGAGGAATTCGTGGCAGGAAAGAGGAAGGAAAGAAAGTTTCTCTCCCTCTGCCTGCTTTGCTCAGAGGACCGGATGAAGTCAGGGAGTTCTCCCTTTCACTGAGAAACGTGCGGGCTGCTGTTGCCTGGGCGCTCTCTTCTTTGCAAAAGAGTCTGCAGTTCCACGCTTTGAACCGTGGAAAGGCGCCGGGCTCTGCTAAGATTTCCCCCGGCGCTTCGTTTGCCCTGGGCCAAAGCGAGCCTTCACAATAGCTGAACGCTAACACTGCATACTCGTTCCACTTCCAGAACCGGGCTACGGCGAGGCAGTTCTCCGGGGGAAAACGGCCCTTCGCGAAGGGCAGATCTGCCGAGCTCACTGCGGGAAAGCGAAAGCAAAGGACGCTTTTCTCCCTCTAACCGCTTTCGTCAGAGGAACGGGGGAAGTCACAGTGTTCTTCCTCTCCCTGAGATACACACAATCTGACGTTGCCTCTGAGCTCCGTTGCTGGCAAAGAACTGAAAGTGACATACATTCCTGTGGGGAAACACAGGGCTTTGCTAGGATTTCTCTAGGCAGTGTGTTTTCCCTGGGCCTCACTGTAGCAACACGATCTCGCCAGGGCAGAACTGCATGGGATTTCCTCCGCCAGGAGAGAGCTGCTGCTTTGTAGTTTGTGCTGGGAAACCTTGCTTTGGCAAGTGCGAATTGACCGCATTCAGGCAGAAAGAAAAGAGAATAGCAAGAGGCCTTTTCTCCCCGGCTGCTCTGCCAAGCCCTTCCAGCTCAAACTATGTCGTTGCTCCTCTGGAAGGATCCCTGCACCGCGGCGTAGTTTTTCCGAAGAAGCCCTGCGTTTGCAAGAGCAAATGAGGAATTCGTGGCAGGAAAGAGGAAGGAAAGAAAGTTTCTCTCCCTCTGCCTGCTTTGCTCAGAGGACCGGATGAAGTCAGGGAGTTCTCCCTTTCACTGAGAAACGTGCGGGCTGCTGTTGCCTGGGCGCTCTCTTCTTTGCAAAAGAGTCTGCAGTTCCACGCTTTGAACCGTGGAAAGGCGCCGGGCTCTGCTAAGATTTCCCCCGGCGCTTCGTTTGCCCTGGGCCAAAGCGAGCCTTCACAATAGCTGAACGCTAACACTGCATACTCGTTCCACTTCCAGAACCGGGCTACGGCGAGGCAGTTCTCCGGGGGAAAACGGCCCTTCGCGAAGGGCAGATCTGCCGAGCTCATTGCGGGAAAGCGAAAGCAAAGGACGCTTTTCTCCCTCTAACCGCTTTCGTCAGAGGAACGGGGGAAGTCACAGTGTTCTTCCTCTCCCTGAGATACACACAATCTGACGTTGCCTCTGAGCTCCGTTGCTGGCAAAGAACTGAAAGTGACATACATTCCTGTGGGGAAACACAGGGCTTTGCTAGGATTTCTCTAGGCAGTGTGTTTTCCCTGGGCCTCACTGTAGCAACACGATCTCGCCAGGGCAACACTGCATGGCACTTCCTCCGCCAGGAGAGAGCTGCTGCTTTGTAGTTTGTGCTGGGAAACCTTGCTTTGGCAAGTGCGAATTGACCGCATTCAGGCAGAAAGAAAAGAGAATAGCAAGAGGCCTTTTCTCCCCGGCTGCTCTGCCAAGCCCTTCCAGCTCAAACTATGTCGTTGCTCCTCTGGAAGGATCCCTGCACCGCGGCGTAGTTTTTCCGAAGAAGCCCTGCGTTTGCAAGAGCAAATGAGGAATTCGTGGCAGGAAAGAGGAAGGAAAGAAAGTTTCTCTCCCTCTGCCTGCTTTGCTCAGAGGACCGGATGAAGTCAGGGAGTTCTCCCTTTCACTGAGAAACGTGCGGGCTGCTGTTGCCTGGGCGCTCTCTTCTTTGCAAAAGAGTCTGCAGTTCCACGCTTTGAACCGTGGAAAGGCGCCGGGCTCTGCTAAGATTTCCCCCGGCGCTTCGTTTGCCCTGGGCCAAAGCGAGCCTTCACAATAGCTGAACGCTAACACTGCATACTCGTTCCACTTCCAGAACCGGGCTACGGCGAGGCAGTTCTCCGGGGGAAAACGGCCCTTCGCGAAGGGCAGATCTGCCGAGCTCATTGCGGGAAAGCGAAAGCAAAGGACGCTTTTCTCCCTCTAACCGCTTTCGTCAGAGGAACGGGGGAAGTCACAGTGTTCTTCCTCTCCCTGAGATACACACAATCTGACGTTGCCTCTGAGCTCCGTTGCTGGCAAAGAACTGAAAGTGACATACATTCCTGTGGGGAAACACAGGGCTTTGCTAGGATTTCTCTAGGCAGTGTGTTTTCCCTGGGCCTCACTGTAGCAACACGATCTCGCCAGGGCAACACTGCATGGCACTTCCTCCGCCAGGAGAGAGCTGCTGCTTTGTAGTTTGTGCTGGGAAACCTTGCTTTGGCAAGTGCGAATTGACCGCATTCAGGCAGAAAGAAAAGAGAATAGCAAGAGGCCTTTTCTCCCCGGCTGCTCTGCCAAGCCCTTCCAGCTCAAACTATGTCGTTGCTCCTCTGGAAGGATCCCTGCACCGCGGCGTAGTTTTTCCGAAGAAGCCCTGCGTTTGCACGAGCAAATGAGGAATTCGTGGCAGGAAAGAGGAAGGAAAGAAAGTTTCTCTCCCTCTGCCTGCTTTGCTCAGAGGACCGGATGAAGTCAGGGAGTTCTCCCTTTCACTGAGAAACGTGCGGGCTGCTGTTGCCTGGGCGCTCTCTTCTTTGCAAAAGAGTCTGCAGTTCCACGCTTTGAACCGTGGAAAGGCGCCGGGCTCTGCTAAGATTTCCCCCGGCGCTTCGTTTGCCCTGGGCCAAAGCGAGCCTTCACAATAGCTGAACGCTAACACTGCATACTCGTTCCACTTCCAGAACCGGGCTACGGCGAGGCAGTTCTCCGGGGGAAAACGGCCCTTCGCGAAGGGCAGATCTGCCGAGCTCACTGCGGGAAAGCGAAAGCAAAGGACGCTTTTCTCCCTCTAACCGCTTTCGTCAGAGGAACGGGGGAAGTCACAGTGTTCTTCCTCTCCCTGAGATACACACAATCTGACGTTGCCTCTGAGCTCCGTTGCTGGCAAAGAACTGAAAGTGACATACATTCCTGTGGGGAAACACAGGGCTTTGCTAGGATTTCTCTAGGCAGTGTGTTTTCCCTGGGCCTCACTGTAGCAACACGATCTCGCCAGGGCAACACTGCATGGCACTTCCTCCGCCAGGAGAGAGCTGCTGCTTTGTAGTTTGTGCTGGGAAACCTTGCTTTGGCAAGTGCGAATTGACCGCATTCAGGCAGAAAGAAAAGAGAATAGCAAGAGGCCTTTTCTCCCCGGCTGCTCTGCCAAGCCCTTCCAGCTCAAACTATGTCGTTGCTCCTCTGGAAGGATCCCTGCACCGCGGCGTAGTTTTTCCGAAGAAGCCCTGCGTTTGCACGAGCAAATGAGGAATTCGTGGCAGGAAAGAGGAAGGAAAGAAAGTTTCTCTCCCTCTGCCTGCTTTGCTCAGAGGACCGGATGAAGTCAGGGAGTTCTCCCTTTCACTGAGAAACGTGCGGGCTGCTGTTGCCTGGGCGCTCTCTTCTTTGCAAAAGAGTCTGCAGTTCCACGCTTTGAACCGTGGAAAGGCGCCGGGCTCTGCTAAGATTTCCCCCGGCGCTTCGTTTGCCCTGGGCCAAAGCGAGCCTTCACAATAGCTGAACGCTAACACTGCATACTCGTTCCACTTCCAGAACCGGGCTACGGCGAGGCAGTTCTCCGGGGGAAAACGGCCCTTCGCGAAGGGCAGATCTGCCGAGCTCATTGCGGGAAAGCGAAAGCAAAGGACGCTTTTCTCCCTCTAACCGCTTTCGTCAGAGGAACGGGGGAAGTCACAGTGTTCTTCCTCTCCCTGAGATACACACAATCTGACGTTGCCTCTGAGCTCCGTTGCTGGCAAAGAACTGAAAGTGACATACATTCCTGTGGGGAAACACAGGGCTTTGCTAGGATTTCTCTAGGCAGTGTGTTTTCCCTGGGCCTCACTGTAGCAACACGATCTCGCCAGGGCAACACTGCATGGCACTTCCTCCGCCAGGAGAGAGCTGCTGCTTTGTAGTTTGTGCTGGGAAACCTTGCTTTGGCAAGTGCGAATTGACCGCATTCAGGCAGAAAGAAAAGAGAATAGCAAGAGGCCTTTTCTCCCCGGCTGCTCTGCCAAGCCCTTCCAGCTCAAACTATGTCGTTGCTCCTCTGGAAGGATCCCTGCACCGCGGCGTAGTTTTTCCGAAGAAGCCCTGCGTTTGCACGAGCAAATGAGGAATTCGTGGCAGGAAAGAGGAAGGAAAGAAAGTTTCTCTCCCTCTGCCTGCTTTGCTCAGAGGACCGGATGAAGTCAGGGAGTTCTCCCTTTCACTGAGAAACGTGCGGGCCGCTGTTGCCTGGGCGCTCTCTTCTTTGCAAAAGAGTCTGCAGTTCCACGCTTTGAACCGTGGAAAGGCGCCGGGCTCTGCTAAGATTTCCCCCGGCGCTTCGTTTGCCCTGGGCCAAAGCGAGCCTTCACAATAGCTGAACGCTAACACTGCATACTCGTTCCACTTCCAGAACCGGGCTACGGCGAGGCAGTTCTCCGGGGGAAAACGGCCCTTCGCGAAGGGCAGATCTGCCGAGCTCACTGCGGGAAAGCGAAAGCAAAGGACGCTTTTCTCCCTCTAACCGCTTTCGTCAGAGGAACGGGGGAAGTCACAGTGTTCTTCCTCTCCCTGAGATACACACAATCTGACGTTGCCTCTGAGCTCCGTTGCTGGCAAAGAACTGAAAGTGACATACATTCCTGTGGGGAAACACAGGGCTTTGCTAGGATTTCTCTAGGCAGTGTGTTTTCCCTGGGCCTCACTGTAGCAACACGATCTCGCCAGGGCAACACTGCATGGCACTTCCTCCGCCAGGAGAGAGCTGCTGCTTTGTAGTTTGTGCTGGGAAACCTTGCTTTGGCAAGTGCGAATTGACCGCATTCAGGCAGAAAGAAAAGAGAATAGCAAGAGGCCTTTTCTCCCCGGCTGCTCTGCCAAGCCCTTCCAGCTCAAACTATGTCGTTGCTCCTCTGGAAGGATCCCTGCACCGCGGCGTAGTTTTTCCGAAGAAGCCCTGCGTTTGCAAGAGCAAATGAGGAATTCGTGGCAGGAAAGAGGAAGGAAAGAAAGTTTCTCTCCCTCTGCCTGCTTTGCTCAGAGGACCGGATGAAGTCAGGGAGTTCTCCCTTTCACTGAGAAACGTGCGGGCTGCTGTTGCCTGGGCGCTCTCTTCTTTGCAAAAGAGTCTGCAGTTCCACGCTTTGAACCGTGGAAAGGCGCCGGGCTCTGCTAAGATTTCCCCCGGCGCTTCGTTTGCCCTGGGCCAAAGCGAGCCTTCACAATAGCTGAACGCTAACACTGCATACTCGTTCCACTTCCAGAACCGGGCTACGGCGAGGCAGTTCTCCGGGGGAAAACGGCCCTTCGCGAAGGGCAGATCTGCCGAGCTCATTGCGGGAAAGCGAAAGCAAAGGACGCTTTTCTCCCTCTAACCGCTTTCGTCAGAGGAACGGGGGAAGTCACAGTGTTCTTCCTCTCCCTGAGATACACACAATCTGACGTTGCCTCTGAGCTCCGTTGCTGGCAAAGAACTGAAAGTGACATACATTCCTGTGGGGAAACACAGGGCTTTGCTAGGATTTCTCTAGGCAGTGTGTTTTCCCTGGGCCTCACTGTAGCAACACGATCTCGCCAGGGCAACACTGCATGGCACTTCCTCCGCCAGGAGAGAGCTGCTGCTTTGTAGTTTGTGCTGGGAAACCTTGCTTTGGCAAGTGCGAATTGACCGCATTCAGGCAGAAAGAAAAGAGAATAGCAAGAGGCCTTTTCTCCCCGGCTGCTCTGCCAAGCCCTTCCAGCTCAAACTATGTCGTTGCTCCTCTGGAAGGATCCCTGCACCGCGGCGTAGTTTTTCCGAAGAAGCCCTGCGTTTGCAAGAGCAAATGAGGAATTCGTGGCAGGAAAGAGGAAGGAAAGAAAGTTTCTCTCCCTCTGCCTGCTTTGCTCAGAGGACCGGATGAAGTCAGGGAGTTCTCCCTTTCACTGAGAAACGTGCGGGCTGCTGTTGCCTGGGCGCTCTCTTCTTTGCAAAAGAGTCTGCAGTTCCACGCTTTGAACCGTGGAAAGGCGCCGGGCTCTGCTAAGATTTCCCCCGGCGCTTCGTTTGCCCTGGGCCAAAGCGAGCCTTCACAATAGCTGAACGCTAACACTGCATACTCGTTCCACTTCCAGAACCGGGCTACGGCGAGGCAGTTCTCCGGGGGAAAACGGCCCTTCGCGAAGGGCAGATCTGCCGAGCTCACTGCGGGAAAGCGAAAGCAAAGGACGCTTTTCTCCCTCTAACCGCTTTCGTCAGAGGAACGGGGGAAGTCACAGTGTTCTTCCTCTCCCTGAGATACACACAATCTGACGTTGCCTCTGAGCTCCGTTGCTGGCAAAGAACTGAAAGTGACATACATTCCTGTGGGGAAACACAGGGCTTTGCTAGGATTTCTCTAGGCAGTGTGTTTTCCCTGGGCCTCACTGTAGCAACACGATCTCGCCAGGGCAGAACTGCATGGGATTTCCTCCGCCAGGAGAGAGCTGCTGCTTTGTAGTTTGTGCTGGGAAACCTTGCTTTGGCAAGTGCGAATTGACCGCATTCAGGCAGAAAGAAAAGAGAATAGCAAGAGGCCTTTTCTCCCCGGCTGCTCTGCCAAGCCCTTCCAGCTCAAACTATGTCGTTGCTCCTCTGGAAGGATCCCTGCACCGCGGCGTAGTTTTTCCGAAGAAGCCCTGCGTTTGCAAGAGCAAATGAGGAATTCGTGGCAGGAAAGAGGAAGGAAAGAAAGTTTCTCTCCCTCTGCCTGCTTTGCTCAGAGGACCGGATGAAGTCAGGGAGTTCTCCCTTTCACTGAGAAACGTGCGGGCCGCTGTTGCCTGGGCGCTCTCTTCTTTGCAAAAGAGTCTGCAGTTCCACGCTTTGAACCGTGGAAAGGCGCCGGGCTCTGCTAAGATTTCCCCCGGCGCTTCGTTTGCCCTGGGCCAAAGCGAGCCTTCACAATAGCTGAACGCTAACACTGCATACTCGTTCCACTTCCAGAACCGGGCTACGGCGAGGCAGTTCTCCGGGGGAAAACGGCCCTTCGCGAAGGGCAGATCTGCCGAGCTCATTGCGGGAAAGCGAAAGCAAAGGACGCTTTTCTCCCTCTAACCGCTTTCGTCAGAGGAACGGGGGAAGTCACAGTGTTCTTCCTCTCCCTGAGATACACACAATCTGACGTTGCCTCTGAGCTCCGTTGCTGGCAAAGAACTGAAAGTGACATACATTCCTGTGGGGAAACACAGGGCTTTGCTAGGATTTCTCTAGGCAGTGTGTTTTCCCTGGGCCTCACTGTAGCAACACGATCTCGCCAGGGCAACACTGCATGGCACTTCCTCCGCCAGGAGAGAGCTGCTGCTTTGTAGTTTGTGCTGGGAAACCTTGCTTTGGCAAGTGCGAATTGACCGCATTCAGGCAGAAAGAAAAGAGAATAGCAAGAGGCCTTTTCTCCCCGGCTGCTCTGCCAAGCCCTTCCAGCTCAAACTATGTCGTTGCTCCTCTGGAAGGATCCCTGCACCGCGGCGTAGTTTTTCCGAAGAAGCCCTGCGTTTGCAAGAGCAAATGAGGAATTCGTGGCAGGAAAGAGGAAGGAAAGAAAGTTTCTCTCCCTCTGCCTGCTTTGCTCAGAGGACCGGATGAAGTCAGGGAGTTCTCCCTTTCACTGAGAAACGTGCGGGCCGCTGTTGCCTGGGCGCTCTCTTCTTTGCAAAAGAGTCTGCAGTTCCACGCTTTGAACCGTGGAAAGGCGCCGGGCTCTGCTAAGATTTCCCCCGGCGCTTCGTTTGCCCTGGGCCAAAGCGAGCCTTCACAATAGCTGAACGCTAACACTGCATACTCGTTCCACTTCCAGAACCGGGCTACGGCGAGGCAGTTCTCCGGGGGAAAACGGCCCTTCGCGAAGGGCAGATCTGCCGAGCTCATTGCGGGAAAGCGAAAGCAAAGGACGCTTTTCTCCCTCTAACCGCTTTCGTCAGAGGAACGGGGGAAGTCACAGTGTTCTTCCTCTCCCTGAGATACACACAATCTGACGTTGCCTCTGAGCTCCGTTGCTGGCAAAGAACTGAAAGTGACATACATTCCTGTGGGGAAACACAGGGCTTTGCTAGGATTTCTCTAGGCAGTGTGTTTTCCCTGGGCCTCACTGTAGCAACACGATCTCGCCAGGGCAGAACTGCATGGGATTTCCTCCGCCAGGAGAGAGCTGCTGCTTTGTAGTTTGTGCTGGGAAACCTTGCTTTGGCAAGTGCGAATTGACCGCATTCAGGCAGAAAGAAAAGAGAATAGCAAGAGGCCTTTTCTCCCCGGCTGCTCTGCCAAGCCCTTCCAGCTCAAACTATGTCGTTGCTCCTCTGGAAGGATCCCTGCACCGCGGCGTAGTTTTTCCTAAGAAGCCCTGCGTTTGCAAGAGCAAATGAGGAATTCGTGGCAGGAAAGAGGAAGGAAAGAAAGTTTCTCTCCCTCTGCCTGCTTTGCTCAGAGGACCGGATGAAGTCAGGGAGTTCTCCCTTTCACTGAGAAACGTGCGGGCTGCTGTTGCCTGGGCGCTCTCTTCTTTGCAAAAGAGTCTGCAGTTCCACGCTTTGAACCGTGGAAAGGCGCCGGGCTCTGCTAAGATTTCCCCCGGCGCTTCGTTTGCCCTGGGCCAAAGCGAGCCTTCACAATAGCTGAACGCTAACACTGCATACTCGTTCCACTTCCAGAACCGGGCTACGGCGAGGCAGTTCTCCGGGGGAAAACGGCCCTTCGCGAAGGGCAGATCTGCCGAGCTCACTGCGGGAAAGCGAAAGCAAAGGACGGTTTTCTCCCTCTAACCGCTTTCGTCAGAGGAACGGGGGAAGTCACAGTGTTCTTCCTCTCCCTGAGATACACACAATCTGACGTTGCCTCTGAGCTCCGTTGCTGGCAAAGAACTGAAAGTGACATACATTCCTGTGGGGAAACACAGGGCTTTGCTAGGATTTCTCTAGGCAGTGTGTTTTCCCTGGGCCTCACTGTAGCAACACGATCTCGCCAGGGCAACACTGCATGGCACTTCCTCCGCCAGGAGAGAGCTGCTGCTTTGTAGTTTGTGCTGGGAAACCTTGCTTTGGCAAGTGCGAATTGACCGCATTCAGGCAGAAAGAAAAGAGAATAGCAAGAGGCCTTTTCTCCCCGGCTGCTCTGCCAAGCCCTTCCAGCTCAAACTATGTCGTTGCTCCTCTGGAAGGATCCCTGCACCGCGGCGTAGTTTTTCCGAAGAAGCCCTGCGTTTGCACGAGCAAATGAGGAATTCGTGGCAGGAAAGAGGAAGGAAAGAAAGTTTCTCTCCCTCTGCCTGCTTTGCTCAGAGGACCGGATGAAGTCAGGGAGTTCTCCCTTTCACTGAGAAACGTGCGGGCTGCTGTTGCCTGGGCGCTCTCTTCTTTGCAAAAGAGTCTGCAGTTCCACGCTTTGAACCGTGGAAAGGCGCCGGGCTCTGCTAAGATTTCCCCCGGCGCTTCGTTTGCCCTGGGCCAAAGCGAGCCTTCACAATAGCTGAACGCTAACACTGCATACTCGTTCCACTTCCAGAACCGGGCTACGGCGAGGCAGTTCTCCGGGGGAAAACGGCCCTTCGCGAAGGGCAGATCTGCCGAGCTCACTGCGGGAAAGCGAAAGCAAAGGACGCTTTTCTCCCTCTAACCGCTTTCGTCAGAGGAACGGGGGAAGTCACAGTGTTCTTCCTCTCCCTGAGATACACACAATCTGACGTTGCCTCTGAGCTCCGTTGCTGGCAAAGAACTGAAAGTGACATACATTCCTGTGGGGAAACACAGGGCTTTGCTAGGATTTCTCTAGGCAGTGTGTTTTCCCTGGGCCTCACTGTAGCAACACGATCTCGCCAGGGCAGAACTGCATGGGATTTCCTCCGCCAGGAGAGAGCTGCTGCTTTGTAGTTTGTGCTGGGAAACCTTGCTTTGGCAAGTGCGAATTGACCGCATTCAGGCAGAAAGAAAAGAGAATAGCAAGAGGCCTTTTCTCCCCGGCTGCTCTGCCAAGCCCTTCCAGCTCAAACTATGTCGTTGCTCCTCTGGAAGGATCCCTGCACCGCGGCGTAGTTTTTCCGAAGAAGCCCTGCGTTTGCACGAGCAAATGAGGAATTCGTGGCAGGAAAGAGGAAGGAAAGAAAGTTTCTCTCCCTCTGCCTGCTTTGCTCAGAGGACCGGATGAAGTCAGGGAGTTCTCCCTTTCACTGAGAAACGTGCGGGCTGCTGTTGCCTGGGCGCTCTCTTCTTTGCAAAAGAGTCTGCAGTTCCACGCTTTGAACCGTGGAAAGGCGCCGGGCTCTGCTAAGATTTCCCCCGGCGCTTCGTTTGCCCTGGGCCAAAGCGAGCCTTCACAATAGCTGAACGCTAACACTGCATACTCGTTCCACTTCCAGAACCGGGCTACGGCGAGGCAGTTCTCCGGGGGAAAACGGCCCTTCGCGAAGGGCAGATCTGCCGAGCTCATTGCGGGAAAGCGAAAGCAAAGGACGCTTTTCTCCCTCTAACCGCTTTCGTCAGAGGAACGGGGGAAGTCACAGTGTTCTTCCTCTCCCTGAGATACACACAATCTGACGTTGCCTCTGAGCTCCGTTGCTGGCAAAGAACTGAAAGTGACATACATTCCTGTGGGGAAACACAGGGCTTTGCTAGGATTTCTCTAGGCAGTGTGTTTTCCCTGGGCCTCACTGTAGCAACACGATCTCGCCAGGGCAACACTGCATGGCACTTCCTCCGCCAGGAGAGAGCTGCTGCTTTGTAGTTTGTGCTGGGAAACCTTGCTTTGGCAAGTGCGAATTGACCGCATTCAGGCAGAAAGAAAAGAGAATAGCAAGAGGCCTTTTCTCCCCGGCTGCTCTGCCAAGCCCTTCCAGCTCAAACTATGTCGTTGCTCCTCTGGAAGGATCCCTGCACCGCGGCGTAGTTTTTCCGAAGAAGCCCTGCGTTTGCAAGAGCAAATGAGGAATTCGTGGCAGGAAAGAGGAAGGAAAGAAAGTTTCTCTCCCTCTGCCTGCTTTGCTCAGAGGACCGGATGAAGTCAGGGAGTTCTCCCTTTCACTGAGAAACGTGCGGGCCGCTGTTGCCTGGGCGCTCTCTTCTTTGCAAAAGAGTCTGCAGTTCCACGCTTTGAACCGTGGAAAGGCGCCGGGCTCTGCTAAGATTTCCCCCGGCGCTTCGTTTGCCCTGGGCCAAAGCGAGCCTTCACAATAGCTGAACGCTAACACTGCATACTCGTTCCACTTCCAGAACCGGGCTACGGCGAGGCAGTTCTCCGGGGGAAAACGGCCCTTCGCGAAGGGCAGATCTGCCGAGCTCACTGCGGGAAAGCGAAAGCAAAGGACGCTTTTCTCCCTCTAACCGCTTTCGTCAGAGGAACGGGGGAAGTCACAGTGTTCTTCCTCTCCCTGAGATACACACAATCTGACGTTGCCTCTGAGCTCCGTTGCTGGCAAAGAACTGAAAGTGACATACATTCCTGTGGGGAAACACAGGGCTTTGCTAGGATTTCTCTAGGCAGTGTGTTTTCCCTGGGCCTCACTGTAGCAACACGATCTCGCCAGGGCAACACTGCATGGCACTTCCTCCGCCAGGAGAGAGCTGCTGCTTTGTAGTTTGTGCTGGGAAACCTTGCTTTGGCAAGTGCGAATTGACCGCATTCAGGCAGAAAGAAAAGAGAATAGCAAGAGGCCTTTTCTCCCCGGCTGCTCTGCCAAGCCCTTCCAGCTCAAACTATGTCGTTGCTCCTCTGGAAGGATCCCTGCACCGCGGCGTAGTTTTTCCGAAGAAGCCCTGCGTTTGCACGAGCAAATGAGGAATTCGTGGCAGGAAAGAGGAAGGAAAGAAAGTTTCTCTCCCTCTGCCTGCTTTGCTCAGAGGACCGGATGAAGTCAGGGAGTTCTCCCTTTCACTGAGAAACGTGCGGGCTGCTGTTGCCTGGGCGCTCTCTTCTTTGCAAAAGAGTCTGCAGTTCCACGCTTTGAACCGTGGAAAGGCGCCGGGCTCTGCTAAGATTTCCCCCGGCGCTTCGTTTGCCCTGGGCCAAAGCGAGCCTTCACAATAGCTGAACGCTAACACTGCATACTCGTTCCACTTCCAGAACCGGGCTACGGCGAGGCAGTTCTCCGGGGGAAAACGGCCCTTCGCGAAGGGCAGATCTGCCGAGCTCACTGCGGGAAAGCGAAAGCAAAGGACGCTTTTCTCCCTCTAACCGCTTTCGTCAGAGGAACGGGGGAAGTCACAGTGTTCTTCCTCTCCCTGAGATACACACAATCTGACGTTGCCTCTGAGCTCCGTTGCTGGCAAAGAACTGAAAGTGACATACATTCCTGTGGGGAAACACAGGGCTTTGCTAGGATTTCTCTAGGCAGTGTGTTTTCCCTGGGCCTCACTGTAGCAACACGATCTCGCCAGGGCAACACTGCATGGCACTTCCTCCGCCAGGAGAGAGCTGCTGCTTTGTAGTTTGTGCTGGGAAACCTTGCTTTGGCAAGTGCGAATTGACCGCATTCAGGCAGAAAGAAAAGAGAATAGCAAGAGGCCTTTTCTCCCCGGCTGCTCTGCCAAGCCCTTCCAGCTCAAACTATGTCGTTGCTCCTCTGGAAGGATCCCTGCACCGCGGCGTAGTTTTTCCGAAGAAGCCCTGCGTTTGCAAGAGCAAATGAGGAATTCGTGGCAGGAAAGAGGAAGGAAAGAAAGTTTCTCTCCCTCTGCCTGCTTTGCTCAGAGGACCGGATGAAGTCAGGGAGTTCTCCCTTTCACTGAGAAACGTGCGGGCTGCTGTTGCCTGGGCGCTCTCTTCTTTGCAAAAGAGTCTGCAGTTCCACGCTTTGAACCGTGGAAAGGCGCCGGGCTCTGCTAAGATTTCCCCCGGCGCTTCGTTTGCCCTGGGCCAAAGCGAGCCTTCACAATAGCTGAACGCTAACACTGCATACTCGTTCCACTTCCAGAACCGGGCTACGGCGAGGCAGTTCTCCGGGGGAAAACGGCCCTTCGCGAAGGGCAGATCTGCCGAGCTCATTGCGGGAAAGCGAAAGCAAAGGACGCTTTTCTCCCTCTAACCGCTTTCGTCAGAGGAACGGGGGAAGTCACAGTGTTCTTCCTCTCCCTGAGATACACACAATCTGACGTTGCCTCTGAGCTCCGTTGCTGGCAAAGAACTGAAAGTGACATACATTCCTGTGGGGAAACACAGGGCTTTGCTAGGATTTCTCTAGGCAGTGTGTTTTCCCTGGGCCTCACTGTAGCAACACGATCTCGCCAGGGCAGAACTGCATGGGATTTCCTCCGCCAGGAGAGAGCTGCTGCTTTGTAGTTTGTGCTGGGAAACCTTGCTTTGGCAAGTGCGAATTGACCGCATTCAGGCAGAAAGAAAAGAGAATAGCAAGAGGCCTTTTCTCCCCGGCTGCTCTGCCAAGCCCTTCCAGCTCAAACTATGTCGTTGCTCCTCTGGAAGGATCCCTGCACCGCGGCGTAGTTTTTCCGAAGAAGCCCTGCGTTTGCACGAGCAAATGAGGAATTCGTGGCAGGAAAGAGGAAGGAAAGAAAGTTTCTCTCCCTCTGCCTGCTTTGCTCAGAGGACCGGATGAAGTCAGGGAGTTCTCCCTTTCACTGAGAAACGTGCGGGCTGCTGTTGCCTGGGCGCTCTCTTCTTTGCAAAAGAGTCTGCAGTTCCACGCTTTGAACCGTGGAAAGGCGCCGGGCTCTGCTAAGATTTCCCCCGGCGCTTCGTTTGCCCTGGGCCAAAGCGAGCCTTCACAATAGCTGAACGCTAACACTGCATACTCGTTCCACTTCCAGAACCGGGCTACGGCGAGGCAGTTCTCCGGGGGAAAACGGCCCTTCGCGAAGGGCAGATCTGCCGAGCTCATTGCGGGAAAGCGAAAGCAAAGGACGCTTTTCTCCCTCTAACCGCTTTCGTCAGAGGAACGGGGGAAGTCACAGTGTTCTTCCTCTCCCTGAGATACACACAATCTGACGTTGCCTCTGAGCTCCGTTGCTGGCAAAGAACTGAAAGTGACATACATTCCTGTGGGGAAACACAGGGCTTTGCTAGGATTTCTCTAGGCAGTGTGTTTTCCCTGGGCCTCACTGTAGCAACACGATCTCGCCAGGGAAGAACTGCATGGGATTTCCTCCGCCAGGAGAGAGCTGCTGCTTTGTAGTTTGTGCTGGGAAACCTTGCTTTGGCAAGTGCGAATTGACCGCATTCAGGCAGAAAGAAAAGAGAATAGCAAGAGGCCTTTTCTCCCCGGCTGCTCTGCCAAGCCCTTCCAGCTCAAACTATGTCGTTGCTCCTCTGGAAGGATCCCTGCACCGCGGCGTAGTTTTTCCGAAGAAGCCCTGCGTTTGCACGAGCAAATGAGGAATTCGTGGCAGGAAAGAGGAAGGAAAGAAAGTTTCTCTCCCTCTGCCTGCTTTGCTCAGAGGACCGGATGAAGTCAGGGAGTTCTCCCTTTCACTGAGAAACGTGCGGGCTGCTGTTGCCTGGGCGCTCTCTTCTTTGCAAAAGAGTCTGCAGTTCCACGCTTTGAACCGTGGAAAGGCGCCGGGCTCTGCTAAGATTTCCCCCGGCGCTTCGTTTGCCCTGGGCCAAAGCGAGCCTTCACAATAGCTGAACGCTAACACTGCATACTCGTTCCACTTCCAGAACCGGGCTACGGCGAGGCAGTTCTCCGGGGGAAAACGGCCCTTCGCGAAGGGCAGATCTGCCGAGCTCATTGCGGGAAAGCGAAAGCAAAGGACGCTTTTCTCCCTCTAACCGCTTTCGTCAGAGGAACGGGGGAAGTCACAGTGTTCTTCCTCTCCCTGAGATACACACAATCTGACGTTGCCTCTGAGCTCCGTTGCTGGCAAAGAACTGAAAGTGACATACATTCCTGTGGGGAAACACAGGGCTTTGCTAGGATTTCTCTAGGCAGTGTGTTTTCCCTGGGCCTCACTGTAGCAACACGATCTCGCCAGGGAAGAACTGCATGGGATTTCCTCCGCCAGGAGAGAGCTGCTGCTTTGTAGTTTGTGCTGGGAAACCTTGCTTTGGCAAGTGCGAATTGACCGCATTCAGGCAGAAAGAAAAGAGAATAGCAAGAGGCCTTTTCTCCCCGGCTGCTCTGCCAAGCCCTTCCAGCTCAAACTATGTCGTTGCTCCTCTGGAAGGATCCCTGCACCGCGGCGTAGTTTTTCCGAAGAAGCCCTGCGTTTGCACGAGCAAATGAGGAATTCGTGGCAGGAAAGAGGAAGGAAAGAAAGTTTCTCTCCCTCTGCCTGCTTTGCTCAGAGGACCGGATGAAGTCAGGGAGTTCTCCCTTTCACTGAGAAACGTGCGGGCTGCTGTTGCCTGGGCGCTCTCTTCTTTGCAAAAGAGTCTGCAGTTCCACGCTTTGAACCGTGGAAAGGCGCCGGGCTCTGCTAAGATTTCCCCCGGCGCTTCGTTTGCCCTGGGCCAAAGCGAGCCTTCACAATAGCTGAACGCTAACACTGCATACTCGTTCCACTTCCAGAACCGGGCTACGGCGAGGCAGTTCTCCGGGGGAAAACGGCCCTTCGCGAAGGGCAGATCTGCCGAGCTCATTGCGGGAAAGCGAAAGCAAAGGACGCTTTTCTCCCTCTAACCGCTTTCGTCAGAGGAACGGGGGAAGTCACAGTGTTCTTCCTCTCCCTGAGATACACACAATCTGACGTTGCCTCTGAGCTCCGTTGCTGGCAAAGAACTGAAAGTGACATACATTCCTGTGGGGAAACACAGGGCTTTGCTAGGATTTCTCTAGGCAGTGTGTTTTCCCTGGGCCTCACTGTAGCAACACGATCTCGCCAGGGCAACACTGCATGGCACTTCCTCCGCCAGGAGAGAGCTGCTGCTTTGTAGTTTGTGCTGGGAAACCTTGCTTTGGCAAGTGCGAATTGACCGCATTCAGGCAGAAAGAAAAGAGAATAGCAAGAGGCCTTTTCTCCCCGGCTGCTCTGCCAAGCCCTTCCAGCTCAAACTATGTCGTTGCTCCTCTGGAAGGATCCCTGCACCGCGGCGTAGTTTTTCCGAAGAAGCCCTGCGTTTGCAAGAGCAAATGAGGAATTCGTGGCAGGAAAGAGGAAGGAAAGAAAGTTTCTCTCCCTCTGCCTGCTTTGCTCAGAGGACCGGATGAAGTCAGGGAGTTCTCCCTTTCACTGAGAAACGTGCGGGCTGCTGTTGCCTGGGCGCTCTCTTCTTTGCAAAAGAGTCTGCAGTTCCACGCTTTGAACCGTGGAAAGGCGCCGGGCTCTGCTAAGATTTCCCCCGGCGCTTCGTTTGCCCTGGGCCAAAGCGAGCCTTCACAATAGCTGAACGCTAACACTGCATACTCGTTCCACTTCCAGAACCGGGCTACGGCGAGGCAGTTCTCCGGGGGAAAACGGCCCTTCGCGAAGGGCAGATCTGCCGAGCTCATTGCGGGAAAGCGAAAGCAAAGGACGCTTTTCTCCCTCTAACCGCTTTCGTCAGAGGAACGGGGGAAGTCACAGTGTTCTTCCTCTCCCTGAGATACACACAATCTGACGTTGCCTCTGAGCTCCGTTGCTGGCAAAGAACTGAAAGTGACATACATTCCTGTGGGGAAACACAGGGCTTTGCTAGGATTTCTCTAGGCAGTGTGTTTTCCCTGGGCCTCACTGTAGC
This sequence comes from Elephas maximus indicus, assembly GCF_024166365.1. Taxonomy (NCBI): domain Eukaryota; kingdom Metazoa; phylum Chordata; class Mammalia; order Proboscidea; family Elephantidae; genus Elephas; species Elephas maximus. The sequence continues at coordinate 797,566 of NC_064828.1, forward strand.
AACACGATCTCGCCAGGGCAACACTGCATGGCACTTCCTCCGCCAGGAGAGAGCTGCTGCTTTGTAGTTTGTGCTGGGAAACCTTGCTTTGGCAAGTGCGAATTGACCGCATTCAGGCAGAAAGAAAAGAGAATAGCAAGAGGCCTTTTCTCCCCGGCTGCTCTGCCAAGCCCTTCCAGCTCAAACTATGTCGTTGCTCCTCTGGAAGGATCCCTGCACCGCGGCGTAGTTTTTCCGAAGAAGCCCTGCGTTTGCACGAGCAAATGAGGAATTCGTGGCAGGAAAGAGGAAGGAAAGAAAGTTTCTCTCCCTCTGCCTGCTTTGCTCAGAGGACCGGATGAAGTCAGGGAGTTCTCCCTTTCACTGAGAAACGTGCGGGCCGCTGTTGCCTGGGCGCTCTCTTCTTTGCAAAAGAGTCTGCAGTTCCACGCTTTGAACCGTGGAAAGGCGCCGGGCTCTGCTAAGATTTCCCCCGGCGCTTCGTTTGCCCTGGGCCAAAGCGAGCCTTCACAATAGCTGAACGCTAACACTGCATACTCGTTCCACTTCCAGAACCGGGCTACGGCGAGGCAGTTCTCCGGGGGAAAACGGCCCTTCGCGAAGGGCAGATCTGCCGAGCTCACTGCGGGAAAGCGAAAGCAAAGGACGCTTTTCTCCCTCTAACCGCTTTCGTCAGAGGAACGGGGGAAGTCACAGTGTTCTTCCTCTCCCTGAGATACACACAATCTGACGTTGCCTCTGAGCTCCGTTGCTGGCAAAGAACTGAAAGTGACATACATTCCTGTGGGGAAACACAGGGCTTTGCTAGGATTTCTCTAGGCAGTGTGTTTTCCCTGGGCCTCACTGTAGCAACACGATCTCGCCAGGGCAACACTGCATGGCACTTCCTCCGCCAGGAGAGAGCTGCTGCTTTGTAGTTTGTGCTGGGAAACCTTGCTTTGGCAAGTGCGAATTGACCGCATTCAGGCAGAAGGAAAAGAGAATAGCAAGAGGCCTTTTCTCCCCGGCTGCTCTGCCAAGCCCTTCCAGCTCAAACTATGTCGTTGCTCCTCTGGAAGGATCCCTGCACCGCGGCGTAGTTTTTCCGAAGAAGCCCTGCGTTTGCAAGAGCAAATGAGGAATTCGTGGCAGGAAAGAGGAAGGAAAGAAAGTTTCTCTCCCTCTGCCTGCTTTGCTCAGAGGACCGGATGAAGTCAGGGAGTTCTCCCTTTCACTGAGAAACGTGCGGGCTGCTGTTGCCTGGGCGCTCTCTTCTTTGCAAAAGAGTCTGCAGTTCCACGCTTTGAACCGTGGAAAGGCGCCGGGCTCTGCTAAGATTTCCCCCGGCGCTTCGTTTGCCCTGGGCCAAAGCGAGCCTTCACAATAGCTGAACGCTAACACTGCATACTCGTTCCACTTCCAGAACCGGGCTACGGCGAGGCAGTTCTCCGGGGGAAAACGGCCCTTCGCGAAGGGCAGATCTGCCGAGCTCACTGCGGGAAAGCGAAAGCAAAGGACGCTTTTCTCCCTCTAACCGCTTTCGTCAGAGGAACGGGGGAAGTCACAGTGTTCTTCCTCTCCCTGAGATACACACAATCTGACGTTGCCTCTGAGCTCCGTTGCTGGCAAAGAACTGAAAGTGACATACATTCCTGTGGGGAAACACAGGGCTTTGCTAGGATTTCTCTAGGCAGTGTGTTTTCCCTGGGCCTCACTGTAGCAACACGATCTCGCCAGGGCAACACTGCATGGCACTTCCTCCGCCAGGAGAGAGCTGCTGCTTTGTAGTTTGTGCTGGGAAACCTTGCTTTGGCAAGTGCGAATTGACCGCATTCAGGCAGAAAGAAAAGAGAATAGCAAGAGGCCTTTTCTCCCCGGCTGCTCTGCCAAGCCCTTCCAGCTCAAACTATGTCGTTGCTCCTCTGGAAGGATCCCTGCACCGCGGCGTAGTTTTTCCGAAGAAGCCCTGCGTTTGCAAGAGCAAATGAGGAATTCGTGGCAGGAAAGAGGAAGGAAAGAAAGTTTCTCTCCCTCTGCCTGCTTTGCTCAGAGGACCGGATGAAGTCAGGGAGTTCTCCCTTTCACTGAGAAACGTGCGGGCTGCTGTTGCCTGGGCGCTCTCTTCTTTGCAAAAGAGTCTGCAGTTCCACGCTTTGAACCGTGGAAAGGCGCCGGGCTCTGCTAAGATTTCCCCCGGCGCTTCGTTTGCCCTGGGCCAAAGCGAGCCTTCACAATAGCTGAACGCTAACACTGCATACTCGTTCCACTTCCAGAACCGGGCTACGGCGAGGCAGTTCTCCGGGGGAAAACGGCCCTTCGCGAAGGGCAGATCTGCCGAGCTCACTGCGGGAAAGCGAAAGCAAAGGACGCTTTTCTCCCTCTAACCGCTTTCGTCAGAGGAACGGGGGAAGTCACAGTGTTCTTCCTCTCCCTGAGATACACACAATCTGACGTTGCCTCTGAGCTCCGTTGCTGGCAAAGAACTGAAAGTGACATACATTCCTGTGGGGAAACACAGGGCTTTGCTAGGATTTCTCTAGGCAGTGTGTTTTCCCTGGGCCTCACTGTAGCAACACGATCTCGCCAGGGCAACACTGCATGGCACTTCCTCCGCCAGGAGAGAGCTGCTGCTTTGTAGTTTGTGCTGGGAAACCTTGCTTTGGCAAGTGCGAATTGACCGCATTCAGGCAGAAAGAAAAGAGAATAGCAAGAGGCCTTTTCTCCCCGGCTGCTCTGCCAAGCCCTTCCAGCTCAAACTATGTCGTTGCTCCTCTGGAAGGATCCCTGCACCGCGGCGTAGTTTTTCCGAAGAAGCCCTGCGTTTGCACGAGCAAATGAGGAATTCGTGGCAGGAAAGAGGAAGGAAAGAAAGTTTCTCTCCCTCTGCCTGCTTTGCTCAGAGGACCGGATGAAGTCAGGGAGTTCTCCCTTTCACTGAGAAACGTGCGGGCTGCTGTTGCCTGGGCGCTCTCTTCTTTGCAAAAGAGTCTGCAGTTCCACGCTTTGAACCGTGGAAAGGCGCCGGGCTCTGCTAAGATTTCCCCCGGCGCTTCGTTTGCCCTGGGCCAAAGCGAGCCTTCACAATAGCTGAACGCTAACACTGCATACTCGTTCCACTTCCAGAACCGGGCTACGGCGAGGCAGTTCTCCGGGGGAAAACGGCCCTTCGCGAAGGGCAGATCTGCCGAGCTCATTGCGGGAAAGCGAAAGCAAAGGACGCTTTTCTCCCTCTAACCGCTTTCGTCAGAGGAACGGGGGAAGTCACAGTGTTCTTCCTCTCCCTGAGATACACACAATCTGACGTTGCCTCTGAGCTCCGTTGCTGGCAAAGAACTGAAAGTGACATACATTCCTGTGGGGAAACACAGGGCTTTGCTAGGATTTCTCTAGGCAGTGTGTTTTCCCTGGGCCTCACTGTAGCAACACGATCTCGCCAGGGCAACACTGCATGGCACTTCCTCCGCCAGGAGAGAGCTGCTGCTTTGTAGTTTGTGCTGGGAAACCTTGCTTTGGCAAGTGCGAATTGACCGCATTCAGGCAGAAAGAAAAGAGAATAGCAAGAGGCCTTTTCTCCCCGGCTGCTCTGCCAAGCCCTTCCAGCTCAAACTATGTCGTTGCTCCTCTGGAAGGATCCCTGCACCGCGGCGTAGTTTTTCCGAAGAAGCCCTGCGTTTGCAAGAGCAAATGAGGAATTCGTGGCAGGAAAGAGGAAGGAAAGAAAGTTTCTCTCCCTCTGCCTGCTTTGCTCAGAGGACCGGATGAAGTCAGGGAGTTCTCCCTTTCACTGAGAAACGTGCGGGCTGCTGTTGCCTGGGCGCTCTCTTCTTTGCAAAAGAGTCTGCAGTTCCACGCTTTGAACCGTGGAAAGGCGCCGGGCTCTGCTAAGATTTCCCCCGGCGCTTCGTTTGCCCTGGGCCAAAGCGAGCCTTCACAATAGCTGAACGCTAACACTGCATACTCGTTCCACTTCCAGAACCGGGCTACGGCGAGGCAGTTCTCCGGGGGAAAACGGCCCTTCGCGAAGGGCAGATCTGCCGAGCTCACTGCGGGAAAGCGAAAGCAAAGGACGCTTTTCTCCCTCTAACCGCTTTCGTCAGAGGAACGGGGGAAGTCACAGTGTTCTTCCTCTCCCTGAGATACACACAATCTGACGTTGCCTCTGAGCTCCGTTGCTGGCAAAGAACTGAAAGTGACATACATTCCTGTGGGGAAACACAGGGCTTTGCTAGGATTTCTCTAGGCAGTGTGTTTTCCCTGGGCCTCACTGTAGCAACACGATCTCGCCAGGGCAACACTGCATGGCACTTCCTCCGCCAGGAGAGAGCTGCTGCTTTGTAGTTTGTGCTGGGAAACCTTGCTTTGGCAAGTGCGAATTGACCGCATTCAGGCAGAAAGAAAAGAGAATAGCAAGAGGCCTTTTCTCCCCGGCTGCTCTGCCAAGCCCTTCCAGCTCAAACTATGTCGTTGCTCCTCTGGAAGGATCCCTGCACCGCGGCGTAGTTTTTCCGAAGAAGCCCTGCGTTTGCAAGAGCAAATGAGGAATTCGTGGCAGGAAAGAGGAAGGAAAGAAAGTTTCTCTCCCTCTGCCTGCTTTGCTCAGAGGACCGGATGAAGTCAGGGAGTTCTCCCTTTCACTGAGAAACGTGCGGGCTGCTGTTGCCTGGGCGCTCTCTTCTTTGCAAAAGAGTCTGCAGTTCCACGCTTTGAACCGTGGAAAGGCGCCGGGCTCTGCTAAGATTTCCCCCGGCGCTTCGTTTGCCCTGGGCCAAAGCGAGCCTTCACAATAGCTGAACGCTAACACTGCATACTCGTTCCACTTCCAGAACCGGGCTACGGCGAGGCAGTTCTCCGGGGGAAAACGGCCCTTCGCGAAGGGCAGATCTGCCGAGCTCATTGCGGGAAAGCGAAAGCAAAGGACGCTTTTCTCCCTCTAACCGCTTTCGTCAGAGGAACGGGGGAAGTCACAGTGTTCTTCCTCTCCCTGAGATACACACAATCTGACGTTGCCTCTGAGCTCCGTTGCTGGCAAAGAACTGAAAGTGACATACATTCCTGTGGGGAAACACAGGGCTTTGCTAGGATTTCTCTAGGCAGTGTGTTTTCCCTGGGCCTCACTGTAGCAACACGATCTCGCCAGGGCAACACTGCATGGCACTTCCTCCGCCAGGAGAGAGCTGCTGCTTTGTAGTTTGTGCTGGGAAACCTTGCTTTGGCAAGTGCGAATTGACCGCATTCAGGCAGAAAGAAAAGAGAATAGCAAGAGGCCTTTTCTCCCCGGCTGCTCTGCCAAGCCCTTCCAGCTCAAACTATGTCGTTGCTCCTCTGGAAGGATCCCTGCACCGCGGCGTAGTTTTTCCGAAGAAGCCCTGCGTTTGCAAGAGCAAATGAGGAATTCGTGGCAGGAAAGAGGAAGGAAAGAAAGTTTCTCTCCCTCTGCCTGCTTTGCTCAGAGGACCGGATGAAGTCAGGGAGTTCTCCCTTTCACTGAGAAACGTGCGGGCTGCTGTTGCCTGGGCGCTCTCTTCTTTGCAAAAGAGTCTGCAGTTCCACGCTTTGAACCGTGGAAAGGCGCCGGGCTCTGCTAAGATTTCCCCCGGCGCTTCGTTTGCCCTGGGCCAAAGCGAGCCTTCACAATAGCTGAACGCTAACACTGCATACTCGTTCCACTTCCAGAACCGGGCTACGGCGAGGCAGTTCTCCGGGGGAAAACGGCCCTTCGCGAAGGGCAGATCTGCCGAGCTCACTGCGGGAAAGCGAAAGCAAAGGACGCTTTTCTCCCTCTAACCGCTTTCGTCAGAGGAACGGGGGAAGTCACAGTGTTCTTCCTCTCCCTGAGATACACACAATCTGACGTTGCCTCTGAGCTCCGTTGCTGGCAAAGAACTGAAAGTGACATACATTCCTGTGGGGAAACACAGGGCTTTGCTAGGATTTCTCTAGGCAGTGTGTTTTCCCTGGGCCTCACTGTAGCAACACGATCTCGCCAGGGCAACACTGCATGGCACTTCCTCCGCCAGGAGAGAGCTGCTGCTTTGTAGTTTGTGCTGGGAAACCTTGCTTTGGCAAGTGCGAATTGACCGCATTCAGGCAGAAAGAAAAGAGAATAGCAAGAGGCCTTTTCTCCCCGGCTGCTCTGCCAAGCCCTTCCAGCTCAAACTATGTCGTTGCTCCTCTGGAAGGATCCCTGCACCGCGGCGTAGTTTTTCCGAAGAAGCCCTGCGTTTGCACGAGCAAATGAGGAATTCGTGGCAGGAAAGAGGAAGGAAAGAAAGTTTCTCTCCCTCTGCCTGCTTTGCTCAGAGGACCGGATGAAGTCAGGGAGTTCTCCCTTTCACTGAGAAACGTGCGGGCTGCTGTTGCCTGGGCGCTCTCTTCTTTGCAAAAGAGTCTGCAGTTCCACGCTTTGAACCGTGGAAAGGCGCCGGGCTCTGCTAAGATTTCCCCCGGCGCTTCGTTTGCCCTGGGCCAAAGCGAGCCTTCACAATAGCTGAACGCTAACACTGCATACTCGTTCCACTTCCAGAACCGGGCTACGGCGAGGCAGTTCTCCGGGGGAAAACGGCCCTTCGCGAAGGGCAGATCTGCCGAGCTCACTGCGGGAAAGCGAAAGCAAAGGACGCTTTTCTCCCTCTAACCGCTTTCGTCAGAGGAACGGGGGAAGTCACAGTGTTCTTCCTCTCCCTGAGATACACACAATCTGACGTTGCCTCTGAGCTCCGTTGCTGGCAAAGAACTGAAAGTGACATACATTCCTGTGGGGAAACACAGGGCTTTGCTAGGATTTCTCTAGGCAGTGTGTTTTCCCTGGGCCTCACTGTAGCAACACGATCTCGCCAGGGCAACACTGCATGGCACTTCCTCCGCCAGGAGAGAGCTGCTGCTTTGTAGTTTGTGCTGGGAAACCTTGCTTTGGCAAGTGCGAATTGACCGCATTCAGGCAGAAAGAAAAGAGAATAGCAAGAGGCCTTTTCTCCCCGGCTGCTCTGCCAAGCCCTTCCAGCTCAAACTATGTCGTTGCTCCTCTGGAAGGATCCCTGCACCGCGGCGTAGTTTTTCCGAAGAAGCCCTGCGTTTGCAAGAGCAAATGAGGAATTCGTGGCAGGAAAGAGGAAGGAAAGAAAGTTTCTCTCCCTCTGCCTGCTTTGCTCAGAGGACCGGATGAAGTCAGGGAGTTCTCCCTTTCACTGAGAAACGTGCGGGCCGCTGTTGCCTGGGCGCTCTCTTCTTTGCAAAAGAGTCTGCAGTTCCACGCTTTGAACCGTGGAAAGGCGCCGGGCTCTGCTAAGATTTCCCCCGGCGCTTCGTTTGCCCTGGGCCAAAGCGAGCCTTCACAATAGCTGAACGCTAACACTGCATACTCGTTCCACTTCCAGAACCGGGCTACGGCGAGGCAGTTCTCCGGGGGAAAACGGCCCTTCGCGAAGGGCAGATCTGCCGAGCTCATTGCGGGAAAGCGAAAGCAAAGGACGCTTTTCTCCCTCTAACCGCTTTCGTCAGAGGAACGGGGGAAGTCACAGTGTTCTTCCTCTCCCTGAGATACACACAATCTGACGTTGCCTCTGAGCTCCGTTGCTGGCAAAGAACTGAAAGTGACATACATTCCTGTGGGGAAACACAGGGCTTTGCTAGGATTTCTCTAGGCAGTGTGTTTTCCCTGGGCCTCACTGTAGCAACACGATCTCGCCAGGGAAGAACTGCATGGGATTTCCTCCGCCAGGAGAGAGCTGCTGCTTTGTAGTTTGTGCTGGGAAACCTTGCTTTGGCAAGTGCGAATTGACCGCATTCAGGCAGAAAGAAAAGAGAATAGCAAGAGGCCTTTTCTCCCCGGCTGCTCTGCCAAGCCCTTCCAGCTCAAACTATGTCGTTGCTCCTCTGGAAGGATCCCTGCACCGCGGCGTAGTTTTTCCGAAGAAGCCCTGCGTTTGCACGAGCAAATGAGGAATTCGTGGCAGGAAAGAGGAAGGAAAGAAAGTTTCTCTCCCTCTGCCTGCTTTGCTCAGAGGACCGGATGAAGTCAGGGAGTTCTCCCTTTCACTGAGAAACGTGCGGGCTGCTGTTGCCTGGGCGCTCTCTTCTTTGCAAAAGAGTCTGCAGTTCCACGCTTTGAACCGTGGAAAGGCGCCGGGCTCTGCTAAGATTTCCCCCGGCGCTTCGTTTGCCCTGGGCCAAAGCGAGCCTTCACAATAGCTGAACGCTAACACTGCATACTCGTTCCACTTCCAGAACCGGGCTACGGCGAGGCAGTTCTCCGGGGGAAAACGGCCCTTCGCGAAGGGCAGATCTGCCGAGCTCATTGCGGGAAAGCGAAAGCAAAGGACGCTTTTCTCCCTCTAACCGCTTTCGTCAGAGGAACGGGGGAAGTCACAGTGTTCTTCCTCTCCCTGAGATACACACAATCTGACGTTGCCTCTGAGCTCCGTTGCTGGCAAAGAACTGAAAGTGACATACATTCCTGTGGGGAAACACAGGGCTTTGCTAGGATTTCTCTAGGCAGTGTGTTTTCCCTGGGCCTCACTGTAGCAACACGATCTCGCCAGGGCAACACTGCATGGCACTTCCTCCGCCAGGAGAGAGCTGCTGCTTTGTAGTTTGTGCTGGGAAACCTTGCTTTGGCAAGTGCGAATTGACCGCATTCAGGCAGAAAGAAAAGAGAATAGCAAGAGGCCTTTTCTCCCCGGCTGCTCTGCCAAGCCCTTCCAGCTCAAACTATGTCGTTGCTCCTCTGGAAGGATCCCTGCACCGCGGCGTAGTTTTTCCGAAGAAGCCCTGCGTTTGCAAGAGCAAATGAGGAATTCGTGGCAGGAAAGAGGAAGGAAAGAAAGTTTCTCTCCCTCTGCCTGCTTTGCTCAGAGGACCGGATGAAGTCAGGGAGTTCTCCCTTTCACTGAGAAACGTGCGGGCTGCTGTTGCCTGGGCGCTCTCTTCTTTGCAAAAGAGTCTGCAGTTCCACGCTTTGAACCGTGGAAAGGCGCCGGGCTCTGCTAAGATTTCCCCCGGCGCTTCGTTTGCCCTGGGCCAAAGCGAGCCTTCACAATAGCTGAACGCTAACACTGCATACTCGTTCCACTTCCAGAACCGGGCTACGGCGAGGCAGTTCTCCGGGGGAAAACGGCCCTTCGCGAAGGGCAGATCTGCCGAGCTCATTGCGGGAAAGCGAAAGCAAAGGACGCTTTTCTCCCTCTAACCGCTTTCGTCAGAGGAACGGGGGAAGTCACAGTGTTCTTCCTCTCCCTGAGATACACACAATCTGACGTTGCCTCTGAGCTCCGTTGCTGGCAAAGAACTGAAAGTGACATACATTCCTGTGGGGAAACACAGGGCTTTGCTAGGATTTCTCTAGGCAGTGTGTTTTCCCTGGGCCTCACTGTAGCAACACGATCTCGCCAGGGCAACACTGCATGGCACTTCCTCCGCCAGGAGAGAGCTGCTGCTTTGTAGTTTGTGCTGGGAAACCTTGCTTTGGCAAGTGCGAATTGACCGCATTCAGGCAGAAAGAAAAGAGAATAGCAAGAGGCCTTTTCTCCCCGGCTGCTCTGCCAAGCCCTTCCAGCTCAAACTATGTCGTTGCTCCTCTGGAAGGATCCCTGCACCGCGGCGTAGTTTTTCCGAAGAAGCCCTGCGTTTGCAAGAGCAAATGAGGAATTCGTGGCAGGAAAGAGGAAGGAAAGAAAGTTTCTCTCCCTCTGCCTGCTTTGCTCAGAGGACCGGATGAAGTCAGGGAGTTCTCCCTTTCACTGAGAAACGTGCGGGCTGCTGTTGCCTGGGCGCTCTCTTCTTTGCAAAAGAGTCTGCAGTTCCACGCTTTGAACCGTGGAAAGGCGCCGGGCTCTGCTAAGATTTCCCCCGGCGCTTCGTTTGCCCTGGGCCAAAGCGAGCCTTCACAATAGCTGAACGCTAACACTGCATACTCGTTCCACTTCCAGAACCGGGCTACGGCGAGGCAGTTCTCCGGGGGAAAACGGCCCTTCGCGAAGGGCAGATCTGCCGAGCTCACTGCGGGAAAGCGAAAGCAAAGGACGCTTTTCTCCCTCTAACCGCTTTCGTCAGAGGAACGGGGGAAGTCACAGTGTTCTTCCTCTCCCTGAGATACACACAATCTGACGTTGCCTCTGAGCTCCGTTGCTGGCAAAGAACTGAAAGTGACATACATTCCTGTGGGGAAACACAGGGCTTTGCTAGGATTTCTCTAGGCAGTGTGTTTTCCCTGGGCCTCACTGTAGCAACACGATCTCGCCAGGGCAGAACTGCATGGGATTTCCTCCGCCAGGAGAGAGCTGCTGCTTTGTAGTTTGTGCTGGGAAACCTTGCTTTGGCAAGTGCGAATTGACCGCATTCAGGCAGAAAGAAAAGAGAATAGCAAGAGGCCTTTTCTCCCCGGCTGCTCTGCCAAGCCCTTCCAGCTCAAACTATGTCGTTGCTCCTCTGGAAGGATCCCTGCACCGCGGCGTAGTTTTTCCGAAGAAGCCCTGCGTTTGCAAGAGCAAATGAGGAATTCGTGGCAGGAAAGAGGAAGGAAAGAAAGTTTCTCTCCCTCTGCCTGCTTTGCTCAGAGGACCGGATGAAGTCAGGGAGTTCTCCCTTTCACTGAGAAACGTGCGGGCTGCTGTTGCCTGGGCGCTCTCTTCTTTGCAAAAGAGTCTGCAGTTCCACGCTTTGAACCGTGGAAAGGCGCCGGGCTCTGCTAAGATTTCCCCCGGCGCTTCGTTTGCCCTGGGCCAAAGCGAGCCTTCACAATAGCTGAACGCTAACACTGCATACTCGTTCCACTTCCAGAACCGGGCTACGGCGAGGCAGTTCTCCGGGGGAAAACGGCCCTTCGCGAAGGGCAGATCTGCCGAGCTCATTGCGGGAAAGCGAAAGCAAAGGACGCTTTTCTCCCTCTAACCGCTTTCGTCAGAGGAACGGGGGAAGTCACAGTGTTCTTCCTCTCCCTGAGATACACACAATCTGACGTTGCCTCTGAGCTCCGTTGCTGGCAAAGAACTGAAAGTGACATACATTCCTGTGGGGAAACACAGGGCTTTGCTAGGATTTCTCTAGGCAGTGTGTTTTCCCTGGGCCTCACTGTAGCAACACGATCTCGCCAGGGCAACACTGCATGGCACTTCCTCCGCCAGGAGAGAGCTGCTGCTTTGTAGTTTGTGCTGGGAAACCTTGCTTTGGCAAGTGCGAATTGACCGCATTCAGGCAGAAAGAAAAGAGAATAGCAAGAGGCCTTTTCTCCCCGGCTGCTCTGCCAAGCCCTTCCAGCTCAAACTATGTCGTTGCTCCTCTGGAAGGATCCCTGCACCGCGGCGTAGTTTTTCCGAAGAAGCCCTGCGTTTGCAAGAGCAAATGAGGAATTCGTGGCAGGAAAGAGGAAGGAAAGAAAGTTTCTCTCCCTCTGCCTGCTTTGCTCAGAGGACCGGATGAAGTCAGGGAGTTCTCCCTTTCACTGAGAAACGTGCGGGCTGCTGTTGCCTGGGCGCTCTCTTCTTTGCAAAAGAGTCTGCAGTTCCACGCTTTGAACCGTGGAAAGGCGCCGGGCTCTGCTAAGATTTCCCCCGGCGCTTCGTTTGCCCTGGGCCAAAGCGAGCCTTCACAATAGCTGAACGCTAACACTGCATACTCGTTCCACTTCCAGAACCGGGCTACGGCGAGGCAGTTCTCCGGGGGAAAACGGCCCTTCGCGAAGGGCAGATCTGCCGAGCTCATTGCGGGAAAGCGAAAGCAAAGGACGCTTTTCTCCCTCTAACCGCTTTCGTCAGAGGAACGGGGGAAGTCACAGTGTTCTTCCTCTCCCTGAGATACACACAATCTGACGTTGCCTCTGAGCTCCGTTGCTGGCAAAGAACTGAAAGTGACATACATTCCTGTGGGGAAACACAGGGCTTTGCTAGGATTTCTCTAGGCAGTGTGTTTTCCCTGGGCCTCACTGTAGCAACACGATCTCGCCAGGGCAACACTGCATGGCACTTCCTCCGCCAGGAGAGAGCTGCTGCTTTGTAGTTTGTGCTGGGAAACCTTGCTTTGGCAAGTGCGAATTGACCGCATTCAGGCAGAAAGAAAAGAGAATAGCAAGAGGCCTTTTCTCCCCGGCTGCTCTGCCAAGCCCTTCCAGCTCAAACTATGTCGTTGCTCCTCTGGAAGGATCCCTGCACCGCGGCGTAGTTTTTCCGAAGAAGCCCTGCGTTTGCAAGAGCAAATGAGGAATTCGTGGCAGGAAAGAGGAAGGAAAGAAAGTTTCTCTCCCTCTGCCTGCTTTGCTCAGAGGACCGGATGAAGTCAGGGAGTTCTCCCTTTCACTGAGAAACGTGCGGGCTGCTGTTGCCTGGGCGCTCTCTTCTTTGCAAAAGAGTCTGCAGTTCCACGCTTTGAACCGTGGAAAGGCGCCGGGCTCTGCTAAGATTTCCCCCGGCGCTTCGTTTGCCCTGGGCCAAAGCGAGCCTTCACAATAGCTGAACGCTAACACTGCATACTCGTTCCACTTCCAGAACCGGGCTACGGCGAGGCAGTTCTCCGGGGGAAAACGGCCCTTCGCGAAGGGCAGATCTGCCGAGCTCACTGCGGGAAAGCGAAAGCAAAGGACGCTTTTCTCCCTCTAACCGCTTTCGTCAGAGGAACGGGGGAAGTCACAGTGTTCTTCCTCTCCCTGAGATACACACAATCTGACGTTGCCTCTGAGCTCCGTTGCTGGCAAAGAACTGAAAGTGACATACATTCCTGTGGGGAAACACAGGGCTTTGCTAGGATTTCTCTAGGCAGTGTGTTTTCCCTGGGCCTCACTGTAGCAACACGATCTCGCCAGGGCAGAACTGCATGGGATTTCCTCCGCCAGGAGAGAGCTGCTGCTTTGTAGTTTGTGCTGGGAAACCTTGCTTTGGCAAGTGCGAATTGACCGCATTCAGGCAGAAAGAAAAGAGAATAGCAAGAGGCCTTTTCTCCCCGGCTGCTCTGCCAAGCCCTTCCAGCTCAAACTATGTCGTTGCTCCTCTGGAAGGATCCCTGCACCGCGGCGTAGTTTTTCCGAAGAAGCCCTGCGTTTGCAAGAGCAAATGAGGAATTCGTGGCAGGAAAGAGGAAGGAAAGAAAGTTTCTCTCCCTCTGCCTGCTTTGCTCAGAGGACCGGATGAAGTCAGGGAGTTCTCCCTTTCACTGAGAAACGTGCGGGCTGCTGTTGCCTGGGCGCTCTCTTCTTTGCAAAAGAGTCTGCAGTTCCACGCTTTGAACCGTGGAAAGGCGCCGGGCTCTGCTAAGATTTCCCCCGGCGCTTCGTTTGCCCTGGGCCAAAGCGAGCCTTCACAATAGCTGAACGCTAACACTGCATACTCGTTCCACTTCCAGAACCGGGCTACGGCGAGGCAGTTCTCCGGGGGAAAACGGCCCTTCGCGAAGGGCAGATCTGCCGAGCTCATTGCGGGAAAGCGAAAGCAAAGGACGCTTTTCTCCCTCTAACCGCTTTCGTCAGAGGAACGGGGGAAGTCACAGTGTTCTTCCTCTCCCTGAGATACACACAATCTGACGTTGCCTCTGAGCTCCGTTGCTGGCAAAGAACTGAAAGTGACATACATTCCTGTGGGGAAACACAGGGCTTTGCTAGGATTTCTCTAGGCAGTGTGTTTTCCCTGGGCCTCACTGTAGCAACACGATCTCGCCAGGGCAACACTGCATGGCACTTCCTCCGCCAGGAGAGAGCTGCTGCTTTGTAGTTTGTGCTGGGAAACCTTGCTTTGGCAAGTGCGAATTGACCGCATTCAGGCAGAAAGAAAAGAGAATAGCAAGAGGCCTTTTCTCCCCGGCTGCTCTGCCAAGCCCTTCCAGCTCAAACTATGTCGTTGCTCCTCTGGAAGGATCCCTGCACCGCGGCGTAGTTTTTCCGAAGAAGCCCTGCGTTTGCAAGAGCAAATGAGGAATTCGTGGCAGGAAAGAGGAAGGAAAGAAAGTTTCTCTCCCTCTGCCTGCTTTGCTCAGAGGACCGGATGAAGTCAGGGAGTTCTCCCTTTCACTGAGAAACGTGCGGGCTGCTGTTGCCTGGGCGCTCTCTTCTTTGCAAAAGAGTCTGCAGTTCCACGCTTTGAACCGTGGAAAGGCGCCGGGCTCTGCTAAGATTTCCCCCGGCGCTTCGTTTGCCCTGGGCCAAAGCGAGCCTTCACAATAGCTGAACGCTAACACTGCATACTCGTTCCACTTCCAGAACCGGGCTACGGCGAGGCAGTTCTCCGGGGGAAAACGGCCCTTCGCGAAGGGCAGATCTGCCGAGCTCATTGCGGGAAAGCGAAAGCAAAGGACGCTTTTCTCCCTCTAACCGCTTTCGTCAGAGGAACGGGGGAAGTCACAGTGTTCTTCCTCTCCCTGAGATACACACAATCTGACGTTGCCTCTGAGCTCCGTTGCTGGCAAAGAACTGAAAGTGACATACATTCCTGTGGGGAAACACAGGGCTTTGCTAGGATTTCTCTAGGCAGTGTGTTTTCCCTGGGCCTCACTGTAGCAACACGATCTCGCCAGGGCAACACTGCATGGCACTTCCTCCGCCAGGAGAGAGCTGCTGCTTTGTAGTTTGTGCTGGGAAACCTTGCTTTGGCAAGTGCGAATTGACCGCATTCAGGCAGAAAGAAAAGAGAATAGCAAGAGGCCTTTTCTCCCCGGCTGCTCTGCCAAGCCCTTCCAGCTCAAACTATGTCGTTGCTCCTCTGGAAGGATCCCTGCACCGCGGCGTAGTTTTTCCGAAGAAGCCCTGCGTTTGCACGAGCAAATGAGGAATTCGTGGCAGGAAAGAGGAAGGAAAGAAAGTTTCTCTCCCTCTGCCTGCTTTGCTCAGAGGACCGGATGAAGTCAGGGAGTTCTCCCTTTCACTGAGAAACGTGCGGGCTGCTGTTGCCTGGGCGCTCTCTTCTTTGCAAAAGAGTCTGCAGTTCCACGCTTTGAACCGTGGAAAGGCGCCGGGCTCTGCTAAGATTTCCCCCGGCGCTTCGTTTGCCCTGGGCCAAAGCGAGCCTTCACAATAGCTGAACGCTAACACTGCATACTCGTTCCACTTCCAGAACCGGGCTACGGCGAGGCAGTTCTCCGGGGGAAAACGGCCCTTCGCGAAGGGCAGATCTGCCGAGCTCACTGCGGGAAAGCGAAAGCAAAGGACGCTTTTCTCCCTCTAACCGCTTTCGTCAGAGGAACGGGGGAAGTCACAGTGTTCTTCCTCTCCCTGAGATACACACAATCTGACGTTGCCTCTGAGCTCCGTTGCTGGCAAAGAACTGAAAGTGACATACATTCCTGTGGGGAAACACAGGGCTTTGCTAGGATTTCTCTAGGCAGTGTGTTTTCCCTGGGCCTCACTGTAGCAACACGATCTCGCCAGGGCAGAACTGCATGGGATTTCCTCCGCCAGGAGAGAGCTGCTGCTTTGTAGTTTGTGCTGGGAAACCTTGCTTTGGCAAGTGCGAATTGACCGCATTCAGGCAGAAAGAAAAGAGAATAGCAAGAGGCCTTTTCTCCCCGGCTGCTCTGCCAAGCCCTTCCAGCTCAAACTATGTCGTTGCTCCTCTGGAAGGATCCCTGCACCGCGGCGTAGTTTTTCCGAAGAAGCCCTGCGTTTGCACGAGCAAATGAGGAATTCGTGGCAGGAAAGAGGAAGGAAAGAAAGTTTCTCTCCCTCTGCCTGCTTTGCTCAGAGGACCGGATGAAGTCAGGGAGTTCTCCCTTTCACTGAGAAACGTGCGGGCTGCTGTTGCCTGGGCGCTCTCTTCTTTGCAAAAGAGTCTGCAGTTCCACGCTTTGAACCGTGGAAAGGCGCCGGGCTCTGCTAAGATTTCCCCCGGCGCTTCGTTTGCCCTGGGCCAAAGCGAGCCTTCACAATAGCTGAACGCTAACACTGCATACTCGTTCCACTTCCAGAACCGGGCTACGGCGAGGCAGTTCTCCGGGGGAAAACGGCCCTTCGCGAAGGGCAGATCTGCCGAGCTCATTGCGGGAAAGCGAAAGCAAAGGACGCTTTTCTCCCTCTAACCGCTTTCGTCAGAGGAACGGGGGAAGTCACAGTGTTCTTCCTCTCCCTGAGATACACACAATCTGACGTTGCCTCTGAGCTCCGTTGCTGGCAAAGAACTGAAAGTGACATACATTCCTGTGGGGAAACACAGGGCTTTGCTAGGATTTCTCTAGGCAGTGTGTTTTCCCTGGGCCTCACTGTAGCAACACGATCTCGCCAGGGCAACACTGCATGGCACTTCCTCCGCCAGGAGAGAGCTGCTGCTTTGTAGTTTGTGCTGGGAAACCTTGCTTTGGCAAGTGCGAATTGACCGCATTCAGGCAGAAAGAAAAGAGAATAGCAAGAGGCCTTTTCTCCCCGGCTGCTCTGCCAAGCCCTTCCAGCTCAAACTATGTCGTTGCTCCTCTGGAAGGATCCCTGCACCGCGGCGTAGTTTTTCCGAAGAAGCCCTGCGTTTGCAAGAGCAAATGAGGAATTCGTGGCAGGAAAGAGGAAGGAAAGAAAGTTTCTCTCCCTCTGCCTGCTTTGCTCAGAGGACCGGATGAAGTCAGGGAGTTCTCCCTTTCACTGAGAAACGTGCGGGCTGCTGTTGCCTGGGCGCTCTCTTCTTTGCAAAAGAGTCTGCAGTTCCACGCTTTGAACCGTGGAAAGGCGCCGGGCTCTGCTAAGATTTCCCCCGGCGCTTCGTTTGCCCTGGGCCAAAGCGAGCCTTCACAATAGCTGAACGCTAACACTGCATACTCGTTCCACTTCCAGAACCGGGCTACGGCGAGGCAGTTCTCCGGGGGAAAACGGCCCTTCGCGAAGGGCAGATCTGCCGAGCTCACTGCGGGAAAGCGAAAGCAAAGGACGCTTTTCTCCCTCTAACCGCTTTCGTCAGAGGAACGGGGGAAGTCACAGTGTTCTTCCTCTCCCTGAGATACACACAATCTGACGTTGCCTCTGAGCTCCGTTGCTGGCAAAGAACTGAAAGTGACATACATTCCTGTGGGGAAACACAGGGCTTTGCTAGGATTTCTCTAGGCAGTGTGTTTTCCCTGGGCCTCACTGTAGCAACACGATCTCGCCAGGGCAACACTGCATGGCACTTCCTCCGCCAGGAGAGAGCTGCTGCTTTGTAGTTTGTGCTGGGAAACCTTGCTTTGGCAAGTGCGAATTGACCGCATTCAGGCAGAAAGAAAAGAGAATAGCAAGAGGCCTTTTCTCCCCGGCTGCTCTGCCAAGCCCTTCCAGCTCAAACTATGTCGTTGCTCCTCTGGAAGGATCCCTGCACCGCGGCGTAGTTTTTCCGAAGAAGCCCTGCGTTTGCACGAGCAAATGAGGAATTCGTGGCAGGAAAGAGGAAGGAAAGAAAGTTTCTCTCCCTCTGCCTGCTTTGCTCAGAGGACCGGATGAAGTCAGGGAGTTCTCCCTTTCACTGAGAAACGTGCGGGCTGCTGTTGCCTGGGCGCTCTCTTCTTTGCAAAAGAGTCTGCAGTTCCACGCTTTGAACCGTGGAAAGGCGCCGGGCTCTGCTAAGATTTCCCCCGGCGCTTCGTTTGCCCTGGGCCAAAGCGAGCCTTCACAATAGCTGAACGCTAACACTGCATACTCGTTCCACTTCCAGAACCGGGCTACGGCGAGGCAGTTCTCCGGGGGAAAACGGCCCTTCGCGAAGGGCAGATCTGCCGAGCTCACTGCGGGAAAGCGAAAGCAAAGGACGCTTTTCTCCCTCTAACCGCTTTCGTCAGAGGAACGGGGGAAGTCACAGTGTTCTTCCTCTCCCTGAGATACACACAATCTGACGTTGCCTCTGAGCTCCGTTGCTGGCAAAGAACTGAAAGTGACATACATTCCTGTGGGGAAACACAGGGCTTTGCTAGGATTTCTCTAGGCAGTGTGTTTTCCCTGGGCCTCACTGTAGCAACACGATCTCGCCAGGGCAACACTGCATGGCACTTCCTCCGCCAGGAGAGAGCTGCTGCTTTGTAGTTTGTGCTGGGAAACCTTGCTTTGGCAAGTGCGAATTGACCGCATTCAGGCAGAAAGAAAAGAGAATAGCAAGAGGCCTTTTCTCCCCGGCTGCTCTGCCAAGCCCTTCCAGCTCAAACTATGTCGTTGCTCCTCTGGAAGGATCCCTGCACCGCGGCGTAGTTTTTCCGAAGAAGCCCTGCGTTTGCAAGAGCAAATGAGGAATTCGTGGCAGGAAAGAGGAAGGAAAGAAAGTTTCTCTCCCTCTGCCTGCTTTGCTCAGAGGACCGGATGAAGTCAGGGAGTTCTCCCTTTCACTGAGAAACGTGCGGGCTGCTGTTGCCTGGGCGCTCTCTTCTTTGCAAAAGAGTCTGCAGTTCCACGCTTTGAACCGTGGAAAGGCGCCGGGCTCTGCTAAGATTTCCCCCGGCGCTTCGTTTGCCCTGGGCCAAAGCGAGCCTTCACAATAGCTGAACGCTAACACTGCATACTCGTTCCACTTCCAGAACCGGGCTACGGCGAGGCAGTTCTCCGGGGGAAAACGGCCCTTCGCGAAGGGCAGATCTGCCGAGCTCATTGCGGGAAAGCGAAAGCAAAGGACGCTTTTCTCCCTCTAACCGCTTTCGTCAGAGGAACGGGGGAAGTCACAGTGTTCTTCCTCTCCCTGAGATACACACAATCTGACGTTGCCTCTGAGCTCCGTTGCTGGCAAAGAACTGAAAGTGACATACATTCCTGTGGGGAAACACAGGGCTTTGCTAGGATTTCTCTAGGCAGTGTGTTTTCCCTGGGCCTCACTGTAGCAACACGATCTCGCCAGGGAAGAACTGCATGGGATTTCCTCCGCCAGGAGAGAGCTGCTGCTTTGTAGTTTGTGCTGGGAAACCTTGCTTTGGCAAGTGCGAATTGACCGCATTCAGGCAGAAAGAAAAGAGAATAGCAAGAGGCCTTTTCTCCCCGGCTGCTCTGCCAAGCCCTTCCAGCTCAAACTATGTCGTTGCTCCTCTGGAAGGATCCCTGCACCGCGGCGTAGTTTTTCCGAAGAAGCCCTGCGTTTGCACGAGCAAATGAGGAATTCGTGGCAGGAAAGAGGAAGGAAAGAAAGTTTCTCTCCCTCTGCCTGCTTTGCTCAGAGGACCGGATGAAGTCAGGGAGTTCTCCCTTTCACTGAGAAACGTGCGGGCTGCTGTTGCCTGGGCGCTCTCTTCTTTGCAAAAGAGTCTGCAGTTCCACGCTTTGAACCGTGGAAAGGCGCCGGGCTCTGCTAAGATTTCCCCCGGCGCTTCGTTTGCCCTGGGCCAAAGCGAGCCTTCACAATAGCTGAACGCTAACACTGCATACTCGTTCCACTTCCAGAACCGGGCTACGGCGAGGCAGTTCTCCGGGGGAAAACGGCCCTTCGCGAAGGGCAGATCTGCCGAGCTCATTGCGGGAAAGCGAAAGCAAAGGACGCTTTTCTCCCTCTAACCGCTTTCGTCAGAGGAACGGGGGAAGTCACAGTGTTCTTCCTCTCCCTGAGATACACACAATCTGACGTTGCCTCTGAGCTCCGTTGCTGGCAAAGAACTGAAAGTGACATACATTCCTGTGGGGAAACACAGGGCTTTGCTAGGATTTCTCTAGGCAGTGTGTTTTCCCTGGGCCTCACTGTAGCAACACGATCTCGCCAGGGCAACACTGCATGGCACTTCCTCCGCCAGGAGAGAGCTGCTGCTTTGTAGTTTGTGCTGGGAAACCTTGCTTTGGCAAGTGCGAATTGACCGCATTCAGGCAGAAAGAAAAGAGAATAGCAAGAGGCCTTTTCTCCCCGGCTGCTCTGCCAAGCCCTTCCAGCTCAAACTATGTCGTTGCTCCTCTGGAAGGATCCCTGCACCGCGGCGTAGTTTTTCCGAAGAAGCCCTGCGTTTGCAAGAGCAAATGAGGAATTCGTGGCAGGAAAGAGGAAGGAAAGAAAGTTTCTCTCCCTCTGCCTGCTTTGCTCAGAGGACCGGATGAAGTCAGGGAGTTCTCCCTTTCACTGAGAAACGTGCGGGCTGCTGTTGCCTGGGCGCTCTCTTCTTTGCAAAAGAGTCTGCAGTTCCACGCTTTGAACCGTGGAAAGGCGCCGGGCTCTGCTAAGATTTCCCCCGGCGCTTCGTTTGCCCTGGGCCAAAGCGAGCCTTCACAATAGCTGAACGCTAACACTGCATACTCGTTCCACTTCCAGAACCGGGCTACGGCGAGGCAGTTCTCCGGGGGAAAACGGCCCTTCGCGAAGGGCAGATCTGCCGAGCTCATTGCGGGAAAGCGAAAGCAAAGGACGCTTTTCTCCCTCTAACCGCTTTCGTCAGAGGAACGGGGGAAGTCACAGTGTTCTTCCTCTCCCTGAGATACACACAATCTGAGGTTGCCTCTGAGCTCCGTTGCTGGCAAAGAACTGAAAGTGACATACATTCCTGTGGGGAAACACAGGGCTTTGCTAGGATTTCTCTAGGCAGTGTGTTTTCCCTGGGCCTCACTGTAGCAACACGATCTCGCCAGGGCAACACTGCATGGCACTTCCTCCGCCAGGAGAGAGCTGCTGCTTTGTAGTTTGTGCTGGGAAACCTTGCTTTGGCAAGTGCGAATTGACCGCATTCAGGCAGAAAGAAAAGAGAATAGCAAGAGGCCTTTTCTCCCCGGCTGCTCTGCCAAGCCCTTCCAGCTCAAACTATGTCGTTGCTCCTCTGGAAGGATCCCTGCACCGCGGCGTAGTTTTTCCGAAGAAGCCCTGCGTTTGCACGAGCAAATGAGGAATTCGTGGCAGGAAAGAGGAAGGAAAGAAAGTTTCTCTCCCTCTGCCTGCTTTGCTCAGAGGACCGGATGAAGTCAGGGAGTTCTCCCTTTCACTGAGAAACGTGCGGGCTGCTGTTGCCTGGGCGCTCTCTTCTTTGCAAAAGAGTCTGCAGTTCCACGCTTTGAACCGTGGAAAGGCGCCGGGCTCTGCTAAGATTTCCCCCGGCGCTTCGTTTGCCCTGGGCCAAAGCGAGCCTTCACAATAGCTGAACGCTAACACTGCATACTCGTTCCACTTCCAGAACCGGGCTACGGCGAGGCAGTTCTCCGGGGGAAAACGGCCCTTCGCGAAGGGCAGATCTGCCGAGCTCACTGCGGGAAAGCGAAAGCAAAGGACGCTTTTCTCCCTCTAACCGCTTTCGTCAGAGGAACGGGGGAAGTCACAGTGTTCTTCCTCTCCCTGAGATACACACAATCTGACGTTGCCTCTGAGCTCCGTTGCTGGCAAAGAACTGAAAGTGACATACATTCCTGTGGGGAAACACAGGGCTTTGCTAGGATTTCTCTAGGCAGTGTGTTTTCCCTGGGCCTCACTGTAGCAACACGATCTCGCCAGGGCAACACTGCATGGCACTTCCTCCGCCAGGAGAGAGCTGCTGCTTTGTAGTTTGTGCTGGGAAACCTTGCTTTGGCAAGTGCGAATTGACCGCATTCAGGCAGAAAGAAAAGAGAATAGCAAGAGGCCTTTTCTCCCCGGCTGCTCTGCCAAGCCCTTCCAGCTCAAACTATGTCGTTGCTCCTCTGGAAGGATCCCTGCACCGCGGCGTAGTTTTTCCGAAGAAGCCCTGCGTTTGCAAGAGCAAATGAGGAATTCGTGGCAGGAAAGAGGAAGGAAAGAAAGTTTCTCTCCCTCTGCCTGCTTTGCTCAGAGGACCGGATGAAGTCAGGGAGTTCTCCCTTTCACTGAGAAACGTGCGGGCTGCTGTTGCCTGGGCGCTCTCTTCTTTGCAAAAGAGTCTGCAGTTCCACGCTTTGAACCGTGGAAAGGCGCCGGGCTCTGCTAAGATTTCCCCCGGCGCTTCGTTTGCCCTGGGCCAAAGCGAGCCTTCACAATAGCTGAACGCTAACACTGCATACTCGTTCCACTTCCAGAACCGGGCTACGGCGAGGCAGTTCTCCGGGGGAAAACGGCCCTTCGCGAAGGGCAGATCTGCCGAGCTCACTGCGGGAAAGCGAAAGCAAAGGACGCTTTTCTCCCTCTAACCGCTTTCGTCAGAGGAACGGGGGAAGTCACAGTGTTCTTCCTCTCCCTGAGATACACACAATCTGACGTTGCCTCTGAGCTCCGTTGCTGGCAAAGAACTGAAAGTGACATACATTCCTGTGGGGAAACACAGGGCTTTGCTAGGATTTCTCTAGGCAGTGTGTTTTCCCTGGGCCTCACTGTAGCAACACGATCTCGCCAGGGCAACACTGCATGGCACTTCCTCCGCCAGGAGAGAGCTGCTGCTTTGTAGTTTGTGCTGGGAAACCTTGCTTTGGCAAGTGCGAATTGACCGCATTCAGGCAGAAAGAAAAGAGAATAGCAAGAGGCCTTTTCTCCCCGGCTGCTCTGCCAAGCCCTTCCAGCTCAAACTATGTCGTTGCTCCTCTGGAAGGATCCCTGCACCGCGGCGTAGTTTTTCCGAAGAAGCCCTGCGTTTGCAAGAGCAAATGAGGAATTCGTGGCAGGAAAGAGGAAGGAAAGAAAGTTTCTCTCCCTCTGCCTGCTTTGCTCAGAGGACCGGATGAAGTCAGGGAGTTCTCCCTTTCACTGAGAAACGTGCGGGCTGCTGTTGCCTGGGCGCTCTCTTCTTTGCAAAAGAGTCTGCAGTTCCACGCTTTGAACCGTGGAAAGGCGCCGGGCTCTGCTAAGATTTCCCCCGGCGCTTCGTTTGCCCTGGGCCAAAGCGAGCCTTCACAATAGCTGAACGCTAACACTGCATACTCGTTCCACTTCCAGAACCGGGCTACGGCGAGGCAGTTCTCCGGGGGAAAACGGCCCTTCGCGAAGGGCAGATCTGCCGAGCTCACTGCGGGAAAGCGAAAGCAAAGGACGCTTTTCTCCCTCTAACCGCTTTCGTCAGAGGAACGGGGGAAGTCACAGTGTTCTTCCTCTCCCTGAGATACACACAATCTGACGTTGCCTCTGAGCTCCGTTGCTGGCAAAGAACTGAAAGTGACATACATTCCTGTGGGGAAACACAGGGCTTTGCTAGGATTTCTCTAGGCAGTGTGTTTTCCCTGGGCCTCACTGTAGCAACACGATCTCGCCAGGGCAACACTGCATGGCACTTCCTCCGCCAGGAGAGAGCTGCTGCTTTGTAGTTTGTGCTGGGAAACCTTGCTTTGGCAAGTGCGAATTGACCGCATTCAGGCAGAAAGAAAAGAGAATAGCAAGAGGCCTTTTCTCCCCGGCTGCTCTGCCAAGCCCTTCCAGCTCAAACTATGTCGTTGCTCCTCTGGAAGGATCCCTGCACCGCGGCGTAGTTTTTCCGAAGAAGCCCTGCGTTTGCACGAGCAAATGAGGAATTCGTGGCAGGAAAGAGGAAGGAAAGAAAGTTTCTCTCCCTCTGCCTGCTTTGCTCAGAGGACCGGATGAAGTCAGGGAGTTCTCCCTTTCACTGAGAAACGTGCGGGCTGCTGTTGCCTGGGCGCTCTCTTCTTTGCAAAAGAGTCTGCAGTTCCACGCTTTGAACCGTGGAAAGGCGCCGGGCTCTGCTAAGATTTCCCCCGGCGCTTCGTTTGCCCTGGGCCAAAGCGAGCCTTCACAATAGCTGAACGCTAACACTGCATACTCGTTCCACTTCCAGAACCGGGCTACGGCGAGGCAGTTCTCCGGGGGAAAACGGCCCTTCGCGAAGGGCAGATCTGCCGAGCTCATTGCGGGAAAGCGAAAGCAAAGGACGCTTTTCTCCCTCTAACCGCTTTCGTCAGAGGAACGGGGGAAGTCACAGTGTTCTTCCTCTCCCTGAGATACACACAATCTGACGTTGCCTCTGAGCTCCGTTGCTGGCAAAGAACTGAAAGTGACATACATTCCTGTGGGGAAACACAGGGCTTTGCTAGGATTTCTCTAGGCAGTGTGTTTTCCCTGGGCCTCACTGTAGCAACACGATCTCGCCAGGGCAACACTGCATGGCACTTCCTCCGCCAGGAGAGAGCTGCTGCTTTGTAGTTTGTGCTGGGAAACCTTGCTTTGGCAAGTGCGAATTGACCGCATTCAGGCAGAAAGAAAAGAGAATAGCAAGAGGCCTTTTCTCCCCGGCTGCTCTGCCAAGCCCTTCCAGCTCAAACTATGTCGTTGCTCCTCTGGAAGGATCCCTGCACCGCGGCGTAGTTTTTCCGAAGAAGCCCTGCGTTTGCAAGAGCAAATGAGGAATTCGTGGCAGGAAAGAGGAAGGAAAGAAAGTTTCTCTCCCTCTGCCTGCTTTGCTCAGAGGACCGGATGAAGTCAGGGAGTTCTCCCTTTCACTGAGAAACGTGCGGGCTGCTGTTGCCTGGGCGCTCTCTTCTTTGCAAAAGAGTCTGCAGTTCCACGCTTTGAACCGTGGAAAGGCGCCGGGCTCTGCTAAGATTTCCCCCGGCGCTTCGTTTGCCCTGGGCCAAAGCGAGCCTTCACAATAGCTGAACGCTAACACTGCATACTCGTTCCACTTCCAGAACCGGGCTACGGCGAGGCAGTTCTCCGGGGGAAAACGGCCCTTCGCGAAGGGCAGATCTGCCGAGCTCACTGCGGGAAAGCGAAAGCAAAGGACGCTTTTCTCCCTCTAACCGCTTTCGTCAGAGGAACGGGGGAAGTCACAGTGTTCTTCCTCTCCCTGAGATACACACAATCTGACGTTGCCTCTGAGCTCCGTTGCTGGCAAAGAACTGAAAGTGACATACATTCCTGTGGGGAAACACAGGGCTTTGCTAGGATTTCTCTAGGCAGTGTGTTTTCCCTGGGCCTCACTGTAGCAACACGATCTCGCCAGGGCAGAACTGCATGGGATTTCCTCCGCCAGGAGAGAGCTGCTGCTTTGTAGTTTGTGCTGGGAAACCTTGCTTTGGCAAGTGCGAATTGACCGCATTCAGGCAGAAAGAAAAGAGAATAGCAAGAGGCCTTTTCTCCCCGGCTGCTCTGCCAAGCCCTTCCAGCTCAAACTATGTCGTTGCTCCTCTGGAAGGATCCCTGCACCGCGGCGTAGTTTTTCCGAAGAAGCCCTGCGTTTGCAAGAGCAAATGAGGAATTCGTGGCAGGAAAGAGGAAGGAAAGAAAGTTTCTCTCCCTCTGCCTGCTTTGCTCAGAGGACCGGATGAAGTCAGGGAGTTCTCCCTTTCACTGAGAAACGTGCGGGCTGCTGTTGCCTGGGCGCTCTCTTCTTTGCAAAAGAGTCTGCAGTTCCACGCTTTGAACCGTGGAAAGGCGCCGGGCTCTGCTAAGATTTCCCCCGGCGCTTCGTTTGCCCTGGGCCAAAGCGAGCCTTCACAATAGCTGAACGCTAACACTGCATACTCGTTCCACTTCCAGAACCGGGCTACGGCGAGGCAGTTCTCCGGGGGAAAACGGCCCTTCGCGAAGGGCAGATCTGCCGAGCTCATTGCGGGAAAGCGAAAGCAAAGGACGCTTTTCTCCCTCTAACCGCTTTCGTCAGAGGAACGGGGGAAGTCACAGTGTTCTTCCTCTCCCTGAGATACACACAATCTGACGTTGCCTCTGAGCTCCGTTGCTGGCAAAGAACTGAAAGTGACATACATTCCTGTGGGGAAACACAGGGCTTTGCTAGGATTTCTCTAGGCAGTGTGTTTTCCCTGGGCCTCACTGTAGCAACACGATCTCGCCAGGGCAACACTGCATGGCACTTCCTCCGCCAGGAGAGAGCTGCTGCTTTGTAGTTTGTGCTGGGAAACCTTGCTTTGGCAAGTGCGAATTGACCGCATTCAGGCAGAAAGAAAAGAGAATAGCAAGAGGCCTTTTCTCCCCGGCTGCTCTGCCAAGCCCTTCCAGCTCAAACTATGTCGTTGCTCCTCTGGAAGGATCCCTGCACCGCGGCGTAGTTTTTCCGAAGAAGCCCTGCGTTTGCAAGAGCAAATGAGGAATTCGTGGCAGGAAAGAGGAAGGAAAGAAAGTTTCTCTCCCTCTGCCTGCTTTGCTCAGAGGACCGGATGAAGTCAGGGAGTTCTCCCTTTCACTGAGAAACGTGCGGGCTGCTGTTGCCTGGGCGCTCTCTTCTTTGCAAAAGAGTCTGCAGTTCCACGCTTTGAACCGTGGAAAGGCGCCGGGCTCTGCTAAGATTTCCCCCGGCGCTTCGTTTGCCCTGGGCCAAAGCGAGCCTTCACAATAGCTGAACGCTAACACTGCATACTCGTTCCACTTCCAGAACCGGGCTACGGCGAGGCAGTTCTCCGGGGGAAAACGGCCCTTCGCGAAGGGCAGATCTGCCGAGCTCATTGCGGGAAAGCGAAAGCAAAGGACGCTTTTCTCCCTCTAACCGCTTTCGTCAGAGGAACGGGGGAAGTCACAGTGTTCTTCCTCTCCCTGAGATACACACAATCTGACGTTGCCTCTGAGCTCCGTTGCTGGCAAAGAACTGAAAGTGACATACATTCCTGTGGGGAAACACAGGGCTTTGCTAGGATTTCTCTAGGCAGTGTGTTTTCCCTGGGCCTCACTGTAGCAACACGATCTCGCCAGGGCAGAACTGCATGGGATTTCCTCCGCCAGGAGAGAGCTGCTGCTTTGTAGTTTGTGCTGGGAAACCTTGCTTTGGCAAGTGCGAATTGACCGCATTCAGGCAGAAAGAAAAGAGAATAGCAAGAGGCCTTTTCTCCCCGGCTGCTCTGCCAAGCCCTTCCAGCTCAAACTATGTCGTTGCTCCTCTGGAAGGATCCCTGCACCGCGGCGTAGTTTTTCCGAAGAAGCCCTGCGTTTGCAAGAGCAAATGAGGAATTCGTGGCAGGAAAGAGGAAGGAAAGAAAGTTTCTCTCCCTCTGCCTGCTTTGCTCAGAGGACCGGATGAAGTCAGGGAGTTCTCCCTTTCACTGAGAAACGTGCGGGCTGCTGTTGCCTGGGCGCTCTCTTCTTTGCAAAAGAGTCTGCAGTTCCACGCTTTGAACCGTGGAAAGGCGCCGGGCTCTGCTAAGATTTCCCCCGGCGCTTCGTTTGCCCTGGGCCAAAGCGAGCCTTCACAATAGCTGAACGCTAACACTGCATACTCGTTCCACTTCCAGAACCGGGCTACGGCGAGGCAGTTCTCCGGGGGAAAACGGCCCTTCGCGAAGGGCAGATCTGCCGAGCTCACTGCGGGAAAGCGAAAGCAAAGGACGCTTTTCTCCCTCTAACCGCTTTCGTCAGAGGAACGGGGGAAGTCACAGTGTTCTTCCTCTCCCTGAGATACACACAATCTGACGTTGCCTCTGAGCTCCGTTGCTGGCAAAGAACTGAAAGTGACATACATTCCTGTGGGGAAACACAGGGCTTTGCTAGGATTTCTCTAGGCAGTGTGTTTTCCCTGGGCCTCACTGTAGCAACACGATCTCGCCAGGGCAACACTGCATGGCACTTCCTCCGCCAGGAGAGAGCTGCTGCTTTGTAGTTTGTGCTGGGAAACCTTGCTTTGGCAAGTGCGAATTGACCGCATTCAGGCAGAAAGAAAAGAGAATAGCAAGAGGCCTTTTCTCCCCGGCTGCTCTGCCAAGCCCTTCCAGCTCAAACTATGTCGTTGCTCCTCTGGAAGGATCCCTGCACCGCGGCGTAGTTTTTCCGAAGAAGCCCTGCGTTTGCACGAGCAAATGAGGAATTCGTGGCAGGAAAGAGGAAGGAAAGAAAGTTTCTCTCCCTCTGCCTGCTTTGCTCAGAGGACCGGATGAAGTCAGGGAGTTCTCCCTTTCACTGAGAAACGTGCGGGCTGCTGTTGCCTGGGCGCTCTCTTCTTTGCAAAAGAGTCTGCAGTTCCACGCTTTGAACCGTGGAAAGGCGCCGGGCTCTGCTAAGATTTCCCCCGGCGCTTCGTTTGCCCTGGGCCAAAGCGAGCCTTCACAATAGCTGAACGCTAACACTGCATACTCGTTCCACTTCCAGAACCGGGCTACGGCGAGGCAGTTCTCCGGGGGAAAACGGCCCTTCGCGAAGGGCAGATCTGCCGAGCTCACTGCGGGAAAGCGAAAGCAAAGGACGCTTTTCTCCCTCTAACCGCTTTCGTCAGAGGAACGGGGGAAGTCACAGTGTTCTTCCTCTCCCTGAGATACACACAATCTGACGTTGCCTCTGAGCTCCGTTGCTGGCAAAGAACTGAAAGTGACATACATTCCTGTGGGGAAACACAGGGCTTTGCTAGGATTTCTCTAGGCAGTGTGTTTTCCCTGGGCCTCACTGTAGCAACACGATCTCGCCAGGGCAACACTGCATGGCACTTCCTCCGCCAGGAGAGAGCTGCTGCTTTGTAGTTTGTGCTGGGAAACCTTGCTTTGGCAAGTGCGAATTGACCGCATTCAGGCAGAAAGAAAAGAGAATAGCAAGAGGCCTTTTCTCCCCGGCTGCTCTGCCAAGCCCTTCCAGCTCAAACTATGTCGTTGCTCCTCTGGAAGGATCCCTGCACCGCGGCGTAGTTTTTCCGAAGAAGCCCTGCGTTTGCAAGAGCAAATGAGGAATTCGTGGCAGGAAAGAGGAAGGAAAGAAAGTTTCTCTCCCTCTGCCTGCTTTGCTCAGAGGACCGGATGAAGTCAGGGAGTTCTCCCTTTCACTGAGAAACGTGCGGGCTGCTGTTGCCTGGGCGCTCTCTTCTTTGCAAAAGAGTCTGCAGTTCCACGCTTTGAACCGTGGAAAGGCGCCGGGCTCTGCTAAGATTTCCCCCGGCGCTTCGTTTGCCCTGGGCCAAAGCGAGCCTTCACAATAGCTGAACGCTAACACTGCATACTCGTTCCACTTCCAGAACCGGGCTACGGCGAGGCAGTTCTCCGGGGGAAAACGGCCCTTCGCGAAGGGCAGATCTGCCGAGCTCATTGCGGGAAAGCGAAAGCAAAGGACGCTTTTCTCCCTCTAACCGCTTTCGTCAGAGGAACGGGGGAAGTCACAGTGTTCTTCCTCTCCCTGAGATACACACAATCTGACGTTGCCTCTGAGCTCCGTTGCTGGCAAAGAACTGAAAGTGACATACATTCCTGTGGGGAAACACAGGGCTTTGCTAGGATTTCTCTAGGCAGTGTGTTTTCCCTGGGCCTCACTGTAGCAACACGATCTCGCCAGGGCAACACTGCATGGCACTTCCTCCGCCAGGAGAGAGCTGCTGCTTTGTAGTTTGTGCTGGGAAACCTTGCTTTGGCAAGTGCGAATTGACCGCATTCAGGCAGAAAGAAAAGAGAATAGCAAGAGGCCTTTTCTCCCCGGCTGCTCTGCCAAGCCCTTCCAGCTCAAACTATGTCGTTGCTCCTCTGGAAGGATCCCTGCACCGCGGCGTAGTTTTTCCGAAGAAGCCCTGCGTTTGCAAGAGCAAATGAGGAATTCGTGGCAGGAAAGAGGAAGGAAAGAAAGTTTCTCTCCCTCTGCCTGCTTTGCTCAGAGGACCGGATGAAGTCAGGGAGTTCTCCCTTTCACTGAGAAACGTGCGGGCTGCTGTTGCCTGGGCGCTCTCTTCTTTGCAAAAGAGTCTGCAGTTCCACGCTTTGAACCGTGGAAAGGCGCCGGGCTCTGCTAAGATTTCCCCCGGCGCTTCGTTTGCCCTGGGCCAAAGCGAGCCTTCACAATAGCTGAACGCTAACACTGCATACTCGTTCCACTTCCAGAACCGGGCTACGGCGAGGCAGTTCTCCGGGGGAAAACGGCCCTTCGCGAAGGGCAGATCTGCCGAGCTCACTGCGGGAAAGCGAAAGCAAAGGACGCTTTTCTCCCTCTAACCGCTTTCGTCAGAGGAACGGGGGAAGTCACAGTGTTCTTCCTCTCCCTGAGATACACACAATCTGACGTTGCCTCTGAGCTCCGTTGCTGGCAAAGAACTGAAAGTGACATACATTCCTGTGGGGAAACACAGGGCTTTGCTAGGATTTCTCTAGGCAGTGTGTTTTCCCTGGGCCTCACTGTAGCAACACGATCTCGCCAGGGCAACACTGCATGGCACTTCCTCCGCCAGGAGAGAGCTGCTGCTTTGTAGTTTGTGCTGGGAAACCTTGCTTTGGCAAGTGCGAATTGACCGCATTCAGGCAGAAAGAAAAGAGAATAGCAAGAGGCCTTTTCTCCCCGGCTGCTCTGCCAAGCCCTTCCAGCTCAAACTATGTCGTTGCTCCTCTGGAAGGATCCCTGCACCGCGGCGTAGTTTTTCCGAAGAAGCCCTGCGTTTGCACGAGCAAATGAGGAATTCGTGGCAGGAAAGAGGAAGGAAAGAAAGTTTCTCTCCCTCTGCCTGCTTTGCTCAGAGGACCGGATGAAGTCAGGGAGTTCTCCCTTTCACTGAGAAACGTGCGGGCTGCTGTTGCCTGGGCGCTCTCTTCTTTGCAAAAGAGTCTGCAGTTCCACGCTTTGAACCGTGGAAAGGCGCCGGGCTCTGCTAAGATTTCCCCCGGCGCTTCGTTTGCCCTGGGCCAAAGCGAGCCTTCACAATAGCTGAACGCTAACACTGCATACTCGTTCCACTTCCAGAACCGGGCTACGGCGAGGCAGTTCTCCGGGGGAAAACGGCCCTTCGCGAAGGGCAGATCTGCCGAGCTCACTGCGGGAAAGCGAAAGCAAAGGACGCTTTTCTCCCTCTAACCGCTTTCGTCAGAGGAACGGGGGAAGTCACAGTGTTCTTCCTCTCCCTGAGATACACACAATCTGACGTTGCCTCTGAGCTCCGTTGCTGGCAAAGAACTGAAAGTGACATACATTCCTGTGGGGAAACACAGGGCTTTGCTAGGATTTCTCTAGGCAGTGTGTTTTCCCTGGGCCTCACTGTAGCAACACGATCTCGCCAGGGCAACACTGCATGGCACTTCCTCCGCCAGGAGAGAGCTGCTGCTTTGTAGTTTGTGCTGGGAAACCTTGCTTTGGCAAGTGCGAATTGACCGCATTCAGGCAGAAAGAAAAGAGAATAGCAAGAGGCCTTTTCTCCCCGGCTGCTCTGCCAAGCCCTTCCAGCTCAAACTATGTCGTTGCTCCTCTGGAAGGATCCCTGCACCGCGGCGTAGTTTTTCCGAAGAAGCCCTGCGTTTGCAAGAGCAAATGAGGAATTCGTGGCAGGAAAGAGGAAGGAAAGAAAGTTTCTCTCCCTCTGCCTGCTTTGCTCAGAGGACCGGATGAAGTCAGGGAGTTCTCCCTTTCACTGAGAAACGTGCGGGCTGCTGTTGCCTGGGCGCTCTCTTCTTTGCAAAAGAGTCTGCAGTTCCACGCTTTGAACCGTGGAAAGGCGCCGGGCTCTGCTAAGATTTCCCCCGGCGCTTCGTTTGCCCTGGGCCAAAGCGAGCCTTCACAATAGCTGAACGCTAACACTGCATACTCGTTCCACTTCCAGAACCGGGCTACGGCGAGGCAGTTCTCCGGGGGAAAACGGCCCTTCGCGAAGGGCAGATCTGCCGAGCTCATTGCGGGAAAGCGAAAGCAAAGGACGCTTTTCTCCCTCTAACCGCTTTCGTCAGAGGAACGGGGGAAGTCACAGTGTTCTTCCTCTCCCTGAGATACACACAATCTGACGTTGCCTCTGAGCTCCGTTGCTGGCAAAGAACTGAAAGTGACATACATTCCTGTGGGGAAACACAGGGCTTTGCTAGGATTTCTCTAGGCAGTGTGTTTTCCCTGGGGCCTCACTGTAGCAACACGATCTCGCCAGGGAAGAACTGCATGGGATTTCCTCCGCCAGGAGAGAGCTGCTGCTTTGTAGTTTGTGCTGGGAAACCTTGCTTTGGCAAGTGCGAATTGACCGCATTCAGGCAGAAAGAAAAGAGAATAGCAAGAGGCCTTTTCTCCCCGGCTGCTCTGCCAAGCCCTTCCAGCTCAAACTATGTCGTTGCTCCTCTGGAAGGATCCCTGCACCGCGGCGTAGTTTTTCCGAAGAAGCCCTGCGTTTGCACGAGCAAATGAGGAATTCGTGGCAGGAAAGAGGAAGGAAAGAAAGTTTCTCTCCCTCTGCCTGCTTTGCTCAGAGGACCGGATGAAGTCAGGGAGTTCTCCCTTTCACTGAGAAACGTGCGGGCTGCTGTTGCCTGGGCGCTCTCTTCTTTGCAAAAGAGTCTGCAGTTCCACGCTTTGAACCGTGGAAAGGCGCCGGGCTCTGCTAAGATTTCCCCCGGCGCTTCGTTTGCCCTGGGCCAAAGCGAGCCTTCACAATAGCTGAACGCTAACACTGCATACTCGTTCCACTTCCAGAACCGGGCTACGGCGAGGCAGTTCTCCGGGGGAAAACGGCCCTTCGCGAAGGGCAGATCTGCCGAGCTCATTGCGGGAAAGCGAAAGCAAAGGACGCTTTTCTCCCTCTAACCGCTTTCGTCAGAGGAACGGGGGAAGTCACAGTGTTCTTCCTCTCCCTGAGATACACACAATCTGACGTTGCCTCTGAGCTCCGTTGCTGGCAAAGAACTGAAAGTGACATACATTCCTGTGGGGAAACACAGGGCTTTGCTAGGATTTCTCTAGGCAGTGTGTTTTCCCTGGGCCTCACTGTAGCAACACGATCTCGCCAGGGCAGAACTGCATGGGATTTCCTCCGCCAGGAGAGAGCTGCTGCTTTGTAGTTTGTGCTGGGAAACCTTGCTTTGGCAAGTGCGAATTGACCGCATTCAGGCAGAAAGAAAAGAGAATAGCAAGAGGCCTTTTCTCCCCGGCTGCTCTGCCAAGCCCTTCCAGCTCAAACTATGTCGTTGCTCCTCTGGAAGGATCCCTGCACCGCGGCGTAGTTTTTCCGAAGAAGCCCTGCGTTTGCACGAGCAAATGAGGAATTCGTGGCAGGAAAGAGGAAGGAAAGAAAGTTTCTCTCCCTCTGCCTGCTTTGCTCAGAGGACCGGATGAAGTCAGGGAGTTCTCCCTTTCACTGAGAAACGTGCGGGCTGCTGTTGCCTGGGCGCTCTCTTCTTTGCAAAAGAGTCTGCAGTTCCACGCTTTGAACCGTGGAAAGGCGCCGGGCTCTGCTAAGATTTCCCCCGGCGCTTCGTTTGCCCTGGGCCAAAGCGAGCCTTCACAATAGCTGAACGCTAACACTGCATACTCGTTCCACTTCCAGAACCGGGCTACGGCGAGGCAGTTCTCCGGGGGAAAACGGCCCTTCGCGAAGGGCAGATCTGCCGAGCTCACTGCGGGAAAGCGAAAGCAAAGGACGCTTTTCTCCCTCTAACCGCTTTCGTCAGAGGAACGGGGGAAGTCACAGTGTTCTTCCTCTCCCTGAGATACACACAATCTGACGTTGCCTCTGAGCTCCGTTGCTGGCAAAGAACTGAAAGTGACATACATTCCTGTGGGGAAACACAGGGCTTTGCTAGGATTTCTCTAGGCAGTGTGTTTTCCCTGGGCCTCACTGTAGCAACACGATCTCGCCAGGGCAACACTGCATGGCACTTCCTCCGCCAGGAGAGAGCTGCTGCTTTGTAGTTTGTGCTGGGAAACCTTGCTTTGGCAAGTGCGAATTGACCGCATTCAGGCAGAAAGAAAAGAGAATAGCAAGAGGCCTTTTCTCCCCGGCTGCTCTGCCAAGCCCTTCCAGCTCAAACTATGTCGTTGCTCCTCTGGAAGGATCCCTGCACCGCGGCGTAGTTTTTCCGAAGAAGCCCTGCGTTTGCAAGAGCAAATGAGGAATTCGTGGCAGGAAAGAGGAAGGAAAGAAAGTTTCTCTCCCTCTGCCTGCTTTGCTCAGAGGACCGGATGAAGTCAGGGAGTTCTCCCTTTCACTGAGAAACGTGCGGGCTGCTGTTGCCTGGGCGCTCTCTTCTTTGCAAAAGAGTCTGCAGTTCCACGCTTTGAACCGTGGAAAGGCGCCGGGCTCTGCTAAGATTTCCCCCGGCGCTTCGTTTGCCCTGGGCCAAAGCGAGCCTTCACAATAGCTGAACGCTAACACTGCATACTCGTTCCACTTCCAGAACCGGGCTACGGCGAGGCAGTTCTCCGGGGGAAAACGGCCCTTCGCGAAGGGCAGATCTGCCGAGCTCATTGCGGGAAAGCGAAAGCAAAGGACGCTTTTCTCCCTCTAACCGCTTTCGTCAGAGGAACGGGGGAAGTCACAGTGTTCTTCCTCTCCCTGAGATACACACAATCTGACGTTGCCTCTGAGCTCCGTTGCTGGCAAAGAACTGAAAGTGACATACATTCCTGTGGGGAAACACAGGGCTTTGCTAGGATTTCTCTAGGCAGTGTGTTTTCCCTGGGCCTCACTGTAGCAACACGATCTCGCCAGGGCAGAACTGCATGGGATTTCCTCCGCCAGGAGAGAGCTGCTGCTTTGTAGTTTGTGCTGGGAAACCTTGCTTTGGCAAGTGCGAATTGACCGCATTCAGGCAGAAAGAAAAGAGAATAGCAAGAGGCCTTTTCTCCCCGGCTGCTCTGCCAAGCCCTTCCAGCTCAAACTATGTCGTTGCTCCTCTGGAAGGATCCCTGCACCGCGGCGTAGTTTTTCCGAAGAAGCCCTGCGTTTGCACGAGCAAATGAGGAATTCGTGGCAGGAAAGAGGAAGGAAAGAAAGTTTCTCTCCCTCTGCCTGCTTTGCTCAGAGGACCGGATGAAGTCAGGGAGTTCTCCCTTTCACTGAGAAACGTGCGGGCTGCTGTTGCCTGGGCGCTCTCTTCTTTGCAAAAGAGTCTGCAGTTCCACGCTTTGAACCGTGGAAAGGCGCCGGGCTCTGCTAAGATTTCCCCCGGCGCTTCGTTTGCCCTGGGCCAAAGCGAGCCTTCACAATAGCTGAACGCTAACACTGCATACTCGTTCCACTTCCAGAACCGGGCTACGGCGAGGCAGTTCTCCGGGGGAAAACGGCCCTTCGCGAAGGGCAGATCTGCCGAGCTCATTGCGGGAAAGCGAAAGCAAAGGACGCTTTTCTCCCTCTAACCGCTTTCGTCAGAGGAACGGGGGAAGTCACAGTGTTCTTCCTCTCCCTGAGATACACACAATCTGACGTTGCCTCTGAGCTCCGTTGCTGGCAAAGAACTGAAAGTGACATACATTCCTGTGGGGAAACACAGGGCTTTGCTAGGATTTCTCTAGGCAGTGTGTTTTCCCTGGGCCTCACTGTAGCAACACGATCTCGCCAGGGCAGAACTGCATGGGATTTCCTCCGCCAGGAGAGAGCTGCTGCTTTGTAGTTTGTGCTGGGAAACCTTGCTTTGGCAAGTGCGAATTGACCGCATTCAGGCAGAAAGAAAAGAGAATAGCAAGAGGCCTTTTCTCCCCGGCTGCTCTGCCAAGCCCTTCCAGCTCAAACTATGTCGTTGCTCCTCTGGAAGGATCCCTGCACCGCGGCGTAGTTTTTCCGAAGAAGCCCTGCGTTTGCAAGAGCAAATGAGGAATTCGTGGCAGGAAAGAGGAAGGAAAGAAAGTTTCTCTCCCTCTGCCTGCTTTGCTCAGAGGACTGGATGAAGTCAGGGAGTTCTCCCTTTCACTGAGAAACGTGCGGGCTGCTGTTGCCTGGGCGCTCTCTTCTTTGCAAAAGAGTCTGCAGTTCCACGCTTTGAACCGTGGAAAGGCGCCGGGCTCTGCTAAGATTTCCCCCGGCGCTTCGTTTGCCCTGGGCCAAAGCGAGCCTTCACAATAGCTGAACGCTAACACTGCATACTCGTTCCACTTCCAGAACCGGGCTACGGCGAGGCAGTTCTCCGGGGGAAAACGGCCCTTCGCGAAGGGCAGATCTGCCGAGCTCATTGCGGGAAAGCGAAAGCAAAGGACGCTTTTCTCCCTCTAACCGCTTTCGTCAGAGGAACGGGGGAAGTCACAGTGTTCTTCCTCTCCCTGAGATACACACAATCTGACGTTGCCTCTGAGCTCCGTTGCTGGCAAAGAACTGAAAGTGACATACATTCCTGTGGGGAAACACAGGGCTTTGCTAGGATTTCTCTAGGCAGTGTGTTTTCCCTGGGCCTCACTGTAGCAACACGATCTCGCCAGGGCAACACTGCATGGCACTTCCTCCGCCAGGAGAGAGCTGCTGCTTTGTAGTTTGTGCTGGGAAACCTTGCTTTGGCAAGTGCGAATTGACCGCATTCAGGCAGAAAGAAAAGAGAATAGCAAGAGGCCTTTTCTCCCCGGCTGCTCTGCCAAGCCCTTCCAGCTCAAACTATGTCGTTGCTCCTCTGGAAGGATCCCTGCACCGCGGCGTAGTTTTTCCGAAGAAGCCCTGCGTTTGCACGAGCAAATGAGGAATTCGTGGCAGGAAAGAGGAAGGAAAGAAAGTTTCTCTCCCTCTGCCTGCTTTGCTCAGAGGACCGGATGAAGTCAGGGAGTTCTCCCTTTCACTGAGAAACGTGCGGGCTGCTGTTGCCTGGGCGCTCTCTTCTTTGCAAAAGAGTCTGCAGTTCCACGCTTTGAACCGTGGAAAGGCGCCGGGCTCTGCTAAGATTTCCCCCGGCGCTTCGTTTGCCCTGGGCCAAAGCGAGCCTTCACAATAGCTGAACGCTAACACTGCATACTCGTTCCACTTCCAGAACCGGGCTACGGCGAGGCAGTTCTCCGGGGGAAAACGGCCCTTCGCGAAGGGCAGATCTGCCGAGCTCACTGCGGGAAAGCGAAAGCAAAGGACGCTTTTCTCCCTCTAACCGCTTTCGTCAGAGGAACGGGGGAAGTCACAGTGTTCTTCCTCTCCCTGAGATACACACAATCTGACGTTGCCTCTGAGCTCCGTTGCTGGCAAAGAACTGAAAGTGACATACATTCCTGTGGGGAAACACAGGGCTTTGCTAGGATTTCTCTAGGCAGTGTGTTTTCCCTGGGCCTCACTGTAGCAACACGATCTCGCCAGGGCAACACTGCATGGCACTTCCTCCGCCAGGAGAGAGCTGCTGCTTTGTAGTTTGTGCTGGGAAACCTTGCTTTGGCAAGTGCGAATTGACCGCATTCAGGCAGAAAGAAAAGAGAATAGCAAGAGGCCTTTTCTCCCCGGCTGCTCTACCAAGCCCTTCCAGCTCAAACTATGTCGTTGCTCCTCTGGAAGGATCCCTGCACCGCGGCGTAGTTTTTCCGAAGAAGCCCTGCGTTTGCAAGAGCAAATGAGGAATTCGTGGCAGGAAAGAGGAAGGAAAGAAAGTTTCTCTCCCTCTGCCTGCTTTGCTCAGAGGACCGGATGAAGTCAGGGAGTTCTCCCTTTCACTGAGAAACGTGCGGGCTGCTGTTGCCTGGGCGCTCTCTTCTTTGCAAAAGAGTCTGCAGTTCCACGCTTTGAACCGTGGAAAGGCGCCGGGCTCTGCTAAGATTTCCCCCGGCGCTTCGTTTGCCCTGGGCCAAAGCGAGCCTTCACAATAGCTGAACGCTAACACTGCATACTCGTTCCACTTCCAGAACCGGGCTACGGCGAGGCAGTTCTCCGGGGGAAAACGGCCCTTCGCGAAGGGCAGATCTGCCGAGCTCACTGCGGGAAAGCGAAAGCAAAGGACGCTTTTCTCCCTCTAACCGCTTTCGTCAGAGGAACGGGGGAAGTCACAGTGTTCTTCCTCTCCCTGAGATACACACAATCTGACGTTGCCTCTGAGCTCCGTTGCTGGCAAAGAACTGAAAGTGACATACATTCCTGTGGGGAAACACAGGGCTTTGCTAGGATTTCTCTAGGCAGTGTGTTTTCCCTGGGCCTCACTGTAGCAACACGATCTCGCCAGGGCAACACTGCATGGCACTTCCTCCGCCAGGAGAGAGCTGCTGCTTTGTAGTTTGTGCTGGGAAACCTTGCTTTGGCAAGTGCGAATTGACCGCATTCAGGCAGAAAGAAAAGAGAATAGCAAGAGGCCTTTTCTCCCCGGCTGCTCTGCCAAGCCCTTCCAGCTCAAACTATGTCGTTGCTCCTCTGGAAGGATCCCTGCACCGCGGCGTAGTTTTTCCGAAGAAGCCCTGCGTTTGCAAGAGCAAATGAGGAATTCGTGGCAGGAAAGAGGAAGGAAAGAAAGTTTCTCTCCCTCTGCCTGCTTTGCTCAGAGGACCGGATGAAGTCAGGGAGTTCTCCCTTTCACTGAGAAACGTGCGGGCTGCTGTTGCCTGGGCGCTCTCTTCTTTGCAAAAGAGTCTGCAGTTCCACGCTTTGAACCGTGGAAAGGCGCCGGGCTCTGCTAAGATTTCCCCCGGCGCTTCGTTTGCCCTGGGCCAAAGCGAGCCTTCACAATAGCTGAACGCTAACACTGCATACTCGTTCCACTTCCAGAACCGGGCTACGGCGAGGCAGTTCTCCGGGGGAAAACGGCCCTTCGCGAAGGGCAGATCTGCCGAGCTCACTGCGGGAAAGCGAAAGCAAAGGACGCTTTTCTCCCTCTAACCGCTTTCGTCAGAGGAACGGGGGAAGTCACAGTGTTCTTCCTCTCCCTGAGATACACACAATCTGACGTTGCCTCTGAGCTCCGTTGCTGGCAAAGAACTGAAAGTGACATACATTCCTGTGGGGAAACACAGGGCTTTGCTAGGATTTCTCTAGGCAGTGTGTTTTCCCTGGGCCTCACTGTAGCAACACGATCTCGCCAGGGCAACACTGCATGGCACTTCCTCCGCCAGGAGAGAGCTGCTGCTTTGTAGTTTGTGCTGGGAAACCTTGCTTTGGCAAGTGCGAATTGACCGCATTCAGGCAGAAAGAAAAGAGAATAGCAAGAGGCCTTTTCTCCCCGGCTGCTCTGCCAAGCCCTTCCAGCTCAAACTATGTCGTTGCTCCTCTGGAAGGATCCCTGCACCGCGGCGTAGTTTTTCCGAAGAAGCCCTGCGTTTGCACGAGCAAATGAGGAATTCGTGGCAGGAAAGAGGAAGGAAAGAAAGTTTCTCTCCCTCTGCCTGCTTTGCTCAGAGGACCGGATGAAGTCAGGGAGTTCTCCCTTTCACTGAGAAACGTGCGGGCTGCTGTTGCCTGGGCGCTCTCTTCTTTGCAAAAGAGTCTGCAGTTCCACGCTTTGAACCGTGGAAAGGCGCCGGGCTCTGCTAAGATTTCCCCCGGCGCTTCGTTTGCCCTGGGCCAAAGCGAGCCTTCACAATAGCTGAACGCTAACACTGCATACTCGTTCCACTTCCAGAACCGGGCTACGGCGAGGCAGTTCTCCGGGGGAAAACGGCCCTTCGCGAAGGGCAGATCTGCCGAGCTCATTGCGGGAAAGCGAAAGCAAAGGACGCTTTTCTCCCTCTAACCGCTTTCGTCAGAGGAACGGGGGAAGTCACAGTGTTCTTCCTCTCCCTGAGATACACACAATCTGACGTTGCCTCTGAGCTCCGTTGCTGGCAAAGAACTGAAAGTGACATACATTCCTGTGGGGAAACACAGGGCTTTGCTAGGATTTCTCTAGGCAGTGTGTTTTCCCTGGGCCTCACTGTAGCAACACGATCTCGCCAGGGAAGAACTGCATGGGATTTCCTCCGCCAGGAGAGAGCTGCTGCTTTGTAGTTTGTGCTGGGAAACCTTGCTTTGGCAAGTGCGAATTGACCGCATTCAGGCAGAAAGAAAAGAGAATAGCAAGAGGCCTTTTCTCCCCGGCTGCTCTGCCAAGCCCTTCCAGCTCAAACTATGTCGTTGCTCCTCTGGAAGGATCCCTGCACCGCGGCGTAGTTTTTCCGAAGAAGCCCTGCGTTTGCAAGAGCAAATGAGGAAATCGTGGCAGGAAAGAGGAAGGAAAGAAAGTTTCTCTCCCTCTGCCTGCTTTGCTCAGAGGACCGGATGAAGTCAGGGAGTTCTCCCTTTCACTGAGAAACGTGCGGGCTGCTGTTGCCTGGGCGCTCTCTTCTTTGCAAAAGAGTCTGCAGTTCCACGCTTTGAACCGTGGAAAGGCGCCGGGCTCTGCTAAGATTTCCCCCGGCGCTTCGTTTGCCCTGGGCCAAAGCGAGCCTTCACAATAGCTGAACGCTAACACTGCATACTCGTTCCACTTCCAGAACCGGGCTACGGCGAGGCAGTTCTCCGGGGGAAAACGGCCCTTCGCGAAGGGCAGATCTGCCGAGCTCATTGCGGGAAAGCGAAAGCAAAGGACGCTTTTCTCCCTCTAACCGCTTTCGTCAGAGGAACGGGGGAAGTCACAGTGTTCTTCCTCTCCCTGAGATACACACAATCTGACGTTGCCTCTGAGCTCCGTTGCTGGCAAAGAACTGAAAGTGACATACATTCCTGTGGGGAAACACAGGGCTTTGCAGGATTTCTCTAGGCAGTGTGTTTTCCCTGGGCCTCACTGTAGCAACACGATCTCGCCAGGGCAACACTGCATGGCACTTCCTCCGCCAGGAGAGAGCTGCTGCTTTGTAGTTTGTGCTGGGAAACCTTGCTTTGGCAAGTGCGAATTGACCGCATTCAGGCAGAAGGAAAAGAGAATAGCAAGAGGCCTTTTCTCCCCGGCTGCTCTGCCAAGCCCTTCCAGCTCAAACTATGTCGTTGCTCCTCTGGAAGGATCCCTGCACCGCGGCGTAGTTTTTCCGAAGAAGCCCTGCGTTTGCAAGAGCAAATGAGGAATTCGTGGCAGGAAAGAGGAAGGAAAGAAAGTTTCTCTCCCTCTGCCTGCTTTGCTCAGAGGACCGGATGAAGTCAGGGAGTTCTCCCTTTCACTGAGAAACGTGCGGGCTGCTGTTGCCTGGGCGCTCTCTTCTTTGCAAAAGAGTCTGCAGTTCCACGCTTTGAACCGTGGAAAGGCGCCGGGCTCTGCTAAGATTTCCCCCGGCGCTTCGTTTGCCCTGGGCCAAAGCGAGCCTTCACAATAGCTGAACGCTAACACTGCATACTCGTTCCACTTCCAGAACCGGGCTACGGCGAGGCAGTTCTCCGGGGGAAAACGGCCCTTCGCGAAGGGCAGATCTGCCGAGCTCATTGCGGGAAAGCGAAAGCAAAGGACGCTTTTCTCCCTCTAACCGCTTTCGTCAGAGGAACGGGGGAAGTCACAGTGTTCTTCCTCTCCCTGAGATACACACAATCTGACGTTGCCTCTGAGCTCCGTTGCTGGCAAAGAACTGAAAGTGACATACATTCCTGTGGGGAAACACTGGGCTTTGCTAGGATTTCTCTAGGCAGTGTGTTTTCCCTGGGCCTCACTGTAGCAACACGATCTCGCCAGGGCAACACTGCATGGCACTTCCTCCGCCAGGAGAGAGCTGCTGCTTTGTAGTTTGTGCTGGGAAACCTTGCTTTGGCAAGTGCGAATTGACCGCATTCAGGCAGAAGGAAAAGAGAATAGCAAGAGGCCTTTTCTCCCCGGCTGCTCTGCCAAGCCCTTCCAGCTCAAACTATGTCGTTGCTCCTCTGGAAGGATCCCTGCACCGCGGCGTAGTTTTTCCGAAGAAGCCCTGCGTTTGCACGAGCAAATGAGGAATTCGTGGCAGGAAAGAGGAAGGAAAGAAAGTTTCTCTCCCTCTGCCTGCTTTGCTCAGAGGACCGGATGAAGTCAGGGAGTTCTCCCTTTCACTGAGAAACGTGCGGGCTGCTGTTGCCTGGGCGCTCTCTTCTTTGCAAAAGAGTCTGCAGTTCCACGCTTTGAACCGTGGAAAGGCGCCGGGCTCTGCTAAGATTTCCCCCGGCGCTTCGTTTGCCCTGGGCCAAAGCGAGCCTTCACAATAGCTGAACGCTAACACTGCATACTCGTTCCACTTCCAGAACCGGGCTACGGCGAGGCAGTTCTCCGGGGGAAAACGGCCCTTCGCGAAGGGCAGATCTGCCGAGCTCATTGCGGGAAAGCGAAAGCAAAGGACGCTTTTCTCCCTCTAACCGCTTTCGTCAGAGGAACGGGGGAAGTCACAGTGTTCTTCCTCTCCCTGAGATACACACAATCTGACGTTGCCTCTGAGCTCCGTTGCTGGCAAAGAACTGAAAGTGACATACATTCCTGTGGGGAAACACTGGGCTTTGCTAGGATTTCTCTAGGCAGTGTGTTTTCCCTGGGCCTCACTGTAGCAACACGATCTCGCCAGGGCAACACTGCATGGCACTTCCTCCGCCAGGAGAGAGCTGCTGCTTTGTAGTTTGTGCTGGGAAACCTTGCTTTGGCAAGTGCGAATTGACCGCATTCAGGCAGAAGGAAAAGAGAATAGCAAGAGGCCTTTTCTCCCCGGCTGCTCTGCCAAGCCCTTCCAGCTCAAACTATGTCGTTGCTCCTCTGGAAGGATCCCTGCACCGCGGCGTAGTTTTTCCGAAGAAGCCCTGCGTTTGCACGAGCAAATGAGGAATTCGTGGCAGGAAAGAGGAAGGAAAGAAAGTTTCTCTCCCTCTGCCTGCTTTGCTCAGAGGACCGGATGAAGTCAGGGAGTTCTCCCTTTCACTGAGAAACGTGCGGGCTGCTGTTGCCTGGGCGCTCTCTTCTTTGCAAAAGAGTCTGCAGTTCCACGCTTTGAACCGTGGAAAGGCGCCGGGCTCTGCTAAGATTTCCCCCGGCGCTTCGTTTGCCCTGGGCCAAAGCGAGCCTTCACAATAGCTGAACGCTAACACTGCATACTCGTTCCACTTCCAGAACCGGGCTACGGCGAGGCAGTTCTCCGGGGGAAAACGGCCCTTCGCGAAGGGCAGATCTGCCGAGCTCATTGCGGGGAAAGCGAAAGCAAAGGACGCTTTTCTCCCTCTAACCGCTTTCGTCAGAGGAACGGGGGAAGTCACAGTGTTCTTCCTCTCCCTGAGATACACACAATCTGACGTTGCCTCTGAGCTCCGTTGCTGGCAAAGAACTGAAAGTGACATACATTCCTGTGGGGAAACACAGGGCTTTGCTAGGATTTCTCTAGGCAGTGTGTTTTCCCTGGGCCTCACTGTAGCAACACGATCTCGCCAGGGCAACACTGCATGGCACTTCCTCCGCCAGGAGAGAGCTGCTGCTTTGTAGTTTGTGCTGGGAAACCTTGCTTTGGCAAGTGCGAATTGACCGCATTCAGGCAGAAGGAAAAGAGAATAGCAAGAGGCCTTTTCTCCCCGGCTGCTCTGCCAAGCCCTTCCAGCTCAAACTATGTCGTTGCTCCTCTGGAAGGATCCCTGCACCGCGGCGTAGTTTTTCCGAAGAAGCCCTGCGTTTGCAAGAGCAAATGAGGAATTCGTGGCAGGAAAGAGGAAGGAAAGAAAGTTTCTCTCCCTCTGCCTGCTTTGCTCAGAGGACCGGATGAAGTCAGGGAGTTCTCCCTTTCACTGAGAAACGTGCGGGCTGCTGTTGCCTGGGCGCTCTCTTCTTTGCAAAAGAGTCTGCAGTTCCACGCTTTGAACCGTGGAAAGGCGCCGGGCTCTGCTAAGATTTCCCCCGGCGCTTCGTTTGCCCTGGGCCAAAGCGAGCCTTCACAATAGCTGAACGCTAACACTGCATACTCGTTCCACTTCCAGAACCGGGCTACGGCGAGGCAGTTCTCCGGGGGAAAACGGCCCTTCGCGAAGGGCAGATCTGCCGAGCTCATTGCGGGAAAGCGAAAGCAAAGGACGCTTTTCTCCCTCTAACCGCTTTCGTCAGAGGAACGGGGGAAGTCACAGTGTTCTTCCTCTCCCTGAGATACACACAATCTGACGTTGCCTCTGAGCTCCGTTGCTGGCAAAGAACTGAAAGTGACATACATTCCTGTGGGGAAACACAGGGCTTTGCTAGGATTTCTCTAGGCAGTGTGTTTTCCCTGGGCCTCACTGTAGCAACACGATCTCGCCAGGGCAACACTGCATGGCACTTCCTCCGCCAGGAGAGAGCTGCTGCTTTGTAGTTTGTGCTGGGAAACCTTGCTTTGGCAAGTGCGAATTGACCGCATTCAGGCAGAAGGAAAAGAGAATAGCAAGAGGCCTTTTCTCCCCGGCTGCTCTGCCAAGCCCTTCCAGCTCAAACTATGTCGTTGCTCCTCTGGAAGGATCCCTGCACCGCGGCGTAGTTTTTCCGAAGAAGCCCTGCGTTTGCACGAGCAAATGAGGAATTCGTGGCAGGAAAGAGGAAGGAAAGAAAGTTTCTCTCCCTCTGCCTGCTTTGCTCAGAGGACCGGATGAAGTCAGGGAGTTCTCCCT
The DNA here is from genome assembly GCF_024166365.1 of Elephas maximus indicus. Taxonomy (NCBI): domain Eukaryota; kingdom Metazoa; phylum Chordata; class Mammalia; order Proboscidea; family Elephantidae; genus Elephas; species Elephas maximus. Next base: position 841,276 of record NC_064828.1, read on the forward strand.
TTCACTGAGAAACGTGCGGGCTGCTGTTGCCTGGGCGCTCTCTTCTTTGCAAAAGAGTCTGCAGTTCCACGCTTTGAACCGTGGAAAGGCGCCGGGCTCTGCTAAGATTTCCCCCGGCGCTTCGTTTGCCCTGGGCCAAAGCGAGCCTTCACAATAGCTGAACGCTAACACTGCATACTCGTTCCACTTCCAGAACCGGGCTACGGCGAGGCAGTTCTCCGGGGGAAAACGGCCCTTCGCGAAGGGCAGATCTGCCGAGCTCATTGCGGGAAAGCGAAAGCAAAGGACGCTTTTCTCCCTCTAACCGCTTTCGTCAGAGGAACGGGGGAAGTCACAGTGTTCTTCCTCTCCCTGAGATACACACAATCTGACGTTGCCTCTGAGCTCCGTTGCTGGCAAAGAACTGAAAGTGACATACATTCCTGTGGGGAAACACAGGGCTTTGCTAGGATTTCTCTAGGCAGTGTGTTTTCCCTGGGCCTCACTGTAGCAACACGATCTCGCCAGGGCAACACTGCATGGCACTTCCTCCGCCAGGAGAGAGCTGCTGCTTTGTAGTTTGTGCTGGGAAACCTTGCTTTGGCAAGTGCGAATTGACCGCATTCAGGCAGAAGGAAAAGAGAATAGCAAGAGGCCTTTTCTCCCCGGCTGCTCTGCCAAGCCCTTCCAGCTCAAACTATGTCGTTGCTCCTCTGGAAGGATCCCTGCACCGCGGCGTAGTTTTTCCGAAGAAGCCCTGCGTTTGCAAGAGCAAATGAGGAATTCGTGGCAGGAAAGAGGAAGGAAAGAAAGTTTCTCTCCCTCTGCCTGCTTTGCTCAGAGGACCGGATGAAGTCAGGGAGTTCTCCCTTTCACTGAGAAACGTGCGGGCTGCTGTTGCCTGGGCGCTCTCTTCTTTGCAAAAGAGTCTGCAGTTCCACGCTTTGAACCGTGGAAAGGCGCCGGGCTCTGCTAAGATTTCCCCCGGCGCTTCGTTTGCCCTGGGCCAAAGCGAGCCTTCACAATAGCTGAACGCTAACACTGCATACTCGTTCCACTTCCAGAACCGGGCTACGGCGAGGCAGTTCTCCGGGGGAAAACGGCCCTTCGCGAAGGGCAGATCTGCCGAGCTCATTGCGGGAAAGCGAAAGCAAAGGACGCTTTTCTCCCTCTAACCGCTTTCGTCAGAGGAACGGGGGAAGTCACAGTGTTCTTCCTCTCCCTGAGATACACACAATCTGACGTTGCCTCTGAGCTCCGTTGCTGGCAAAGAACTGAAAGTGACATACATTCCTGTGGGGAAACACTGGGCTTTGCTAGGATTTCTCTAGGCAGTGTGTTTTCCCTGGGCCTCACTGTAGCAACACGATCTCGCCAGGGCAACACTGCATGGCACTTCCTCCGCCAGGAGAGAGCTGCTGCTTTGTAGTTTGTGCTGGGAAACCTTGCTTTGGCAAGTGCGAATTGACCGCATTCAGGCAGAAGGAAAAGAGAATAGCAAGAGGCCTTTTCTCCCCGGCTGCTCTGCCAAGCCCTTCCAGCTCAAACTATGTCGTTGCTCCTCTGGAAGGATCCCTGCACCGCGGCGTAGTTTTTCCGAAGAAGCCCTGCGTTTGCACGAGCAAATGAGGAATTCGTGGCAGGAAAGAGGAAGGAAAGAAAGTTTCTCTCCCTCTGCCTGCTTTGCTCAGAGGACCGGATGAAGTCAGGGAGTTCTCCCTTTCACTGAGAAACGTGCGGGCTGCTGTTGCCTGGGCGCTCTCTTCTTTGCAAAAGAGTCTGCAGTTCCACGCTTTGAACCGTGGAAAGGCGCCGGGCTCTGCTAAGATTTCCCCCGGCGCTTCGTTTGCCCTGGGCCAAAGCGAGCCTTCACAATAGCTGAACGCTAACACTGCATACTCGTTCCACTTCCAGAACCGGGCTACGGCGAGGCAGTTCTCCGGGGGAAAACGGCCCTTCGCGAAGGGCAGATCTGCCGAGCTCATTGCGGGAAAGCGAAAGCAAAGGACGCTTTTCTCCCTCTAACCGCTTTCGTCAGAGGAACGGGGGAAGTCACAGTGTTCTTCCTCTCCCTGAGATACACACAATCTGACGTTGCCTCTGAGCTCCGTTGCTGGCAAAGAACTGAAAGTGACATACATTCCTGTGGGGAAACACTGGGCTTTGCTAGGATTTCTCTAGGCAGTGTGTTTTCCCTGGGCCTCACTGTAGCAACACGATCTCGCCAGGGCAACACTGCATGGCACTTCCTCCGCCAGGAGAGAGCTGCTGCTTTGTAGTTTGTGCTGGGAAACCTTGCTTTGGCAAGTGCGAATTGACCGCATTCAGGCAGAAGGAAAAGAGAATAGCAAGAGGCCTTTTCTCCCCGGCTGCTCTGCCAAGCCCTTCCAGCTCAAACTATGTCGTTGCTCCTCTGGAAGGATCCCTGCACCGCGGCGTAGTTTTTCCGAAGAAGCCCTGCGTTTGCACGAGCAAATGAGGAATTCGTGGCAGGAAAGAGGAAGGAAAGAAAGTTTCTCTCCCTCTGCCTGCTTTGCTCAGAGGACCGGATGAAGTCAGGGAGTTCTCCCTTTCACTGAGAAACGTGCGGGCTGCTGTTGCCTGGGCGCTCTCTTCTTTGCAAAAGAGTCTGCAGTTCCACGCTTTGAACCGTGGAAAGGCGCCGGGCTCTGCTAAGATTTCCCCCGGCGCTTCGTTTGCCCTGGGCCAAAGCGAGCCTTCACAATAGCTGAACGCTAACACTGCATACTCGTTCCACTTCCAGAACCGGGCTACGGCGAGGCAGTTCTCCGGGGGAAAACGGCCCTTCGCGAAGGGCAGATCTGCCGAGCTCATTGCGGGAAAGCGAAAGCAAAGGACGCTTTTCTCCCTCTAACCGCTTTCGTCAGAGGAACGGGGGAAGTCACAGTGTTCTTCCTCTCCCTGAGATACACACAATCTGACGTTGCCTCTGAGCTCCGTTGCTGGCAAAGAACTGAAAGTGACATACATTCCTGTGGGGAAACACAGGGCTTTGCTAGGATTTCTCTAGGCAGTGTGTTTTCCCTGGGCCTCACTGTAGCAACACGATCTCGCCAGGGCAACACTGCATGGCACTTCCTCCGCCAGGAGAGAGCTGCTGCTTTGTAGTTTGTGCTGGGAAACCTTGCTTTGGCAAGTGCGAATTGACCGCATTCAGGCAGAAGGAAAAGAGAATAGCAAGAGGCCTTTTCTCCCCGGCTGCTCTGCCAAGCCCTTCCAGCTCAAACTATGTCGTTGCTCCTCTGGAAGGATCCCTGCACCGCGGCGTAGTTTTTCCGAAGAAGCCCTGCGTTTGCAAGAGCAAATGAGGAATTCGTGGCAGGAAAGAGGAAGGAAAGAAAGTTTCTCTCCCTCTGCCTGCTTTGCTCAGAGGACCGGATGAAGTCAGGGAGTTCTCCCTTTCACTGAGAAACGTGCGGGCTGCTGTTGCCTGGGCGCTCTCTTCTTTGCAAAAGAGTCTGCAGTTCCACGCTTTGAACCGTGGAAAGGCGCCGGGCTCTGCTAAGATTTCCCCCGGCGCTTCGTTTGCCCTGGGCCAAAGCGAGCCTTCACAATAGCTGAACGCTAACACTGCATACTCGTTCCACTTCCAGAACCGGGCTACGGCGAGGCAGTTCTCCGGGGGAAAACGGCCCTTCGCGAAGGGCAGATCTGCCGAGCTCATTGCGGGAAAGCGAAAGCAAAGGACGCTTTTCTCCCTCTAACCGCTTTCGTCAGAGGAACGGGGGAAGTCACAGTGTTCTTCCTCTCCCTGAGATACACACAATCTGACGTTGCCTCTGAGCTCCGTTGCTGGCAAAGAACTGAAAGTGACATACATTCCTGTGGGGAAACACTGGGCTTTGCTAGGATTTCTCTAGGCAGTGTGTTTTCCCTGGGCCTCACTGTAGCAACACGATCTCGCCAGGGCAACACTGCATGGCACTTCCTCCGCCAGGAGAGAGCTGCTGCTTTGTAGTTTGTGCTGGGAAACCTTGCTTTGGCAAGTGCGAATTGACCGCATTCAGGCAGAAGGAAAAGAGAATAGCAAGAGGCCTTTTCTCCCCGGCTGCTCTGCCAAGCCCTTCCAGCTCAAACTATGTCGTTGCTCCTCTGGAAGGATCCCTGCACCGCGGCGTAGTTTTTCCGAAGAAGCCCTGCGTTTGCACGAGCAAATGAGGAATTCGTGGCAGGAAAGAGGAAGGAAAGAAAGTTTCTCTCCCTCTGCCTGCTTTGCTCAGAGGACCGGATGAAGTCAGGGAGTTCTCCCTTTCACTGAGAAACGTGCGGGCTGCTGTTGCCTGGGCGCTCTCTTCTTTGCAAAAGAGTCTGCAGTTCCACGCTTTGAACCGTGGAAAGGCGCCGGGCTCTGCTAAGATTTCCCCCGGCGCTTCGTTTGCCCTGGGCCAAAGCGAGCCTTCACAATAGCTGAACGCTAACACTGCATACTCGTTCCACTTCCAGAACCGGGCTACGGCGAGGCAGTTCTCCGGGGGAAAACGGCCCTTCGCGAAGGGCAGATCTGCCGAGCTCATTGCGGGAAAGCGAAAGCAAAGGACGCTTTTCTCCCTCTAACCGCTTTCGTCAGAGGAACGGGGGAAGTCACAGTGTTCTTCCTCTCCCTGAGATACACACAATCTGACGTTGCCTCTGAGCTCCGTTGCTGGCAAAGAACTGAAAGTGACATACATTCCTGTGGGGAAACACAGGGCTTTGCTAGGATTTCTCTAGGCAGTGTGTTTTCCCTGGGCCTCACTGTAGCAACACGATCTCGCCAGGGCAACACTGCATGGCACTTCCTCCGCCAGGAGAGAGCTGCTGCTTTGTAGTTTGTGCTGGGAAACCTTGCTTTGGCAAGTGCGAATTGACCGCATTCAGGCAGAAGGAAAAGAGAATAGCAAGAGGCCTTTTCTCCCCGGCTGCTCTGCCAAGCCCTTCCAGCTCAAACTATGTCGTTGCTCCTCTGGAAGGATCCCTGCACCGCGGCGTAGTTTTTCCGAAGAAGCCCTGCGTTTGCACGAGCAAATGAGGAATTCGTGGCAGGAAAGAGGAAGGAAAGAAAGTTTCTCTCCCTCTGCCTGCTTTGCTCAGAGGACCGGATGAAGTCAGGGAGTTCTCCCTTTCACTGAGAAACGTGCGGGCTGCTGTTGCCTGGGCGCTCTCTTCTTTGCAAAAGAGTCTGCAGTTCCACGCTTTGAACCGTGGAAAGGCGCCGGGCTCTGCTAAGATTTCCCCCGGCGCTTCGTTTGCCCTGGGCCAAAGCGAGCCTTCACAATAGCTGAACGCTAACACTGCATACTCGTTCCACTTCCAGAACCGGGCTACGGCGAGGCAGTTCTCCGGGGGAAAACGGCCCTTCGCGAAGGGCAGATCTGCCGAGCTCATTGCGGGAAAGCGAAAGCAAAGGACGCTTTTCTCCCTCTAACCGCTTTCGTCAGAGGAACGGGGGAAGTCACAGTGTTCTTCCTCTCCCTGAGATACACACAATCTGACGTTGCCTCTGAGCTCCGTTGCTGGCAAAGAACTGAAAGTGACATACATTCCTGTGGGGAAACACAGGGCTTTGCTAGGATTTCTCTAGGCAGTGTGTTTTCCCTGGGCCTCACTGTAGCAACACGATCTCGCCAGGGCAACACTGCATGGCACTTCCTCCGCCAGGAGAGAGCTGCTGCTTTGTAGTTTGTGCTGGGAAACCTTGCTTTGGCAAGTGCGAATTGACCGCATTCAGGCAGAAGGAAAAGAGAATAGCAAGAGGCCTTTTCTCCCCGGCTGCTCTGCCAAGCCCTTCCAGCTCAAACTATGTCGTTGCTCCTCTGGAAGGATCCCTGCACCGCGGCGTAGTTTTTCCGAAGAAGCCCTGCGTTTGCAAGAGCAAATGAGGAATTCGTGGCAGGAAAGAGGAAGGAAAGAAAGTTTCTCTCCCTCTGCCTGCTTTGCTCAGAGGACCGGATGAAGTCAGGGAGTTCTCCCTTTCACTGAGAAACGTGCGGGCTGCTGTTGCCTGGGCGCTCTCTTCTTTGCAAAAGAGTCTGCAGTTCCACGCTTTGAACCGTGGAAAGGCGCCGGGCTCTGCTAAGATTTCCCCCGGCGCTTCGTTTGCCCTGGGCCAAAGCGAGCCTTCACAATAGCTGAACGCTAACACTGCATACTCGTTCCACTTCCAGAACCGGGCTACGGCGAGGCAGTTCTCCGGGGGAAAACGGCCCTTCGCGAAGGGCAGATCTGCCGAGCTCATTGCGGGAAAGCGAAAGCAAAGGACGCTTTTCTCCCTCTAACCGCTTTCGTCAGAGGAACGGGGGAAGTCACAGTGTTCTTCCTCTCCCTGAGATACACACAATCTGACGTTGCCTCTGAGCTCCGTTGCTGGCAAAGAACTGAAAGTGACATACATTCCTGTGGGGAAACACTGGGCTTTGCTAGGATTTCTCTAGGCAGTGTGTTTTCCCTGGGCCTCACTGTAGCAACACGATCTCGCCAGGGCAACACTGCATGGCACTTCCTCCGCCAGGAGAGAGCTGCTGCTTTGTAGTTTGTGCTGGGAAACCTTGCTTTGGCAAGTGCGAATTGACCGCATTCAGGCAGAAGGAAAAGAGAATAGCAAGAGGCCTTTTCTCCCCGGCTGCTCTGCCAAGCCCTTCCAGCTCAAACTATGTCGTTGCTCCTCTGGAAGGATCCCTGCACCGCGGCGTAGTTTTTCCGAAGAAGCCCTGCGTTTGCACGAGCAAATGAGGAATTCGTGGCAGGAAAGAGGAAGGAAAGAAAGTTTCTCTCCCTCTGCCTGCTTTGCTCAGAGGACCGGATGAAGTCAGGGAGTTCTCCCTTTCACTGAGAAACGTGCGGGCTGCTGTTGCCTGGGCGCTCTCTTCTTTGCAAAAGAGTCTGCAGTTCCACGCTTTGAACCGTGGAAAGGCGCCGGGCTCTGCTAAGATTTCCCCCGGCGCTTCGTTTGCCCTGGGCCAAAGCGAGCCTTCACAATAGCTGAACGCTAACACTGCATACTCGTTCCACTTCCAGAACCGGGCTACGGCGAGGCAGTTCTCCGGGGGAAAACGGCCCTTCGCGAAGGGCAGATCTGCCGAGCTCATTGCGGGAAAGCGAAAGCAAAGGACGCTTTTCTCCCTCTAACCGCTTTCGTCAGAGGAACGGGGGAAGTCACAGTGTTCTTCCTCTCCCTGAGATACACACAATCTGACGTTGCCTCTGAGCTCCGTTGCTGGCAAAGAACTGAAAGTGACATACATTCCTGTGGGGAAACACTGGGCTTTGCTAGGATTTCTCTAGGCAGTGTGTTTTCCCTGGGCCTCACTGTAGCAACACGATCTCGCCAGGGCAACACTGCATGGCACTTCCTCCGCCAGGAGAGAGCTGCTGCTTTGTAGTTTGTGCTGGGAAACCTTGCTTTGGCAAGTGCGAATTGACCGCATTCAGGCAGAAGGAAAAGAGAATAGCAAGAGGCCTTTTCTCCCCGGCTGCTCTGCCAAGCCCTTCCAGCTCAAACTATGTCGTTGCTCCTCTGGAAGGATCCCTGCACCGCGGCGTAGTTTTTCCGAAGAAGCCCTGCGTTTGCACGAGCAAATGAGGAATTCGTGGCAGGAAAGAGGAAGGAAAGAAAGTTTCTCTCCCTCTGCCTGCTTTGCTCAGAGGACCGGATGAAGTCAGGGAGTTCTCCCTTTCACTGAGAAACGTGCGGGCTGCTGTTGCCTGGGCGCTCTCTTCTTTGCAAAAGAGTCTGCAGTTCCACGCTTTGAACCGTGGAAAGGCGCCGGGCTCTGCTAAGATTTCCCCCGGCGCTTCGTTTGCCCTGGGCCAAAGCGAGCCTTCACAATAGCTGAACGCTAACACTGCATACTCGTTCCACTTCCAGAACCGGGCTACGGCGAGGCAGTTCTCCGGGGGAAAACGGCCCTTCGCGAAGGGCAGATCTGCCGAGCTCATTGCGGGAAAGCGAAAGCAAAGGACGCTTTTCTCCCTCTAACCGCTTTCGTCAGAGGAACGGGGGAAGTCACAGTGTTCTTCCTCTCCCTGAGATACACACAATCTGACGTTGCCTCTGAGCTCCGTTGCTGGCAAAGAACTGAAAGTGACATACATTCCTGTGGGGAAACACAGGGCTTTGCTAGGATTTCTCTAGGCAGTGTGTTTTCCCTGGGCCTCACTGTAGCAACACGATCTCGCCAGGGCAACACTGCATGGCACTTCCTCCGCCAGGAGAGAGCTGCTGCTTTGTAGTTTGTGCTGGGAAACCTTGCTTTGGCAAGTGCGAATTGACCGCATTCAGGCAGAAGGAAAAGAGAATAGCAAGAGGCCTTTTCTCCCCGGCTGCTCTGCCAAGCCCTTCCAGCTCAAACTATGTCGTTGCTCCTCTGGAAGGATCCCTGCACCGCGGCGTAGTTTTTCCGAAGAAGCCCTGCGTTTGCAAGAGCAAATGAGGAATTCGTGGCAGGAAAGAGGAAGGAAAGAAAGTTTCTCTCCCTCTGCCTGCTTTGCTCAGAGGACCGGATGAAGTCAGGGAGTTCTCCCTTTCACTGAGAAACGTGCGGGCTGCTGTTGCCTGGGCGCTCTCTTCTTTGCAAAAGAGTCTGCAGTTCCACGCTTTGAACCGTGGAAAGGCGCCGGGCTCTGCTAAGATTTCCCCCGGCGCTTCGTTTGCCCTGGGCCAAAGCGAGCCTTCACAATAGCTGAACGCTAACACTGCATACTCGTTCCACTTCCAGAACCGGGCTACGGCGAGGCAGTTCTCCGGGGGAAAACGGCCCTTCGCGAAGGGCAGATCTGCCGAGCTCATTGCGGGAAAGCGAAAGCAAAGGACGCTTTTCTCCCTCTAACCGCTTTCGTCAGAGGAACGGGGGAAGTCACAGTGTTCTTCCTCTCCCTGAGATACACACAATCTGACGTTGCCTCTGAGCTCCGTTGCTGGCAAAGAACTGAAAGTGACATACATTCCTGTGGGGAAACACAGGGCTTTGCTAGGATTTCTCTAGGCAGTGTGTTTTCCCTGGGCCTCACTGTAGCAACACGATCTCGCCAGGGCAACACTGCATGGCACTTCCTCCGCCAGGAGAGAGCTGCTGCTTTGTAGTTTGTGCTGGGAAACCTTGCTTTGGCAAGTGCGAATTGACCGCATTCAGGCAGAAGGAAAAGAGAATAGCAAGAGGCCTTTTCTCCCCGGCTGCTCTGCCAAGCCCTTCCAGCTCAAACTATGTCGTTGCTCCTCTGGAAGGATCCCTGCACCGCGGCGTAGTTTTTCCGAAGAAGCCCTGCGTTTGCAAGAGCAAATGAGGAATTCGTGGCAGGAAAGAGGAAGGAAAGAAAGTTTCTCTCCCTCTGCCTGCTTTGCTCAGAGGACCGGATGAAGTCAGGGAGTTCTCCCTTTCACTGAGAAACGTGCGGGCTGCTGTTGCCTGGGCGCTCTCTTCTTTGCAAAAGAGTCTGCAGTTCCACGCTTTGAACCGTGGAAAGGCGCCGGGCTCTGCTAAGATTTCCCCCGGCGCTTCGTTTGCCCTGGGCCAAAGCGAGCCTTCACAATAGCTGAACGCTAACACTGCATACTCGTTCCACTTCCAGAACCGGGCTACGGCGAGGCAGTTCTCCGGGGGAAAACGGCCCTTCGCGAAGGGCAGATCTGCCGAGCTCATTGCGGGAAAGCGAAAGCAAAGGACGCTTTTCTCCCTCTAACCGCTTTCGTCAGAGGAACGGGGGAAGTCACAGTGTTCTTCCTCTCCCTGAGATACACACAATCTGACGTTGCCTCTGAGCTCCGTTGCTGGCAAAGAACTGAAAGTGACATACATTCCTGTGGGGAAACACTGGGCTTTGCTAGGATTTCTCTAGGCAGTGTGTTTTCCCTGGGCCTCACTGTAGCAACACGATCTCGCCAGGGCAACACTGCATGGCACTTCCTCCGCCAGGAGAGAGCTGCTGCTTTGTAGTTTGTGCTGGGAAACCTTGCTTTGGCAAGTGCGAATTGACCGCATTCAGGCAGAAGGAAAAGAGAATAGCAAGAGGCCTTTTCTCCCCGGCTGCTCTGCCAAGCCCTTCCAGCTCAAACTATGTCGTTGCTCCTCTGGAAGGATCCCTGCACCGCGGCGTAGTTTTTCCGAAGAAGCCCTGCGTTTGCACGAGCAAATGAGGAATTCGTGGCAGGAAAGAGGAAGGAAAGAAAGTTTCTCTCCCTCTGCCTGCTTTGCTCAGAGGACCGGATGAAGTCAGGGAGTTCTCCCTTTCACTGAGAAACGTGCGGGCTGCTGTTGCCTGGGCGCTCTCTTCTTTGCAAAAGAGTCTGCAGTTCCACGCTTTGAACCGTGGAAAGGCGCCGGGCTCTGCTAAGATTTCCCCCGGCGCTTCGTTTGCCCTGGGCCAAAGCGAGCCTTCACAATAGCTGAACGCTAACACTGCATACTCGTTCCACTTCCAGAACCGGGCTACGGCGAGGCAGTTCTCCGGGGGAAAACGGCCCTTCGCGAAGGGCAGATCTGCCGAGCTCATTGCGGGAAAGCGAAAGCAAAGGACGCTTTTCTCCCTCTAACCGCTTTCGTCAGAGGAACGGGGGAAGTCACAGTGTTCTTCCTCTCCCTGAGATACACACAATCTGACGTTGCCTCTGAGCTCCGTTGCTGGCAAAGAACTGAAAGTGACATACATTCCTGTGGGGAAACACTGGGCTTTGCTAGGATTTCTCTAGGCAGTGTGTTTTCCCTGGGCCTCACTGTAGCAACACGATCTCGCCAGGGCAACACTGCATGGCACTTCCTCCGCCAGGAGAGAGCTGCTGCTTTGTAGTTTGTGCTGGGAAACCTTGCTTTGGCAAGTGCGAATTGACCGCATTCAGGCAGAAAGAAAAGAGAATAGCAAGAGGCCTTTTCTCCCCGGCTGCTCTGCCAAGCCCTTCCAGCTCAAACTATGTCGTTGCTCCTCTGGAAGGATCCCTGCACCGCGGCGTAGTTTTTCCGAAGAAGCCCTGCGTTTGCACGAGCAAATGAGGAATTCGTGGCAGGAAAGAGGAAGGAAAGAAAGTTTCTCTCCCTCTGCCTGCTTTGCTCAGAGGACCGGATGAAGTCAGGGAGTTCTCCCTTTCACTGAGAAACGTGCGGGCTGCTGTTGCCTGGGCGCTCTCTTCTTTGCAAAAGAGTCTGCAGTTCCACGCTTTGAACCGTGGAAAGGCGCCGGGCTCTGCTAAGATTTCCCCCGGCGCTTCGTTTGCCCTGGGCCAAAGCGAGCCTTCACAATAGCTGAACGCTAACACTGCATACTCGTTCCACTTCCAGAACCGGGCTACGGCGAGGCAGTTCTCCGGGGGAAAACGGCCCTTCGCGAAGGGCAGATCTGCCGAGCTCATTGCGGGAAAGCGAAAGCAAAGGACGCTTTTCTCCCTCTAACCGCTTTCGTCAGAGGAACGGGGGAAGTCACAGTGTTCTTCCTCTCCCTGAGATACACACAATCTGACGTTGCCTCTGAGCTCCGTTGCTGGCAAAGAACTGAAAGTGACATACATTCCTGTGGGGAAACACAGGGCTTTGCTAGGATTTCTCTAGGCAGTGTGTTTTCCCTGGGCCTCACTGTAGCAACACGATCTCGCCAGGGCAACACTGCATGGCACTTCCTCCGCCAGGAGAGAGCTGCTGCTTTGTAGTTTGTGCTGGGAAACCTTGCTTTGGCAAGTGCGAATTGACCGCATTCAGGCAGAAGGAAAAGAGAATAGCAAGAGGCCTTTTCTCCCCGGCTGCTCTGCCAAGCCCTTCCAGCTCAAACTATGTCGTTGCTCCTCTGGAAGGATCCCTGCACCGCGGCGTAGTTTTTCCGAAGAAGCCCTGCGTTTGCAAGAGCAAATGAGGAATTCGTGGCAGGAAAGAGGAAGGAAAGAAAGTTTCTCTCCCTCTGCCTGCTTTGCTCAGAGGACCGGATGAAGTCAGGGAGTTCTCCCTTTCACTGAGAAACGTGCGGGCTGCTGTTGCCTGGGCGCTCTCTTCTTTGCAAAAGAGTCTGCAGTTCCACGCTTTGAACCGTGGAAAGGCGCCGGGCTCTGCTAAGATTTCCCCCGGCGCTTCGTTTGCCCTGGGCCAAAGCGAGCCTTCACAATAGCTGAACGCTAACACTGCATACTCGTTCCACTTCCAGAACCGGGCTACGGCGAGGCAGTTCTCCGGGGGAAAACGGCCCTTCGCGAAGGGCAGATCTGCCGAGCTCATTGCGGGAAAGCGAAAGCAAAGGACGCTTTTCTCCCTCTAACCGCTTTCGTCAGAGGAACGGGGGAAGTCACAGTGTTCTTCCTCTCCCTGAGATACACACAATCTGACGTTGCCTCTGAGCTCCGTTGCTGGCAAAGAACTGAAAGTGACATACATTCCTGTGGGGAAACACAGGGCTTTGCTAGGATTTCTCTAGGCAGTGTGTTTTCCCTGGGCCTCACTGTAGCAACACGATCTCGCCAGGGCAACACTGCATGGCACTTCCTCCGCCAGGAGAGAGCTGCTGCTTTGTAGTTTGTGCTGGGAAACCTTGCTTTGGCAAGTGCGAATTGACCGCATTCAGGCAGAAGGAAAAGAGAATAGCAAGAGGCCTTTTCTCCCCGGCTGCTCTGCCAAGCCCTTCCAGCTCAAACTATGTCGTTGCTCCTCTGGAAGGATCCCTGCACCGCGGCGTAGTTTTTCCGAAGAAGCCCTGCGTTTGCACGAGCAAATGAGGAATTCGTGGCAGGAAAGAGGAAGGAAAGAAAGTTTCTCTCCCTCTGCCTGCTTTGCTCAGAGGACCGGATGAAGTCAGGGAGTTCTCCCTTTCACTGAGAAACGTGCGGGCTGCTGTTGCCTGGGCGCTCTCTTCTTTGCAAAAGAGTCTGCAGTTCCACGCTTTGAACCGTGGAAAGGCGCCGGGCTCTGCTAAGATTTCCCCCGGCGCTTCGTTTGCCCTGGGCCAAAGCGAGCCTTCACAATAGCTGAACGCTAACACTGCATACTCGTTCCACTTCCAGAACCGGGCTACGGCGAGGCAGTTCTCCGGGGGAAAACGGCCCTTCGCGAAGGGCAGATCTGCCGAGCTCATTGCGGGAAAGCGAAAGCAAAGGACGCTTTTCTCCCTCTAACCGCTTTCGTCAGAGGAACGGGGGAAGTCACAGTGTTCTTCCTCTCCCTGAGATACACACAATCTGACGTTGCCTCTGAGCTCCGTTGCTGGCAAAGAACTGAAAGTGACATACATTCCTGTGGGGAAACACAGGGCTTTGCTAGGATTTCTCTAGGCAGTGTGTTTTCCCTGGGCCTCACTGTAGCAACACGATCTCGCCAGGGCAACACTGCATGGCACTTCCTCCGCCAGGAGAGAGCTGCTGCTTTGTAGTTTGTGCTGGGAAACCTTGCTTTGGCAAGTGCGAATTGACCGCATTCAGGCAGAAGGAAAAGAGAATAGCAAGAGGCCTTTTCTCCCCGGCTGCTCTGCCAAGCCCTTCCAGCTCAAACTATGTCGTTGCTCCTCTGGAAGGATCCCTGCACCGCGGCGTAGTTTTTCCGAAGAAGCCCTGCGTTTGCAAGAGCAAATGAGGAATTCGTGGCAGGAAAGAGGAAGGAAAGAAAGTTTCTCTCCCTCTGCCTGCTTTGCTCAGAGGACCGGATGAAGTCAGGGAGTTCTCCCTTTCACTGAGAAACGTGCGGGCTGCTGTTGCCTGGGCGCTCTCTTCTTTGCAAAAGAGTCTGCAGTTCCACGCTTTGAACCGTGGAAAGGCGCCGGGCTCTGCTAAGATTTCCCCCGGCGCTTCGTTTGCCCTGGGCCAAAGCGAGCCTTCACAATAGCTGAACGCTAACACTGCATACTCGTTCCACTTCCAGAACCGGGCTACGGCGAGGCAGTTCTCCGGGGGAAAACGGCCCTTCGCGAAGGGCAGATCTGCCGAGCTCATTGCGGGAAAGCGAAAGCAAAGGACGCTTTTCTCCCTCTAACCGCTTTCGTCAGAGGAACGGGGGAAGTCACAGTGTTCTTCCTCTCCCTGAGATACACACAATCTGACGTTGCCTCTGAGCTCCGTTGCTGGCAAAGAACTGAAAGTGACATACATTCCTGTGGGGAAACACTGGGCTTTGCTAGGATTTCTCTAGGCAGTGTGTTTTCCCTGGGCCTCACTGTAGCAACACGATCTCGCCAGGGCAACACTGCATGGCACTTCCTCCGCCAGGAGAGAGCTGCTGCTTTGTAGTTTGTGCTGGGAAACCTTGCTTTGGCAAGTGCGAATTGACCGCATTCAGGCAGAAGGAAAAGAGAATAGCAAGAGGCCTTTTCTCCCCGGCTGCTCTGCCAAGCCCTTCCAGCTCAAACTATGTCGTTGCTCCTCTGGAAGGATCCCTGCACCGCGGCGTAGTTTTTCCGAAGAAGCCCTGCGTTTGCACGAGCAAATGAGGAATTCGTGGCAGGAAAGAGGAAGGAAAGAAAGTTTCTCTCCCTCTGCCTGCTTTGCTCAGAGGACCGGATGAAGTCAGGGAGTTCTCCCTTTCACTGAGAAACGTGCGGGCTGCTGTTGCCTGGGCGCTCTCTTCTTTGCAAAAGAGTCTGCAGTTCCACGCTTTGAACCGTGGAAAGGCGCCGGGCTCTGCTAAGATTTCCCCCGGCGCTTCGTTTGCCCTGGGCCAAAGCGAGCCTTCACAATAGCTGAACGCTAACACTGCATACTCGTTCCACTTCCAGAACCGGGCTACGGCGAGGCAGTTCTCCGGGGGAAAACGGCCCTTCGCGAAGGGCAGATCTGCCGAGCTCATTGCGGGAAAGCGAAAGCAAAGGACGCTTTTCTCCCTCTAACCGCTTTCGTCAGAGGAACGGGGGAAGTCACAGTGTTCTTCCTCTCCCTGAGATACACACAATCTGACGTTGCCTCTGAGCTCCGTTGCTGGCAAAGAACTGAAAGTGACATACATTCCTGTGGGGAAACACTGGGCTTTGCTAGGATTTCTCTAGGCAGTGTGTTTTCCCTGGGCCTCACTGTAGCAACACGATCTCGCCAGGGCAACACTGCATGGCACTTCCTCCGCCAGGAGAGAGCTGCTGCTTTGTAGTTTGTGCTGGGAAACCTTGCTTTGGCAAGTGCGAATTGACCGCATTCAGGCAGAAGGAAAAGAGAATAGCAAGAGGCCTTTTCTCCCCGGCTGCTCTGCCTAGCCCTTCCAGCTCAAACTATGTCGTTGCTCCTCTGGAAGGATCCCTGCACCGCGGCGTAGTTTTTCCGAAGAAGCCCTGCGTTTGCACGAGCAAATGAGGAATTCGTGGCAGGAAAGAGGAAGGAAAGAAAGTTTCTCTCCCTCTGCCTGCTTTGCTCAGAGGACCGGATGAAGTCAGGGAGTTCTCCCTTTCACTGAGAAACGTGCGGGCTGCTGTTGCCTGGGCGCTCTCTTCTTTGCAAAAGAGTCTGCAGTTCCACGCTTTGAACCGTGGAAAGGCGCCGGGCTCTGCTAAGATTTCCCCCGGCGCTTCGTTTGCCCTGGGCCAAAGCGAGCCTTCACAATAGCTGAACGCTAACACTGCATACTCGTTCCACTTCCAGAACCGGGCTACGGCGAGGCAGTTCTCCGGGGGAAAATGGCCCTTCGCGAAGGGCAGATCTGCCGAGCTCATTGCGGGAAAGCGAAAGCAAAGGACGCTTTTCTCCCTCTAACCGCTTTCGTCAGAGGAACGGGGGAAGTCACAGTGTTCTTCCTCTCCCTGAGATACACACAATCTGACGTTGCCTCTGAGCTCCGTTGCTGGCAAAGAACTGAAAGTGACATACATTCCTGTGGGGAAACACAGGGCTTTGCTAGGATTTCTCTAGGCAGTGTGTTTTCCCTGGGCCTCACTGTAGCAACACGATCTCGCCAGGGCAACACTGCATGGCACTTCCTCCGCCAGGAGAGAGCTGCTGCTTTGTAGTTTGTGCTGGGAAACCTTGCTTTGGCAAGTGCGAATTGACCGCATTCAGGCAGAAGGAAAAGAGAATAGCAAGAGGCCTTTTCTCCCCGGCTGCTCTGCCAAGCCCTTCCAGCTCAAACTATGTCGTTGCTCCTCTGGAAGGATCCCTGCACCGCGGCGTAGTTTTTCCGAAGAAGCCCTGCGTTTGCACGAGCAAATGAGGAATTCGTGGCAGGAAAGAGGAAGGAAAGAAAGTTTCTCTCCCTCTGCCTGCTTTGCTCAGAGGACCGGATGAAGTCAGGGAGTTCTCCCTTTCACTGAGAAACGTGCGGGCTGCTGTTGCCTGGGCGCTCTCTTCTTTGCAAAAGAGTCTGCAGTTCCACGCCTTGAACCGTGGAAAGGCGCCGGGCTCTGCTAAGATTTCCCCCGGCGCTTCGTTTGCCCTGGGCCAAAGCGAGCCTTCACAATAGCTGAACGCTAACACTGCATACTCGTTCCACTTCCAGAACCGGGCTACGGCGAGGCAGTTCTCCGGGGGAAAACGGCCCTTCGCGAAGGGCAGATCTGCCGAGCTCATTGCGGGAAAGCGAAAGCAAAGGACGCTTTTCTCCCTCTAACCGCTTTCGTCAGAGGAACGGGGGAAGTCACAGTGTTCTTCCTCTCCCTGAGATACACACAATCTGACGTTGCCTCTGAGCTCCGTTGCTGGCAAAGAACTGAAAGTGACATACATTCCTGTGGGGAAACACAGGGCTTTGCTAGGATTTCTCTAGGCAGTGTGTTTTCCCTGGGCCTCACTGTAGCAACACGATCTCGCCAGGGCAACACTGCATGGCACTTCCTCCGCCAGGAGAGAGCTGCTGCTTTGTAGTTTGTGCTGGGAAACCTTGCTTTGGCAAGTGCGAATTGACCGCATTCAGGCAGAAGGAAAAGAGAATAGCAAGAGGCCTTTTCTCCCCGGCTGCTCTGCCAAGCCCTTCCAGCTCAAACTATGTCGTTGCTCCTCTGGAAGGATCCCTGCACCGCGGCGTAGTTTTTCCGAAGAAGCCCTGCGTTTGCAAGAGCAAATGAGGAATTCGTGGCAGGAAAGAGGAAGGAAAGAAAGTTTCTCTCCCTCTGCCTGCTTTGCTCAGAGGACCGGATGAAGTCAGGGAGTTCTCCCTTTCACTGAGAAACGTGCGGGCTGCTGTTGCCTGGGCGCTCTCTTCTTTGCAAAAGAGTCTGCAGTTCCACGCTTTGAACCGTGGAAAGGCGCCGGGCTCTGCTAAGATTTCCCCCGGCGCTTCGTTTGCCCTGGGCCAAAGCGAGCCTTCACAATAGCTGAACGCTAACACTGCATACTCGTTCCACTTCCAGAACCGGGCTACGGCGAGGCAGTTCTCCGGGGGAAAACGGCCCTTCGCGAAGGGCAGATCTGCCGAGCTCATTGCGGGAAAGCGAAAGCAAAGGACGCTTTTCTCCCTCTAACCGCTTTCGTCAGAGGAACGGGGGAAGTCACAGTGTTCTTCCTCTCCCTGAGATACACACAATCTGACGTTGCCTCTGAGCTCCGTTGCTGGCAAAGAACTGAAAGTGACATACATTCCTGTGGGGAAACACTGGGCTTTGCTAGGATTTCTCTAGGCAGTGTGTTTTCCCTGGGCCTCACTGTAGCAACACGATCTCGCCAGGGCAACACTGCATGGCACTTCCTCCGCCAGGAGAGAGCTGCTGCTTTGTAGTTTGTGCTGGGAAACCTTGCTTTGGCAAGTGCGAATTGACCGCATTCAGGCAGAAGGAAAAGAGAATAGCAAGAGGCCTTTTCTCCCCGGCTGCTCTGCCAAGCCCTTCCAGCTCAAACTATGTCGTTGCTCCTCTGGAAGGATCCCTGCACCGCGGCGTAGTTTTTCCGAAGAAGCCCTGCGTTTGCAAGAGCAAATGAGGAATTCGTGGCAGGAAAGAGGAAGGAAAGAAAGTTTCTCTCCCTCTGCCTGCTTTGCTCAGAGGACCGGATGAAGTCAGGGAGTTCTCCCTTTCACTGAGAAACGTGCGGGCTGCTGTTGCCTGGGCGCTCTCTTCTTTGCAAAAGAGTCTGCAGTTCCACGCTTTGAACCGTGGAAAGGCGCCGGGCTCTGCTAAGATTTCCCCCGGCGCTTCGTTTGCCCTGGGCCAAAGCGAGCCTTCACAATAGCTGAACGCTAACACTGCATACTCGTTCCACTTCCAGAACCGGGCTACGGCGAGGCAGTTCTCCGGGGGAAAACGGCCCTTCGCGAAGGGCAGATCTGCCGAGCTCATTGCGGGAAAGCGAAAGCAAAGGACGCTTTTCTCTCTCTAACCGCTTTCGTCAGAGGAACGGGGGAAGTCACAGTGTTCTTCCTCTCCCTGAGATACACACAATCTGACGTTGCCTCTGAGCTCCGTTGCTGGCAAAGAACTGAAAGTGACATACATTCCTGTGGGGAAACACAGGGCTTTGCTAGGATTTCTCTAGGCAGTGTGTTTTCCCTGGGCCTCACTGTAGCAACACGATCTCGCCAGGGCAACACTGCATGGCACTTCCTCCGCCAGGAGAGAGCTGCTGCTTTGTAGTTTGTGCTGGGAAACCTTGCTTTGGCAAGTGCGAATTGACCGCATTCAGGCAGAAAGAAAAGAGAATAGCAAGAGGCCTTTTCTCCCCGGCTGCTCTGCCAAGCCCTTCCAGCTCAAACTATGTCGTTGCTCCTCTGGAAGGATCCCTGCACCGCGGCGTAGTTTTTCCGAAGAAGCCCTGCGTTTGCACGAGCAAATGAGGAATTCGTGGCAGGAAAGAGGAAGGAAAGAAAGTTTCTCTCCCTCTGCCTGCTTTGCTCAGAGGACCGGATGAAGTCAGGGAGTTCTCCCTTTCACTGAGAAACGTGCGGGCTGCTGTTGCCTGGGCGCTCTCTTCTTTGCAAAAGAGTCTGCAGTTCCACGCTTTGAACCGTGGAAAGGCGCCGGGCTCTGCTAAGATTTCCCCCGGCGCTTCGTTTGCCCTGGGCCAAAGCGAGCCTTCACAATAGCTGAACGCTAACACTGCATACTCGTTCCACTTCCAGAACCGGGCTACGGCGAGGCAGTTCTCCGGGGGAAAACGGCCCTTCGCGAAGGGCAGATCTGCCGAGCTCATTGCGGGAAAGCGAAAGCAAAGGACGCTTTTCTCCCTCTAACCGCTTTCGTCAGAGGAACGGGGGAAGTCACAGTGTTCTTCCTCTCCCTGAGATACACACAATCTGACGTTGCCTCTGAGCTCCGTTGCTGGCAAAGAACTGAAAGTGACATACATTCCTGTGGGGAAACACAGGGCTTTGCTAGGATTTCTCTAGGCAGTGTGTTTTCCCTGGGCCTCACTGTAGCAACACGATCTCGCCAGGGCAACACTGCATGGCACTTCCTCCGCCAGGAGAGAGCTGCTGCTTTGTAGTTTGTGCTGGGAAACCTTGCTTTGGCAAGTGCGAATTGACCGCATTCAGGCAGAAGGAAAAGAGAATAGCAAGAGGCCTTTTCTCCCCGGCTGCTCTGCCAAGCCCTTCCAGCTCAAACTATGTCGTTGCTCCTCTGGAAGGATCCCTGCACCGCGGCGTAGTTTTTCCGAAGAAGCCCTGCGTTTGCAAGAGCAAATGAGGAATTCGTGGCAGGAAAGAGGAAGGAAAGAAAGTTTCTCTCCCTCTGCCTGCTTTGCTCAGAGGACCGGATGAAGTCAGGGAGTTCTCCCTTTCACTGAGAAACGTGCGGGCTGCTGTTGCCTGGGCGCTCTCTTCTTTGCAAAAGAGTCTGCAGTTCCACGCTTTGAACCGTGGAAAGGCGCCGGGCTCTGCTAAGATTTCCCCCGGCGCTTCGTTTGCCCTGGGCCAAAGCGAGCCTTCACAATAGCTGAACGCTAACACTGCATACTCGTTCCACTTCCAGAACCGGGCTACGGCGAGGCAGTTCTCCGGGGGAAAACGGCCCTTCGCGAAGGGCAGATCTGCCGAGCTCATTGCGGGAAAGCGAAAGCAAAGGACGCTTTTCTCCCTCTAACCGCTTTCGTCAGAGGAACGGGGGAAGTCACAGTGTTCTTCCTCTCCCTGAGATACACACAATCTGACGTTGCCTCTGAGCTCCGTTGCTGGCAAAGAACTGAAAGTGACATACATTCCTGTGGGGAAACACAGGGCTTTGCTAGGATTTCTCTAGGCAGTGTGTTTTCCCTGGGCCTCACTGTAGCAACACGATCTCGCCAGGGCAACACTGCATGGCACTTCCTCCGCCAGGAGAGAGCTGCTGCTTTGTAGTTTGTGCTGGGAAACCTTGCTTTGGCAAGTGCGAATTGACCGCATTCAGGCAGAAGGAAAAGAGAATAGCAAGAGGCCTTTTCTCCCCGGCTGCTCTGCCAAGCCCTTCCAGCTCAAACTATGTCGTTGCTCCTCTGGAAGGATCCCTGCACCGCGGCGTAGTTTTTCCGAAGACGCCCTGCGTTTGCACGAGCAAATGAGGAATTCGTGGCAGGAAAGAGGAAGGAAAGAAAGTTTCTCTCCCTCTGCCTGCTTTGCTCAGAGGACCGGATGAAGTCAGGGAGTTCTCCCTTTCACTGAGAAACGTGCGGGCTGCTGTTGCCTGGGCGCTCTCTTCTTTGCAAAAGAGTCTGCAGTTCCACGCTTTGAACCGTGGAAAGGCGCCGGGCTCTGCTAAGATTTCCCCCGGCGCTTCGTTTGCCCTGGGCCAAAGCGAGCCTTCACAATAGCTGAACGCTAACACTGCATACTCGTTCCACTTCCAGAACCGGGCTACGGCGAGGCAGTTCTCCGGGGGAAAACGGCCCTTCGCGAAGGGCAGATCTGCCGAGCTCATTGCGGGAAAGCGAAAGCAAAGGACGCTTTTCTCCCTCTAACCGCTTTCGTCAGAGGAACGGGGGAAGTCACAGTGTTCTTCCTCTCCCTGAGATACACACAATCTGACGTTGCCTCTGAGCTCCGTTGCTGGCAAAGAACTGAAAGTGACATACATTCCTGTGGGGAAACACTGGGCTTTGCTAGGATTTCTCTAGGCAGTGTGTTTTCCCTGGGCCTCACTGTAGCAACACGATCTCGCCAGGGCAACACTGCATGGCACTTCCTCCGCCAGGAGAGAGCTGCTGCTTTGTAGTTTGTGCTGGGAAACCTTGCTTTGGCAAGTGCGAATTGACCGCATTCAGGCAGAAAGAAAAGAGAATAGCAAGAGGCCTTTTCTCCCCGGCTGCTCTGCCAAGCCCTTCCAGCTCAAACTATGTCGTTGCTCCTCTGGAAGGATCCCTGCACCGCGGCGTAGTTTTTCCGAAGAAGCCCTGCGTTTGCACGAGCAAATGAGGAATTCGTGGCAGGAAAGAGGAAGGAAAGAAAGTTTCTCTCCCTCTGCCTGCTTTGCTCAGAGGACCGGATGAAGTCAGGGAGTTCTCCCTTTCACTGAGAAACGTGCGGGCTGCTGTTGCCTGGGCGCTCTCTTCTTTGCAAAAGAGTCTGCAGTTCCACGCTTTGAACCGTGGAAAGGCGCCGGGCTCTGCTAAGATTTCCCCCGGCGCTTCGTTTGCCCTGGGCCAAAGCGAGCCTTCACAATAGCTGAACGCTAACACTGCATACTCGTTCCACTTCCAGAACCGGGCTACGGCGAGGCAGTTCTCCGGGGGAAAACGGCCCTTCGCGAAGGGCAGATCTGCCGAGCTCATTGCGGGAAAGCGAAAGCAAAGGACGCTTTTCTCCCTCTAACCGCTTTCGTCAGAGGAACGGGGGAAGTCACAGTGTTCTTCCTCTCCCTGAGATACACACAATCTGACGTTGCCTCTGAGCTCCGTTGCTGGCAAAGAACTGAAAGTGACATACATTCCTGTGGGGAAACACTGGGCTTTGCTAGGATTTCTCTAGGCAGTGTGTTTTCCCTGGGCCTCACTGTAGCAACACGATCTCGCCAGGGCAACACTGCATGGCACTTCCTCCGCCAGGAGAGAGCTGCTGCTTTGTAGTTTGTGCTGGGAAACCTTGCTTTGGCAAGTGCGAATTGACCGCATTCAGGCAGAAAGAAAAGAGAATAGCAAGAGGCCTTTTCTCCCCGGCTGCTCTGCCAAGCCCTTCCAGCTCAAACTATGTCGTTGCTCCTCTGGAAGGATCCCTGCACCGCGGCGTAGTTTTTCCGAAGAAGCCCTGCGTTTGCACGAGCAAATGAGGAATTCGTGGCAGGAAAGAGGAAGGAAAGAAAGTTTCTCTCCCTCTGCCTGCTTTGCTCAGAGGACCGGATGAAGTCAGGGAGTTCTCCCTTTCACTGAGAAACGTGCGGGCTGCTGTTGCCTGGGCGCTCTCTTCTTTGCAAAAGAGTCTGCAGTTCCACGCTTTGAACCGTGGAAAGGCGCCGGGCTCTGCTAAGATTTCCCCCGGCGCTTCGTTTGCCCTGGGCCAAAGCGAGCCTTCACAATAGCTGAACGCTAACACTGCATACTCGTTCCACTTCCAGAACCGGGCTACGGCGAGGCAGTTCTCCGGGGGAAAACGGCCCTTCGCGAAGGGCAGATCTGCCGAGCTCATTGCGGGAAAGCGAAAGCAAAGGACGCTTTTCTCCCTCTAACCGCTTTCGTCAGAGGAACGGGGGAAGTCACAGTGTTCTTCCTCTCCCTGAGATACACACAATCTGACGTTGCCTCTGAGCTCCGTTGCTGGCAAAGAACTGAAAGTGACATACATTCCTGTGGGGAAACACTGGGCTTTGCTAGGATTTCTCTAGGCAGTGTGTTTTCCCTGGGCCTCACTGTAGCAACACGATCTCGCCAGGGCAACACTGCATGGCACTTCCTCCGCCAGGAGAGAGCTGCTGCTTTGTAGTTTGTGCTGGGAAACCTTGCTTTGGCAAGTGCGAATTGACCGCATTCAGGCAGAAGGAAAAGAGAATAGCAAGAGGCCTTTTCTCCCCGGCTGCTCTGCCAAGCCCTTCCAGCTCAAACTATGTCGTTGCTCCTCTGGAAGGATCCCTGCACCGCGGCGTAGTTTTTCCGAAGACGCCCTGCGTTTGCAAGAGCAAATGAGGAATTCGTGGCAGGAAAGAGGAAGGAAAGAAAGTTTCTCTCCCTCTGCCTGCTTTGCTCAGAGGACCGGATGAAGTCAGGGAGTTCTCCCTTTCACTGAGAAACGTGCGGGCTGCTGTTGCCTGGGCGCTCTCTTCTTTGCAAAAGAGTCTGCAGTTCCACGCTTTGAACCGTGGAAAGGCGCCGGGCTCTGCTAAGATTTCCCCCGGCGCTTCGTTTGCCCTGGGCCAAAGCGAGCCTTCACAATAGCTGAACGCTAACACTGCATACTCGTTCCACTTCCAGAACCGGGCTACGGCGAGGCAGTTCTCCGGGGGAAAACGGCCCTTCGCGAAGGGCAGATCTGCCGAGCTCATTGCGGGAAAGCGAAAGCAAAGGACGCTTTTCTCCCTCTAACCGCTTTCGTCAGAGGAACGGGGGAAGTCACAGTGTTCTTCCTCTCCCTGAGATACACACAATCTGACGTTGCCTCTGAGCTCCGTTGCTGGCAAAGAACTGAAAGTGACATACATTCCTGTGGGGAAACACTGGGCTTTGCTAGGATTTCTCTAGGCAGTGTGTTTTCCCTGGGCCTCACTGTAGCAACACGATCTCGCCAGGGCAACACTGCATGGCACTTCCTCCGCCAGGAGAGAGCTGCTGCTTTGTAGTTTGTGCTGGGAAACCTTGCTTTGGCAAGTGCGAATTGACCGCATTCAGGCAGAAGGAAAAGAGAATAGCAAGAGGCCTTTTCTCCCCGGCTGCTCTGCCAAGCCCTTCCAGCTCAAACTATGTCGTTGCTCCTCTGGAAGGATCCCTGCACCGCGGCGTAGTTTTTCCGAAGAAGCCCTGCGTTTGCACGAGCAAATGAGGAATTCGTGGCAGGAAAGAGGAAGGAAAGAAAGTTTCTCTCCCTCTGCCTGCTTTGCTCAGAGGACCGGATGAAGTCAGGGAGTTCTCCCTTTCACTGAGAAACGTGCGGGCTGCTGTTGCCTGGGCGCTCTCTTCTTTGCAAAAGAGTCTGCAGTTCCACGCTTTGAACCGTGGAAAGGCGCCGGGCTCTGCTAAGATTTCCCCCGGCGCTTCGTTTGCCCTGGGCCAAAGCGAGCCTTCACAATAGCTGAACGCTAACACTGCATACTCGTTCCACTTCCAGAACCGGGCTACGGCGAGGCAGTTCTCCGGGGGAAAACGGCCCTTCGCGAAGGGCAGATCTGCCGAGCTCATTGCGGGAAAGCGAAAGCAAAGGACGCTTTTCTCCCTCTAACCGCTTTCGTCAGAGGAACGGGGGAAGTCACAGTGTTCTTCCTCTCCCTGAGATACACACAATCTGACGTTGCCTCTGAGCTCCGTTGCTGGCAAAGAACTGAAAGTGACATACATTCCTGTGGGGAAACACAGGGCTTTGCTAGGATTTCTCTAGGCAGTGTGTTTTCCCTGGGCCTCACTGTAGCAACACGATCTCGCCAGGGCAACACTGCATGGCACTTCCTCCGCCAGGAGAGAGCTGCTGCTTTGGAGTTTGTGCTGGGAAACCTTGCTTTGGCAAGTGCGAATTGACCGCATTCAGGCAGAAGGAAAAGAGAATAGCAAGAGGCCTTTTCTCCCCGGCTGCTCTGCCAAGCCCTTCCAGCTCAAACTATGTCGTTGCTCCTCTGGAAGGATCCCTGCACCGCGGCGTAGTTTTTCCGAAGAAGCCCTGCGTTTGCAAGAGCAAATGAGGAATTCGTGGCAGGAAAGAGGAAGGAAAGAAAGTTTCTCTCCCTCTGCCTGCTTTGCTCAGAGGACCGGATGAAGTCAGGGAGTTCTCCCTTTCACTGAGAAACGTGCGGGCTGCTGTTGCCTGGGCGCTCTCTTCTTTGCAAAAGAGTCTGCAGTTCCACGCTTTGAACCGTGGAAAGGCGCCGGGCTCTGCTAAGATTTCCCCCGGCGCTTCGTTTGCCCTGGGCCAAAGCGAGCCTTCACAATAGCTGAACGCTAACACTGCATACTCGTTCCACTTCCAGAACCGGGCTACGGCGAGGCAGTTCTCCGGGGGAAAACGGCCCTTCGCGAAGGGCAGATCTGCCGAGCTCATTGCGGGAAAGCGAAAGCAAAGGACGCTTTTCTCCCTCTAACCGCTTTCGTCAGAGGAACGGGGGAAGTCACAGTGTTCTTCCTCTCCCTGAGATACACACAATCTGACGTTGCCTCTGAGCTCCGTTGCTGGCAAAGAACTGAAAGTGACATACATTCCTGTGGGGAAACACTGGGCTTTGCTAGGATTTCTCTAGGCAGTGTGTTTTCCCTGGGCCTCACTGTAGCAACACGATCTCGCCAGGGCAACACTGCATGGCACTTCCTCCGCCAGGAGAGAGCTGCTGCTTTGGAGTTTGTGCTGGGAAACCTTGCTTTGGCAAGTGCGAATTGACCGCATTCAGGCAGAAGGAAAAGAGAATAGCAAGAGGCCTTTTCTCCCCGGCTGCTCTGCCAAGCCCTTCCAGCTCAAACTATGTCGTTGCTCCTCTGGAAGGATCCCTGCACCGCGGCGTAGTTTTTCCGAAGACGCCCTGCGTTTGCAAGAGCAAATGAGGAATTCGTGGCAGGAAAGAGGAAGGAAAGAAAGTTTCTCTCCCTCTGCCTGCTTTGCTCAGAGGACCGGATGAAGTCAGGGAGTTCTCCCTTTCACTGAGAAACGTGCGGGCTGCTGTTGCCTGGGCGCTCTCTTCTTTGCAAAAGAGTCTGCAGTTCCACGCTTTGAACCGTGGAAAGGCGCCGGGCTCTGCTAAGATTTCCCCCGGCGCTTCGTTTGCCCTGGGCCAAAGCGAGCCTTCACAATAGCTGAACGCTAACACTGCATACTCGTTCCACTTCCAGAACCGGGCTACGGCGAGGCAGTTCTCCGGGGGAAAACGGCCCTTCGCGAAGGGCAGATCTGCCGAGCTCATTGCGGGAAAGCGAAAGCAAAGGACGCTTTTCTCCCTCTAACCGCTTTCGTCAGAGGAACGGGGGAAGTCACAGTGTTCTTCCTCTCCCTGAGATACACACAATCTGACGTTGCCTCTGAGCTCCGTTGCTGGCAAAGAACTGAAAGTGACATACATTCCTGTGGGGAAACACTGGGCTTTGCTAGGATTTCTCTAGGCAGTGTGTTTTCCCTGGGCCTCACTGTAGCAACACGATCTCGCCAGGGCAACACTGCATGGCACTTCCTCCGCCAGGAGAGAGCTGCTGCTTTGGAGTTTGTGCTGGGAAACCTTGCTTTGGCAAGTGCGAATTGACCGCATTCAGGCAGAAGGAAAAGAGAATAGCAAGAGGCCTTTTCTCCCCGGCTGCTCTGCCAAGCCCTTCCAGCTCAAACTATGTCGTTGCTCCTCTGGAAGGATCCCTGCACCGCGGCGTAGTTTTTCCGAAGAAGCCCTGCGTTTGCAAGAGCAAATGAGGAATTCGTGGCAGGAAAGAGGAAGGAAAGAAAGTTTCTCTCCCTCTGCCTGCTTTGCTCAGAGGACCGGATGAAGTCAGGGAGTTCTCCCTTTCACTGAGAAACGTGCGGGCTGCTGTTGCCTGGGCGCTCTCTTCTTTGCAAAAGAGTCTGCAGTTCCACGCTTTGAACCGTGGAAAGGCGCCGGGCTCTGCTAAGATTTCCCCCGGCGCTTCGTTTGCCCTGGGCCAAAGCGAGCCTTCACAATAGCTGAACGCTAACACTGCATACTCGTTCCACTTCCAGAACCGGGCTACGGCGAGGCAGTTCTCCGGGGGAAAACGGCCCTTCGCGAAGGGCAGATCTGCCGAGCTCATTGCGGGAAAGCGAAAGCAAAGGACGCTTTTCTCCCTCTAACCGCTTTCGTCAGAGGAACGGGGGAAGTCACAGTGTTCTTCCTCTCCCTGAGATACACACAATCTGACGTTGCCTCTGAGCTCCGTTGCTGGCAAAGAACTGAAAGTGACATACATTCCTGTGGGGAAACACTGGGCTTTGCTAGGATTTCTCTAGGCAGTGTGTTTTCCCTGGGCCTCACTGTAGCAACACGATCTCGCCAGGGCAACACTGCATGGCACTTCCTCCGCCAGGAGAGAGCTGCTGCTTTGGAGTTTGTGCTGGGAAACCTTGCTTTGGCAAGTGCGAATTGACCGCATTCAGGCAGAAGGAAAAGAGAATAGCAAGAGGCCTTTTCTCCCCGGCTGCTCTGCCAAGCCCTTCCAGCTCAAACTATGTCGTTGCTCCTCTGGAAGGATCCCTGCACCGCGGCGTAGTTTTTCCGAAGACGCCCTGCGTTTGCAAGAGCAAATGAGGAATTCGTGGCAGGAAAGAGGAAGGAAAGAAAGTTTCTCTCCCTCTGCCTGCTTTGCTCAGAGGACCGGATGAAGTCAGGGAGTTCTCCCTTTCACTGAGAAACGTGCGGGCTGCTGTTGCCTGGGCGCTCTCTTCTTTGCAAAAGAGTCTGCAGTTCCACGCTTTGAACCGTGGAAAGGCGCCGGGCTCTGCTAAGATTTCCCCCGGCGCTTCGTTTGCCCTGGGCCAAAGCGAGCCTTCACAATAGCTGAACGCTAACACTGCATACTCGTTCCACTTCCAGAACCGGGCTACGGCGAGGCAGTTCTCCGGGGGAAAACGGCCCTTCGCGAAGGGCAGATCTGCCGAGCTCATTGCGGGAAAGCGAAAGCAAAGGACGCTTTTCTCCCTCTAACCGCTTTCGTCAGAGGAACGGGGGAAGTCACAGTGTTCTTCCTCTCCCTGAGATACACACAATCTGACGTTGCCTCTGAGCTCCGTTGCTGGCAAAGAACTGAAAGTGACATACATTCCTGTGGGGAAACACTGGGCTTTGCTAGGATTTCTCTAGGCAGTGTGTTTTCCCTGGGCCTCACTGTAGCAACACGATCTCGCCAGGGCAACACTGCATGGCACTTCCTCCGCCAGGAGAGAGCTGCTGCTTTGGAGTTTGTGCTGGGAAACCTTGCTTTGGCAAGTGCGAATTGACCGCATTCAGGCAGAAGGAAAAGAGAATAGCAAGAGGCCTTTTCTCCCCGGCTGCTCTGCCAAGCCCTTCCAGCTCAAACTATGTCGTTGCTCCTCTGGAAGGATCCCTGCACCGCGGCGTAGTTTTTCCGAAGACGCCCTGCGTTTGCAAGAGCAAATGAGGAATTCGTGGCAGGAAAGAGGAAGGAAAGAAAGTTTCTCTCCCTCTGCCTGCTTTGCTCAGAGGACCGGATGAAGTCAGGGAGTTCTCCCTTTCACTGAGAAACGTGCGGGCTGCTGTTGCCTGGGCGCTCTCTTCTTTGCAAAAGAGTCTGCAGTTCCACGCTTTGAACCGTGGAAAGGCGCCGGGCTCTGCTAAGATTTCCCCCGGCGCTTCGTTTGCCCTGGGCCAAAGCGAGCCTTCACAATAGCTGAACGCTAACACTGCATACTCGTTCCACTTCCAGAACCGGGCTACGGCGAGGCAGTTCTCCGGGGGAAAACGGCCCTTCGCGAAGGGCAGATCTGCCGAGCTCATTGCGGGAAAGCGAAAGCAAAGGACGCTTTTCTCCCTCTAACCGCTTTCGTCAGAGGAACGGGGGAAGTCACAGTGTTCTTCCTCTCCCTGAGATACACACAATCTGACGTTGCCTCTGAGCTCCGTTGCTGGCAAAGAACTGAAAGTGACATACATTCCTGTGGGGAAACACTGGGCTTTGCTAGGATTTCTCTAGGCAGTGTGTTTTCCCTGGGCCTCACTGTAGCAACACGATCTCGCCAGGGCAACACTGCATGGCACTTCCTCCGCCAGGAGAGAGCTGCTGCTTTGGAGTTTGTGCTGGGAAACCTTGCTTTGGCAAGTGCGAATTGACCGCATTCAGGCAGAAGGAAAAGAGAATAGCAAGAGGCCTTTTCTCCCCGGCTGCTCTGCCAAGCCCTTCCAGCTCAAACTATGTCGTTGCTCCTCTGGAAGGATCCCTGCACCGCGGCGTAGTTTTTCCGAAGAAGCCCTGCGTTTGCACGAGCAAATGAGGAATTCGTGGCAGGAAAGAGGAAGGAAAGAAAGTTTCTCTCCCTCTGCCTGCTTTGCTCAGAGGACCGGATGAAGTCAGGGAGTTCTCCCTTTCACTGAGAAACGTGCGGGCTGCTGTTGCCTGGGCGCTCTCTTCTTTGCAAAAGAGTCTGCAGTTCCACGCTTTGAACCGTGGAAAGGCGCCGGGCTCTGCTAAGATTTCCCCCGGCGCTTCGTTTGCCCTGGGCCAAAGCGAGCCTTCACAATAGCTGAACGCTAACACTGCATACTCGTTCCACTTCCAGAACCGGGCTACGGCGAGGCAGTTCTCCGGGGGAAAACGGCCCTTCGCGAAGGGCAGATCTGCCGAGCTCACTGCGGGAAAGCGAAAGCAAAGGACGCTTTTCTCCCTCTAACCGCTTTCGTCAGAGGAACGGGGGAAGTCACAGTGTTCTTCCTCTCCCTGAGATACACACAATCTGACGTTGCCTCTGAGCTCCGTTGCTGGCAAAGAACTGAAAGTGACATACATTCCTGTGGGGAAACACTGGGCTTTGCTAGGATTTCTCTAGGCAGTGTGTTTTCCCTGGGCCTCACTGTAGCAACACGATCTCGCCAGGGCAACACTGCATGGCACTTCCTCCGCCAGGAGAGAGCTGCTGCTTTGTAGTTTGTGCTGGGAAACCTTGCTTTGGCAAGTGCGAATTGACCGCATTCAGGCAGAAAGAAAAGAGAATAGCAAGAGGCCTTTTCTCCCCGGCTGCTCTGCCAAGCCCTTCCAGCTCAAACTATGTCGTTGCTCCTCTGGAAGGATCCCTGCACCGCGGCGTAGTTTTTCCGAAGAAGCCCTGCGTTTGCACGAGCAAATGAGGAATTCGTGGCAGGAAAGAGGAAGGAAAGAAAGTTTCTCTCCCTCTGCCTGCTTTGCTCAGAGGACCGGATGAAGTCAGGGAGTTCTCCCTTTCACTGAGAAACGTGCGGGCTGCTGTTGCCTGGGCGCTCTCTTCTTTGCAAAAGAGTCTGCAGTTCCACGCTTTGAACCGTGGAAAGGCGCCGGGCTCTGCTAAGATTTCCCCCGGCGCTTCGTTTGCCCTGGGCCAAAGCGAGCCTTCACAATAGCTGAACGCTAACACTGCATACTCGTTCCACTTCCAGAACCGGGCTACGGCGAGGCAGTTCTCCGGGGGAAAACGGCCCTTCGCGAAGGGCAGATCTGCCGAGCTCACTGCGGGAAAGCGAAAGCAAAGGACGCTTTTCTCCCTCTAACCGCTTTCGTCAGAGGAACGGGGGAAGTCACAGTGTTCTTCCTCTCCCTGAGATACACACAATCTGACGTTGCCTCTGAGCTCCGTTGCTGGCAAAGAACTGAAAGTGACATACATTCCTGTGGGGAAACACTGGGCTTTGCTAGGATTTCTCTAGGCAGTGTGTTTTCCCTGGGCCTCACTGTAGCAACACGATCTCGCCAGGGCAACACTGCATGGCACTTCCTCCGCCAGGAGAGAGCTGCTGCTTTGGAGTTTGTGCTGGGAAACCTTGCTTTGGCAAGTGCGAATTGACCGCATTCAGGCAGAAGGAAAAGAGAATAGCAAGAGGCCTTTTCTCCCCGGCTGCTCTGCCAAGCCCTTCCAGCTCAAACTATGTCGTTGCTCCTCTGGAAGGATCCCTGCACCGCGGCGTAGTTTTTCCGAAGAAGCCCTGCGTTTGCACGAGCAAATGAGGAATTCGTGGCAGGAAAGAGGAAGGAAAGAAAGTTTCTCTCCCTCTGCCTGCTTTGCTCAGAGGACCGGATGAAGTCAGGGAGTTCTCCCTTTCACTGAGAAACGTGCGGGCTGCTGTTGCCTGGGCGCTCTCTTCTTTGCAAAAGAGTCTGCAGTTCCACGCTTTGAACCGTGGAAAGGCGCCGGGCTCTGCTAAGATTTCCCCCGGCGCTTCGTTTGCCCTGGGCCAAAGCGAGCCTTCACAATAGCTGAACGCTAACACTGCATACTCGTTCCACTTCCAGAACCGGGCTACGGCGAGGCAGTTCTCCGGGGGAAAACGGCCCTTCGCGAAGGGCAGATCTGCCGAGCTCATTGCGGGAAAGCGAAAGCAAAGGACGCTTTTCTCCCTCTAACCGCTTTCGTCAGAGGAACGGGGGAAGTCACAGTGTTCTTCCTCTCCCTGAGATACACACAATCTGACGTTGCCTCTGAGCTCCGTTGCTGGCAAAGAACTGAAAGTGACATACATTCCTGTGGGGAAACACTGGGCTTTGCTAGGATTTCTCTAGGCAGTGTGTTTTCCCTGGGCCTCACTGTAGCAACACGATCTCGCCAGGGCAACACTGCATGGCACTTCCTCCGCCAGGAGAGAGCTGCTGCTTTGGAGTTTGTGCTGGGAAACCTTGCTTTGGCAAGTGCGAATTGACCGCATTCAGGCAGAAGGAAAAGAGAATAGCAAGAGGCCTTTTCTCCCCGGCTGCTCTGCCAAGCCCTTCCAGCTCAAACTATGTCGTTGCTCCTCTGGAAGGATCCCTGCACCGCGGCGTAGTTTTTCCGAAGAAGCCCTGCGTTTGCACGAGCAAATGAGGAATTCGTGGCAGGAAAGAGGAAGGAAAGAAAGTTTCTCTCCCTCTGCCTGCTTTGCTCAGAGGACCGGATGAAGTCAGGGAGTTCTCCCTTTCACTGAGAAACGTGCGGGCTGCTGTTGCCTGGGCGCTCTCTTCTTTGCAAAAGAGTCTGCAGTTCCACGCTTTGAACCGTGGAAAGGCGCCGGGCTCTGCTAAGATTTCCCCCGGCGCTTCGTTTGCCCTGGGCCAAAGCGAGCCTTCACAATAGCTGAACGCTAACACTGCATACTCGTTCCACTTCCAGAACCGGGCTACGGCGAGGCAGTTCTCCGGGGGAAAACGGCCCTTCGCGAAGGGCAGATCTGCCGAGCTCATTGCGGGAAAGCGAAAGCAAAGGACGCTTTTCTCCCTCTAACCGCTTTCGTCAGAGGAACGGGGGAAGTCACAGTGTTCTTCCTCTCCCTGAGATACACACAATCTGACGTTGCCTCTGAGCTCCGTTGCTGGCAAAGAACTGAAAGTGACATACATTCCTGTGGGGAAACACTGGGCTTTGCTAGGATTTCTCTAGGCAGTGTGTTTTCCCTGGGCCTCACTGTAGCAACACGATCTCGCCAGGGCAACACTGCATGGCACTTCCTCCGCCAGGAGAGAGCTGCTGCTTTGGAGTTTGTGCTGGGAAACCTTGCTTTGGCAAGTGCGAATTGACCGCATTCAGGCAGAAAGAAAAGAGAATAGCAAGAGGCCTTTTCTCCCCGGCTGCTCTGCCAAGCCCTTCCAGCTCAAACTATGTCGTTGCTCCTCTGGAAGGATCCCTGCACCGCGGCGTAGTTTTTCCGAAGAAGCCCTGCGTTTGCACGAGCAAATGAGGAATTCGTGGCAGGAAAGAGGAAGGAAAGAAAGTTTCTCTCCCTCTGCCTGCTTTGCTCAGAGGACCGGATGAAGTCAGGGAGTTCTCCCTTTCACTGAGAAACGTGCGGGCTGCTGTTGCCTGGGCGCTCTCTTCTTTGCAAAAGAGTCTGCAGTTCCACGCTTTGAACCGTGGAAAGGCGCCGGGCTCTGCTAAGATTTCCCCCGGCGCTTCGTTTGCCCTGGGCCAAAGCGAGCCTTCACAATAGCTGAACGCTAACACTGCATACTCGTTCCACTTCCAGAACCGGGCTACGGCGAGGCAGTTCTCCGGGGGAAAACGGCCCTTCGCGAAGGGCAGATCTGCCGAGCTCATTGCGGGAAAGCGAAAGCAAAGGACGCTTTTCTCCCTCTAACCGCTTTCGTCAGAGGAACGGGGGAAGTCACAGTGTTCTTCCTCTCCCTGAGATACACACAATCTGACGTTGCCTCTGAGCTCCGTTGCTGGCAAAGAACTGAAAGTGACATACATTCCTGTGGGGAAACACTGGGCTTTGCTAGGATTTCTCTAGGCAGTGTGTTTTCCCTGGGCCTCACTGTAGCAACACGATCTCGCCAGGGCAACACTGCATGGCACTTCCTCCGCCAGGAGAGAGCTGCTGCTTTGGAGTTTGTGCTGGGAAACCTTGCTTTGGCAAGTGCGAATTGACCGCATTCAGGCAGAAGGAAAAGAGAATAGCAAGAGGCCTTTTCTCCCCGGCTGCTCTGCCAAGCCCTTCCAGCTCAAACTATGTCGTTGCTCCTCTGGAAGGATCCCTGCACCGCGGCGTAGTTTTTCCGAAGACGCCCTGCGTTTGCACGAGCAAATGAGGAATTCGTGGCAGGAAAGAGGAAGGAAAGAAAGTTTCTCTCCCTCTGCCTGCTTTGCTCAGAGGACCGGATGAAGTCAGGGAGTTCTCCCTTTCACTGAGAAACGTGCGGGCTGCTGTTGCCTGGGCGCTCTCTTCTTTGCAAAAGAGTCTGCAGTTCCACGCTTTGAACCGTGGAAAGGCGCCGGGCTCTGCTAAGATTTCCCCCGGCGCTTCGTTTGCCCTGGGCCAAAGCGAGCCTTCACAATAGCTGAACGCTAACACTGCATACTCGTTCCACTTCCAGAACCGGGCTACGGCGAGGCAGTTCTCCGGGGGAAAACGGCCCTTCGCGAAGGGCAGATCTGCCGAGCTCATTGCGGGAAAGCGAAAGCAAAGGACGCTTTTCTCCCTCTAACCGCTTTCGTCAGAGGAACGGGGGAAGTCACAGTGTTCTTCCTCTCCCTGAGATACACACAATCTGACGTTGCCTCTGAGCTCCGTTGCTGGCAAAGAACTGAAAGTGACATACATTCCTGTGGGGAAACACTGGGCTTTGCTAGGATTTCTCTAGGCAGTGTGTTTTCCCTGGGCCTCACTGTAGCAACACGATCTCGCCAGGGCAACACTGCATGGCACTTCCTCCGCCAGGAGAGAGCTGCTGCTTTGGAGTTTGTGCTGGGAAACCTTGCTTTGGCAAGTGCGAATTGACCGCATTCAGGCAGAAGGAAAAGAGAATAGCAAGAGGCCTTTTCTCCCCGGCTGCTCTGCCAAGCCCTTCCAGCTCAAACTATGTCGTTGCTCCTCTGGAAGGATCCCTGCACCGCGGCGTAGTTTTTCCGAAGACGCCCTGCGTTTGCACGAGCAAATGAGGAATTCGTGGCAGGAAAGAGGAAGGAAAGAAAGTTTCTCTCCCTCTGCCTGCTTTGCTCAGAGGACCGGATGAAGTCAGGGAGTTCTCCCTTTCACTGAGAAACGTGCGGGCTGCTGTTGCCTGGGCGCTCTCTTCTTTGCAAAAGAGTCTGCAGTTCCACGCTTTGAACCGTGGAAAGGCGCCGGGCTCTGCTAAGATTTCCCCCGGCGCTTCGTTTGCCCTGGGCCAAAGCGAGCCTTCACAATAGCTGAACGCTAACACTGCATACTCGTTCCACTTCCAGAACCGGGCTACGGCGAGGCAGTTCTCCGGGGGAAAACGGCCCTTCGCGAAGGGCAGATCTGCCGAGCTCATTGCGGGAAAGCGAAAGCAAAGGACGCTTTTCTCCCTCTAACCGCTTTCGTCAGAGGAACGGGGGAAGTCACAGTGTTCTTCCTCTCCCTGAGATACACACAATCTGACGTTGCCTCTGAGCTCCGTTGCTGGCAAAGAACTGAAAGTGACATACATTCCTGTGGGGAAACACTGGGCTTTGCTAGGATTTCTCTAGGCAGTGTGTTTTCCCTGGGCCTCACTGTAGCAACACGATCTCGCCAGGGCAACACTGCATGGCACTTCCTCCGCCAGGAGAGAGCTGCTGCTTTGGAGTTTGTGCTGGGAAACCTTGCTTTGGCAAGTGCGAATTGACCGCATTCAGGCAGAAGGAAAAGAGAATAGCAAGAGGCCTTTTCTCCCCGGCTGCTCTGCCAAGCCCTTCCAGCTCAAACTATGTCGTTGCTCCTCTGGAAGGATCCCTGCACCGCGGCGTAGTTTTTCCGAAGAAGCCCTGCGTTTGCACGAGCAAATGAGGAATTCGTGGCAGGAAAGAGGAAGGAAAGAAAGTTTCTCTCCCTCTGCCTGCTTTGCTCAGAGGACCGGATGAAGTCAGGGAGTTCTCCCTTTCACTGAGAAACGTGCGGGCTGCTGTTGCCTGGGCGCTCTCTTCTTTGCAAAAGAGTCTGCAGTTCCACGCTTTGAACCGTGGAAAGGCGCCGGGCTCTGCTAAGATTTCCCCCGGCGCTTCGTTTGCCCTGGGCCAAAGCGAGCCTTCACAATAGCTGAACGCTAACACTGCATACTCGTTCCACTTCCAGAACCGGGCTACGGCGAGGCAGTTCTCCGGGGGAAAACGGCCCTTCGCGAAGGGCAGATCTGCCGAGCTCATTGCGGGAAAGCGAAAGCAAAGGACGCTTTTCTCCCTCTAACCGCTTTCGTCAGAGGAACGGGGGAAGTCACAGTGTTCTTCCTCTCCCTGAGATACACACAATCTGACGTTGCCTCTGAGCTCCGTTGCTGGCAAAGAACTGAAAGTGACATACATTCCTGTGGGGAAACACTGGGCTTTGCTAGGATTTCTCTAGGCAGTGTGTTTTCCCTGGGCCTCACTGTAGCAACACGATCTCGCCAGGGCAACACTGCATGGCACTTCCTCCGCCAGGAGAGAGCTGCTGCTTTGGAGTTTGTGCTGGGAAACCTTGCTTTGGCAAGTGCGAATTGACCGCATTCAGGCAGAAAGAAAAGAGAATAGCAAGAGGCCTTTTCTCCCCGGCTGCTCTGCCAAGCCCTTCCAGCTCAAACTATGTCGTTGCTCCTCTGGAAGGATCCCTGCACCGCGGCGTAGTTTTTCCGAAGAAGCCCTGCGTTTGCACGAGCAAATGAGGAATTCGTGGCAGGAAAGAGGAAGGAAAGAAAGTTTCTCTCCCTCTGCCTGCTTTGCTCAGAGGACCGGATGAAGTCAGGGAGTTCTCCCTTTCACTGAGAAACGTGCGGGCTGCTGTTGCCTGGGCGCTCTCTTCTTTGCAAAAGAGTCTGCAGTTCCACGCTTTGAACCGTGGAAAGGCGCCGGGCTCTGCTAAGATTTCCCCCGGCGCTTCGTTTGCCCTGGGCCAAAGCGAGCCTTCACAATAGCTGAACGCTAACACTGCATACTCGTTCCACTTCCAGAACCGGGCTACGGCGAGGCAGTTCTCCGGGGGAAAACGGCCCTTCGCGAAGGGCAGATCTGCCGAGCTCATTGCGGGAAAGCGAAAGCAAAGGACGCTTTTCTCCCTCTAACCGCTTTCGTCAGAGGAACGGGGGAAGTCACAGTGTTCTTCCTCTCCCTGAGATACACACAATCTGACGTTGCCTCTGAGCTCCGTTGCTGGCAAAGAACTGAAAGTGACATACATTCCTGTGGGGAAACACAGGGCTTTGCTAGGATTTCTCTAGGCAGTGTGTTTTCCCTGGGCCTCACTGTAGCAACACGATCTCGCCAGGGCAACACTGCATGGCACTTCCTCCGCCAGGAGAGAGCTGCTGCTTTGTAGTTTGTGCTGGGAAACCTTGCTTTGGCAAGTGCGAATTGACCGCATTCAGGCAGAAGGAAAAGAGAATAGCAAGAGGCCTTTTCTCCCCGGCTGCTCTGCCAAGCCCTTCCAGCTCAAACTATGTCGTTGCTCCTCTGGAAGGATCCCTGCACCGCGGCGTAGTTTTTCCGAAGAAGCCCTGCGTTTGCACGAGCAAATGAGGAATTCGTGGCAGGAAAGAGGAAGGAAAGAAAGTTTCTCTCCCTCTGCCTGCTTTGCTCAGAGGACCGGATGAAGTCAGGGAGTTCTCCCTTTCACTGAGAAACGTGCGGGCTGCTGTTGCCTGGGCGCTCTCTTCTTTGCAAAAGAGTCTGCAGTTCCACGCTTTGAACCGTGGAAAGGCGCCGGGCTCTGCTAAGATTTCCCCCGGCGCTTCGTTTGCCCTGGGCCAAAGCGAGCCTTCACAATAGCTGAACGCTAACACTGCATACTCGTTCCACTTCCAGAACCGGGCTACGGCGAGGCAGTTCTCCGGGGGAAAACGGCCCTTCGCGAAGGGCAGATCTGCCGAGCTCATTGCGGGAAAGCGAAAGCAAAGGACGCTTTTCTCCCTCTAACCGCTTTCGTCAGAGGAACGGGGGAAGTCACAGTGTTCTTCCTCTCCCTGAGATACACACAATCTGACGTTGCCTCTGAGCTCCGTTGCTGGCAAAGAACTGAAAGTGACATACATTCCTGTGGGGAAACACTGGGCTTTGCTAGGATTTCTCTAGGCAGTGTGTTTTCCCTGGGCCTCACTGTAGCAACACGATCTCGCCAGGGCAACACTGCATGGCACTTCCTCCGCCAGGAGAGAGCTGCTGCTTTGGAGTTTGTGCTGGGAAACCTTGCTTTGGCAAGTGCGAATTGACCGCATTCAGGCAGAAGGAAAAGAGAATAGCAAGAGGCCTTTTCTCCCCGGCTGCTCTGCCAAGCCCTTCCAGCTCAAACTATGTCGTTGCTCCTCTGGAAGGATCCCTGCACCGCGGCGTAGTTTTTCCGAAGAAGCCCTGCGTTTGCACGAGCAAATGAGGAATTCGTGGCAGGAAAGAGGAAGGAAAGAAAGTTTCTCTCCCTCTGCCTGCTTTGCTCAGAGGACCGGATGAAGTCAGGGAGTTCTCCCTTTCACTGAGAAACGTGCGGGCTGCTGTTGCCTGGGCGCTCTCTTCTTTGCAAAAGAGTCTGCAGTTCCACGCTTTGAACCGTGGAAAGGCGCCGGGCTCTGCTAAGATTTCCCCCGGCGCTTCGTTTGCCCTGGGCCAAAGCGAGCCTTCACAATAGCTGAACGCTAACACTGCATACTCGTTCCACTTCCAGAACCGGGCTACGGCGAGGCAGTTCTCCGGGGGAAAACGGCCCTTCGCGAAGGGCAGATCTGCCGAGCTCATTGCGGGAAAGCGAAAGCAAAGGACGCTTTTCTCCCTCTAACCGCTTTCGTCAGAGGAACGGGGGAAGTCACAGTGTTCTTCCTCTCCCTGAGATACACACAATCTGACGTTGCCTCTGAGCTCCGTTGCTGGCAAAGAACTGAAAGTGACATACATTCCTGTGGGGAAACACTGGGCTTTGCTAGGATTTCTCTAGGCAGTGTGTTTTCCCTGGGCCTCACTGTAGCAACACGATCTCGCCAGGGCAACACTGCATGGCACTTCCTCCGCCAGGAGAGAGCTGCTGCTTTGGAGTTTGTGCTGGGAAACCTTGCTTTGGCAAGTGCGAATTGACCGCATTCAGGCAGAAGGAAAAGAGAATAGCAAGAGGCCTTTTCTCCCCGGCTGCTCTGCCAAGCCCTTCCAGCTCAAACTATGTCGTTGCTCCTCTGGAAGGATCCCTGCACCGCGGCGTAGTTTTTCCGAAGAAGCCCTGCGTTTGCACGAGCAAATGAGGAATTCGTGGCAGGAAAGAGGAAGGAAAGAAAGTTTCTCTCCCTCTGCCTGCTTTGCTCAGAGGACCGGATGAAGTCAGGGAGTTCTCCCTTTCACTGAGAAACGTGCGGGCTGCTGTTGCCTGGGCGCTCTCTTCTTTGCAAAAGAGTCTGCAGTTCCACGCTTTGAACCGTGGAAAGGCGCCGGGCTCTGCTAAGATTTCCCCCGGCGCTTCGTTTGCCCTGGGCCAAAGCGAGCCTTCACAATAGCTGAACGCTAACACTGCATACTCGTTCCACTTCCAGAACCGGGCTACGGCGAGGCAGTTCTCCGGGGGAAAACGGCCCTTCGCGAAGGGCAGATCTGCCGAGCTCATTGCGGGAAAGCGAAAGCAAAGGACGCTTTTCTCCCTCTAACCGCTTTCGTCAGAGGAACGGGGGAAGTCACAGTGTTCTTCCTCTCCCTGAGATACACACAATCTGACGTTGCCTCTGAGCTCCGTTGCTGGCAAAGAACTGAAAGTGACATACATTCCTGTGGGGAAACACAGGGCTTTGCTAGGATTTCTCTAGGCAGTGTGTTTTCCCTGGGCCTCACTGTAGCAACACGATCTCGCCAGGGCAACACTGCATGGCACTTCCTCCGCCAGGAGAGAGCTGCTGCTTTGTAGTTTGTGCTGGGAAACCTTGCTTTGGCAAGTGCGAATTGACCGCATTCAGGCAGAAGGAAAAGAGAATAGCAAGAGGCCTTTTCTCCCCGGCTGCTCTGCCAAGCCCTTCCAGCTCAAACTATGTCGTTGCTCCTCTGGAAGGATCCCTGCACCGCGGCGTAGTTTTTCCGAAGAAGCCCTGCGTTTGCACGAGCAAATGAGGAATTCGTGGCAGGAAAGAGGAAGGAAAGAAAGTTTCTCTCCCTCTGCCTGCTTTGCTCAGAGGACCGGATGAAGTCAGGGAGTTCTCCCTTTCACTGAGAAACGTGCGGGCTGCTGTTGCCTGGGCGCTCTCTTCTTTGCAAAAGAGTCTGCAGTTCCACGCTTTGAACCGTGGAAAGGCGCCGGGCTCTGCTAAGATTTCCCCCGGCGCTTCGTTTGCCCTGGGCCAAAGCGAGCCTTCACAATAGCTGAACGCTAACACTGCATACTCGTTCCACTTCCAGAACCGGGCTACGGCGAGGCAGTTCTCCGGGGGAAAACGGCCCTTCGCGAAGGGCAGATCTGCCGAGCTCATTGCGGGAAAGCGAAAGCAAAGGACGCTTTTCTCCCTCTAACCGCTTTCGTCAGAGGAACGGGGGAAGTCACAGTGTTCTTCCTCTCCCTGAGATACACACAATCTGACGTTGCCTCTGAGCTCCGTTGCTGGCAAAGAACTGAAAGTGACATACATTCCTGTGGGGAAACACAGGGCTTTGCTAGGATTTCTCTAGGCAGTGTGTTTTCCCTGGGCCTCACTGTAGCAACACGATCTCGCCAGGGCAACACTGCATGGCACTTCCTCCGCCAGGAGAGAGCTGCTGCTTTGTAGTTTGTGCTGGGAAACCTTGCTTTGGCAAGTGCGAATTGACCGCATTCAGGCAGAAGGAAAAGAGAATAGCAAGAGGCCTTTTCTCCCCGGCTGCTCTGCCAAGCCCTTCCAGCTCAAACTATGTCGTTGCTCCTCTGGAAGGATCCCTGCACCGCGGCGTAGTTTTTCCGAAGACGCCCTGCGTTTGCAAGAGCAAATGAGGAATTCGTGGCAGGAAAGAGGAAGGAAAGAAAGTTTCTCTCCCTCTGCCTGCTTTGCTCAGAGGACCGGATGAAGTCAGGGAGTTCTCCCTTTCACTGAGAAACGTGCGGGCTGCTGTTGCCTGGGCGCTCTCTTCTTTGCAAAAGAGTCTGCAGTTCCACGCTTTGAACCGTGGAAAGGCGCCGGGCTCTGCTAAGATTTCCCCCGGCGCTTCGTTTGCCCTGGGCCAAAGCGAGCCTTCACAATAGCTGAACGCTAACACTGCATACTCGTTCCACTTCCAGAACCGGGCTACGGCGAGGCAGTTCTCCGGGGGAAAACGGCCCTTCGCGAAGGGCAGATCTGCCGAGCTCATTGCGGGAAAGCGAAAGCAAAGGACGCTTTTCTCCCTCTAACCGCTTTCGTCAGAGGAACGGGGGAAGTCACAGTGTTCTTCCTCTCCCTGAGATACACACAATCTGACGTTGCCTCTGAGCTCCGTTGCTGGCAAAGAACTGAAAGTGACATACATTCCTGTGGGGAAACACTGGGCTTTGCTAGGATTTCTCTAGGCAGTGTGTTTTCCCTGGGCCTCACTGTAGCAACACGATCTCGCCAGGGCAACACTGCATGGCACTTCCTCCGCCAGGAGAGAGCTGCTGCTTTGTAGTTTGTGCTGGGAAACCTTGCTTTGGCAAGTGCGAATTGACCGCATTCAGGCAGAAAGAAAAGAGAATAGCAAGAGGCCTTTTCTCCCCGGCTGCTCTGCCAAGCCCTTCCAGCTCAAACTATGTCGTTGCTCCTCTGGAAGGATCCCTGCACCGCGGCGTAGTTTTTCCGAAGACGCCCTGCGTTTGCAAGAGCAAATGAGGAATTCGTGGCAGGAAAGAGGAAGGAAAGAAAGTTTCTCTCCCTCTGCCTGCTTTGCTCAGAGGACCGGATGAAGTCAGGGAGTTCTCCCTTTCACTGAGAAACGTGCGGGCTGCTGTTGCCTGGGCGCTCTCTTCTTTGCAAAAGAGTCTGCAGTTCCACGCTTTGAACCGTGGAAAGGCGCCGGGCTCTGCTAAGATTTCCCCCGGCGCTTCGTTTGCCCTGGGCCAAAGCGAGCCTTCACAATAGCTGAACGCTAACACTGCATACTCGTTCCACTTCCAGAACCGGGCTACGGCGAGGCAGTTCTCCGGGGGAAAACGGCCCTTCGCGAAGGGCAGATCTGCCGAGCTCATTGCGGGAAAGCGAAAGCAAAGGACGCTTTTCTCCCTCTAACCGCTTTCGTCAGAGGAACGGGGGAAGTCACAGTGTTCTTCCTCTCCCTGAGATACACACAATCTGACGTTGCCTCTGAGCTCCGTTGCTGGCAAAGAACTGAAAGTGACATACATTCCTGTGGGGAAACACTGGGCTTTGCTAGGATTTCTCTAGGCAGTGTGTTTTCCCTGGGCCTCACTGTAGCAACACGATCTCGCCAGGGCAACACTGCATGGCACTTCCTCCGCCAGGAGAGAGCTGCTGCTTTGTAGTTTGTGCTGGGAAACCTTGCTTTGGCAAGTGCGAATTGACCGCATTCAGGCAGAAGGAAAAGAGAATAGCAAGAGGCCTTTTCTCCCCGGCTGCTCTGCCAAGCCCTTCCAGCTCAAACTATGTCGTTGCTCCTCTGGAAGGATCCCTGCACCGCGGCGTAGTTTTTCCGAAGAAGCCCTGCGTTTGCACGAGCAAATGAGGAATTCGTGGCAGGAAAGAGGAAGGAAAGAAAGTTTCTCTCCCTCTGCCTGCTTTGCTCAGAGGACCGGATGAAGTCAGGGAGTTCTCCCTTTCACTGAGAAACGTGCGGGCTGCTGTTGCCTGGGCGCTCTCTTCTTTGCAAAAGAGTCTGCAGTTCCACGCTTTGAACCGTGGAAAGGCGCCGGGCTCTGCTAAGATTTCCCCCGGCGCTTCGTTTGCCCTGGGCCAAAGCGAGCCTTCACAATAGCTGAACGCTAACACTGCATACTCGTTCCACTTCCAGAACCGGGCTACGGCGAGGCAGTTCTCCGGGGGAAAACGGCCCTTCGCGAAGGGCAGATCTGCCGAGCTCATTGCGGGAAAGCGAAAGCAAAGGACGCTTTTCTCCCTCTAACCGCTTTCGTCAGAGGAACGGGGGAAGTCACAGTGTTCTTCCTCTCCCTGAGATACACACAATCTGACGTTGCCTCTGAGCTCCGTTGCTGGCAAAGAACTGAAAGTGACATACATTCCTGTGGGGAAACACTGGGCTTTGCTAGGATTTCTCTAGGCAGTGTGTTTTCCCTGGGCCTCACTGTAGCAACACGATCTCGCCAGGGCAACACTGCATGGCACTTCCTCCGCCAGGAGAGAGCTGCTGCTTTGGAGTTTGTGCTGGGAAACCTTGCTTTGGCAAGTGCGAATTGACCGCATTCAGGCAGAAGGAAAAGAGAATAGCAAGAGGCCTTTTCTCCCCGGCTGCTCTGCCAAGCCCTTCCAGCTCAAACTATGTCGTTGCTCCTCTGGAAGGATCCCTGCACCGCGGCGTAGTTTTTCCGAAGAAGCCCTGCGTTTGCACGAGCAAATGAGGAATTCGTGGCAGGAAAGAGGAAGGAAAGAAAGTTTCTCTCCCTCTGCCTGCTTTGCTCAGAGGACCGGATGAAGTCAGGGAGTTCTCCCTTTCACTGAGAAACGTGCGGGCTGCTGTTGCCTGGGCGCTCTCTTCTTTGCAAAAGAGTCTGCAGTTCCACGCTTTGAACCGTGGAAAGGCGCCGGGCTCTGCTAAGATTTCCCCCGGCGCTTCGTTTGCCCTGGGCCAAAGCGAGCCTTCACAATAGCTGAACGCTAACACTGCATACTCGTTCCACTTCCAGAACCGGGCTACGGCGAGGCAGTTCTCCGGGGGAAAACGGCCCTTCGCGAAGGGCAGATCTGCCGAGCTCATTGCGGGAAAGCGAAAGCAAAGGACGCTTTTCTCCCTCTAACCGCTTTCGTCAGAGGAACGGGGGAAGTCACAGTGTTCTTCCTCTCCCTGAGATACACACAATCTGACGTTGCCTCTGAGCTCCGTTGCTGGCAAAGAACTGAAAGTGACATACATTCCTGTGGGGAAACACTGGGCTTTGCTAGGATTTCTCTAGGCAGTGTGTTTTCCCTGGGCCTCACTGTAGCAACACGATCTCGCCAGGGCAACACTGCATGGCACTTCCTCCGC
This sequence comes from Elephas maximus indicus, assembly GCF_024166365.1. Classification (NCBI taxonomy): domain Eukaryota; kingdom Metazoa; phylum Chordata; class Mammalia; order Proboscidea; family Elephantidae; genus Elephas; species Elephas maximus. The sequence goes on from NC_064828.1 coordinate 884,310, forward strand.
CAGGAGAGAGCTGCTGCTTTGGAGTTTGTGCTGGGAAACCTTGCTTTGGCAAGTGCGAATTGACCGCATTCAGGCAGAAGGAAAAGAGAATAGCAAGAGGCCTTTTCTCCCCGGCTGCTCTGCCAAGCCCTTCCAGCTCAAACTATGTCGTTGCTCCTCTGGAAGGATCCCTGCACCGCGGCGTAGTTTTTCCGAAGAAGCCCTGCGTTTGCACGAGCAAATGAGGAATTCGTGGCAGGAAAGAGGAAGGAAAGAAAGTTTCTCTCCCTCTGCCTGCTTTGCTCAGAGGACCGGATGAAGTCAGGGAGTTCTCCCTTTCACTGAGAAACGTGCGGGCTGCTGTTGCCTGGGCGCTCTCTTCTTTGCAAAAGAGTCTGCAGTTCCACGCTTTGAACCGTGGAAAGGCGCCGGGCTCTGCTAAGATTTCCCCCGGCGCTTCGTTTGCCCTGGGCCAAAGCGAGCCTTCACAATAGCTGAACGCTAACACTGCATACTCGTTCCACTTCCAGAACCGGGCTACGGCGAGGCAGTTCTCCGGGGGAAAACGGCCCTTCGCGAAGGGCAGATCTGCCGAGCTCATTGCGGGAAAGCGAAAGCAAAGGACGCTTTTCTCCCTCTAACCGCTTTTGTCAGAGGAACGGGGGAAGTCACAGTGTTCTTCCTCTCCCTGAGATACACACAATCTGACGTTGCCTCTGAGCTCCGTTGCTGGCAAAGAACTGAAAGTGACATACATTCCTGTGGGGAAACACAGGGCTTTGCTAGGATTTCTCTAGGCAGTGTGTTTTCCCTGGGCCTCACTGTAGCAACACGATCTCGCCAGGGCAACACTGCATGGCACTTCCTCCGCCAGGAGAGAGCTGCTGCTTTGTAGTTTGTGCTGGGAAACCTTGCTTTGGCAAGTGCGAATTGACCGCATTCAGGCAGAAGGAAAAGAGAATAGCAAGAGGCCTTTTCTCCCCGGCTGCTCTGCCAAGCCCTTCCAGCTCAAACTATGTCGTTGCTCCTCTGGAAGGATCCCTGCACCGCGGCGTAGTTTTTCCGAAGAAGCCCTGCGTTTGCACGAGCAAATGAGGAATTCGTGGCAGGAAAGAGGAAGGAAAGAAAGTTTCTCTCCCTCTGCCTGCTTTGCTCAGAGGACCGGATGAAGTCAGGGAGTTCTCCCTTTCACTGAGAAACGTGCGGGCTGCTGTTGCCTGGGCGCTCTCTTCTTTGCAAAAGAGTCTGCAGTTCCACGCTTTGAACCGTGGAAAGGCGCCGGGCTCTGCTAAGATTTCCCCCGGCGCTTCGTTTGCCCTGGGCCAAAGCGAGCCTTCACAATAGCTGAACGCTAACACTGCATACTCGTTCCACTTCCAGAACCGGGCTACGGCGAGGCAGTTCTCCGGGGGAAAACGGCCCTTCGCGAAGGGCAGATCTGCCGAGCTCATTGCGGGAAAGCGAAAGCAAAGGACGCTTTTCTCCCTCTAACCGCTTTCGTCAGAGGAACGGGGGAAGTCACAGTGTTCTTCCTCTCCCTGAGATACACACAATCTGACGTTGCCTCTGAGCTCCGTTGCTGGCAAAGAACTGAAAGTGACATACATTCCTGTGGGGAAACACAGGGCTTTGCTAGGATTTCTCTAGGCAGTGTGTTTTCCCTGGGCCTCACTGTAGCAACACGATCTCGCCAGGGCAACACTGCATGGCACTTCCTCCGCCAGGAGAGAGCTGCTGCTTTGTAGTTTGTGCTGGGAAACCTTGCTTTGGCAAGTGCGAATTGACCGCATTCAGGCAGAAGGAAAAGAGAATAGCAAGAGGCCTTTTCTCCCCGGCTGCTCTGCCAAGCCCTTCCAGCTCAAACTATGTCGTTGCTCCTCTGGAAGGATCCCTGCACCGCGGCGTAGTTTTTCCGAAGACGCCCTGCGTTTGCAAGAGCAAATGAGGAATTCGTGGCAGGAAAGAGGAAGGAAAGAAAGTTTCTCTCCCTCTGCCTGCTTTGCTCAGAGGACCGGATGAAGTCAGGGAGTTCTCCCTTTCACTGAGAAACGTGCGGGCTGCTGTTGCCTGGGCGCTCTCTTCTTTGCAAAAGAGTCTGCAGTTCCACGCTTTGAACCGTGGAAAGGCGCCGGGCTCTGCTAAGATTTCCCCCGGCGCTTCGTTTGCCCTGGGCCAAAGCGAGCCTTCACAATAGCTGAACGCTAACACTGCATACTCGTTCCACTTCCAGAACCGGGCTACGGCGAGGCAGTTCTCCGGGGGAAAACGGCCCTTCGCGAAGGGCAGATCTGCCGAGCTCATTGCGGGAAAGCGAAAGCAAAGGACGCTTTTCTCCCTCTAACCGCTTTCGTCAGAGGAACGGGGGAAGTCACAGTGTTCTTCCTCTCCCTGAGATACACACAATCTGACGTTGCCTCTGAGCTCCGTTGCTGGCAAAGAACTGAAAGTGACATACATTCCTGTGGGGAAACACTGGGCTTTGCTAGGATTTCTCTAGGCAGTGTGTTTTCCCTGGGCCTCACTGTAGCAACACGATCTCGCCAGGGCAACACTGCATGGCACTTCCTCCGCCAGGAGAGAGCTGCTGCTTTGTAGTTTGTGCTGGGAAACCTTGCTTTGGCAAGTGCGAATTGACCGCATTCAGGCAGAAAGAAAAGAGAATAGCAAGAGGCCTTTTCTCCCCGGCTGCTCTGCCAAGCCCTTCCAGCTCAAACTATGTCGTTGCTCCTCTGGAAGGATCCCTGCACCGCGGCGTAGTTTTTCCGAAGAAGCCCTGCGTTTGCACGAGCAAATGAGGAATTCGTGGCAGGAAAGAGGAAGGAAAGAAAGTTTCTCTCCCTCTGCCTGCTTTGCTCAGAGGACCGGATGAAGTCAGGGAGTTCTCCCTTTCACTGAGAAACGTGCGGGCTGCTGTTGCCTGGGCGCTCTCTTCTTTGCAAAAGAGTCTGCAGTTCCACGCTTTGAACCGTGGAAAGGCGCCGGGCTCTGCTAAGATTTCCCCCGGCGCTTCGTTTGCCCTGGGCCAAAGCGAGCCTTCACAATAGCTGAACGCTAACACTGCATACTCGTTCCACTTCCAGAACCGGGCTACGGCGAGGCAGTTCTCCGGGGGAAAACGGCCCTTCGCGAAGGGCAGATCTGCCGAGCTCATTGCGGGAAAGCGAAAGCAAAGGACGCTTTTCTCCCTCTAACCGCTTTCGTCAGAGGAACGGGGGAAGTCACAGTGTTCTTCCTCTCCCTGAGATACACACAATCTGACGTTGCCTCTGAGCTCCGTTGCTGGCAAAGAACTGAAAGTGACATACATTCCTGTGGGGAAACACAGGGCTTTGCTAGGATTTCTCTAGGCAGTGTGTTTTCCCTGGGCCTCACTGTAGCAACACGATCTCGCCAGGGCAACACTGCATGGCACTTCCTCCGCCAGGAGAGAGCTGCTGCTTTGTAGTTTGTGCTGGGAAACCTTGCTTTGGCAAGTGCGAATTGACCGCATTCAGGCAGAAGGAAAAGAGAATAGCAAGAGGCCTTTTCTCCCCGGCTGCTCTGCCAAGCCCTTCCAGCTCAAACTATGTCGTTGCTCCTCTGGAAGGATCCCTGCACCGCGGCGTAGTTTTTCCGAAGACGCCCTGCGTTTGCAAGAGCAAATGAGGAATTCGTGGCAGGAAAGAGGAAGGAAAGAAAGTTTCTCTCCCTCTGCCTGCTTTGCTCAGAGGACCGGATGAAGTCAGGGAGTTCTCCCTTTCACTGAGAAACGTGCGGGCTGCTGTTGCCTGGGCGCTCTCTTCTTTGCAAAAGAGTCTGCAGTTCCACGCTTTGAACCGTGGAAAGGCGCCGGGCTCTGCTAAGATTTCCCCCGGCGCTTCGTTTGCCCTGGGCCAAAGCGAGCCTTCACAATAGCTGAACGCTAACACTGCATACTCGTTCCACTTCCAGAACCGGGCTACGGCGAGGCAGTTCTCCGGGGGAAAACGGCCCTTCGCGAAGGGCAGATCTGCCGAGCTCATTGCGGGAAAGCGAAAGCAAAGGACGCTTTTCTCCCTCTAACCGCTTTCGTCAGAGGAACGGGGGAAGTCACAGTGTTCTTCCTCTCCCTGAGATACACACAATCTGACGTTGCCTCTGAGCTCCGTTGCTGGCAAAGAACTGAAAGTGACATACATTCCTGTGGGGAAACACTGGGCTTTGCTAGGATTTCTCTAGGCAGTGTGTTTTCCCTGGGCCTCACTGTAGCAACACGATCTCGCCAGGGCAACACTGCATGGCACTTCCTCCGCCAGGAGAGAGCTGCTGCTTTGTAGTTTGTGCTGGGAAACCTTGCTTTGGCAAGTGCGAATTGACCGCATTCAGGCAGAAGGAAAAGAGAATAGCAAGAGGCCTTTTCTCCCCGGCTGCTCTGCCAAGCCCTTCCAGCTCAAACTATGTCGTTGCTCCTCTGGAAGGATCCCTGCACCGCGGCGTAGTTTTTCCGAAGAAGCCCTGCGTTTGCACGAGCAAATGAGGAATTCGTGGCAGGAAAGAGGAAGGAAAGAAAGTTTCTCTCCCTCTGCCTGCTTTGCTCAGAGGACCGGATGAAGTCAGGGAGTTCTCCCTTTCACTGAGAAACGTGCGGGCTGCTGTTGCCTGGGCGCTCTCTTCTTTGCAAAAGAGTCTGCAGTTCCACGCTTTGAACCGTGGAAAGGCGCCGGGCTCTGCTAAGATTTCCCCCGGCGCTTCGTTTGCCCTGGGCCAAAGCGAGCCTTCACAATAGCTGAACGCTAACACTGCATACTCGTTCCACTTCCAGAACCGGGCTACGGCGAGGCAGTTCTCCGGGGGAAAACGGCCCTTCGCGAAGGGCAGATCTGCCGAGCTCATTGCGGGAAAGCGAAAGCAAAGGACGCTTTTCTCCCTCTAACCGCTTTCGTCAGAGGAACGGGGGAAGTCACAGTGTTCTTCCTCTCCCTGAGATACACACAATCTGACGTTGCCTCTGAGCTCCGTTGCTGGCAAAGAACTGAAAGTGACATACATTCCTGTGGGGAAACACAGGGCTTTGCTAGGATTTCTCTAGGCAGTGTGTTTTCCCTGGGCCTCACTGTAGCAACACGATCTCGCCAGGGCAACACTGCATGGCACTTCCTCCGCCAGGAGAGAGCTGCTGCTTTGTAGTTTGTGCTGGGAAACCTTGCTTTGGCAAGTGCGAATTGACCGCATTCAGGCAGAAAGAAAAGAGAATAGCAAGAGGCCTTTTCTCCCCGGCTGCTCTGCCAAGCCCTTCCAGCTCAAACTATGTCGTTGCTCCTCTGGAAGGATCCCTGCACCGCGGCGTAGTTTTTCCGAAGAAGCCCTGCGTTTGCACGAGCAAATGAGGAATTCGTGGCAGGAAAGAGGAAGGAAAGAAAGTTTCTCTCCCTCTGCCTGCTTTGCTCAGAGGACCGGATGAAGTCAGGGAGTTCTCCCTTTCACTGAGAAACGTGCGGGCTGCTGTTGCCTGGGCGCTCTCTTCTTTGCAAAAGAGTCTGCAGTTCCACGCTTTGAACCGTGGAAAGGCGCCGGGCTCTGCTAAGATTTCCCCCGGCGCTTCGTTTGCCCTGGGCCAAAGCGAGCCTTCACAATAGCTGAACGCTAACACTGCATACTCGTTCCACTTCCAGAACCGGGCTACGGCGAGGCAGTTCTCCGGGGGAAAACGGCCCTTCGCGAAGGGCAGATCTGCCGAGCTCATTGCGGGAAAGCGAAAGCAAAGGACGCTTTTCTCCCTCTAACCGCTTTCGTCAGAGGAACGGGGGAAGTCACAGTGTTCTTCCTCTCCCTGAGATACACACAATCTGACGTTGCCTCTGAGCTCCGTTGCTGGCAAAGAACTGAAAGTGACATACATTCCTGTGGGGAAACACAGGGCTTTGCTAGGATTTCTCTAGGCAGTGTGTTTTCCCTGGGCCTCACTGTAGCAACACGATCTCGCCAGGGCAACACTGCATGGCACTTCCTCCGCCAGGAGAGAGCTGCTGCTTTGTAGTTTGTGCTGGGAAACCTTGCTTTGGCAAGTGCGAATTGACCGCATTCAGGCAGAAGGAAAAGAGAATAGCAAGAGGCCTTTTCTCCCCGGCTGCTCTGCCAAGCCCTTCCAGCTCAAACTATGTCGTTGCTCCTCTGGAAGGATCCCTGCACCGCGGCGTAGTTTTTCCGAAGAAGCCCTGCGTTTGCACGAGCAAATGAGGAATTCGTGGCAGGAAAGAGGAAGGAAAGAAAGTTTCTCTCCCTCTGCCTGCTTTGCTCAGAGGACCGGATGAAGTCAGGGAGTTCTCCCTTTCACTGAGAAACGTGCGGGCTGCTGTTGCCTGGGCGCTCTCTTCTTTGCAAAAGAGTCTGCAGTTCCACGCTTTGAACCGTGGAAAGGCGCCGGGCTCTGCTAAGATTTCCCCCGGCGCTTCGTTTGCCCTGGGCCAAAGCGAGCCTTCACAATAGCTGAACGCTAACACTGCATACTCGTTCCACTTCCAGAACCGGGCTACGGCGAGGCAGTTCTCCGGGGGAAAACGGCCCTTCGCGAAGGGCAGATCTGCCGAGCTCATTGCGGGAAAGCGAAAGCAAAGGACGCTTTTCTCCCTCTAACCGCTTTCGTCAGAGGAACGGGGGAAGTCACAGTGTTCTTCCTCTCCCTGAGATACACACAATCTGACGTTGCCTCTGAGCTCCGTTGCTGGCAAAGAACTGAAAGTGACATACATTCCTGTGGGGAAACACTGGGCTTTGCTAGGATTTCTCTAGGCAGTGTGTTTTCCCTGGGCCTCACTGTAGCAACACGATCTCGCCAGGGCAACACTGCATGGCACTTCCTCCGCCAGGAGAGAGCTGCTGCTTTGTAGTTTGTGCTGGGAAACCTTGCTTTGGCAAGTGCGAATTGACCGCATTCAGGCAGAAAGAAAAGAGAATAGCAAGAGGCCTTTTCTCCCCGGCTGCTCTGCCAAGCCCTTCCAGCTCAAACTATGTCGTTGCTCCTCTGGAAGGATCCCTGCACCGCGGCGTAGTTTTTCCGAAGACGCCCTGCGTTTGCACGAGCAAATGAGGAATTCGTGGCAGGAAAGAGGAAGGAAAGAAAGTTTCTCTCCCTCTGCCTGCTTTGCTCAGAGGACCGGATGAAGTCAGGGAGTTCTCCCTTTCACTGAGAAACGTGCGGGCTGCTGTTGCCTGGGCGCTCTCTTCTTTGCAAAAGAGTCTGCAGTTCCACGCTTTGAACCGTGGAAAGGCGCCGGGCTCTGCTAAGATTTCCCCCGGCGCTTCGTTTGCCCTGGGCCAAAGCGAGCCTTCACAATAGCTGAACGCTAACACTGCATACTCGTTCCACTTCCAGAACCGGGCTACGGCGAGGCAGTTCTCCGGGGGAAAACGGCCCTTCGCGAAGGGCAGATCTGCCGAGCTCATTGCGGGAAAGCGAAAGCAAAGGACGCTTTTCTCCCTCTAACCGCTTTCGTCAGAGGAACGGGGGAAGTCACAGTGTTCTTCCTCTCCCTGAGATACACACAATCTGACGTTGCCTCTGAGCTCCGTTGCTGGCAAAGAACTGAAAGTGACATACATTCCTGTGGGGAAACACAGGGCTTTGCTAGGATTTCTCTAGGCAGTGTGTTTTCCCTGGGCCTCACTGTAGCAACACGATCTCGCCAGGGCAACACTGCATGGCACTTCCTCCGCCAGGAGAGAGCTGCTGCTTTGTAGTTTGTGCTGGGAAACCTTGCTTTGGCAAGTGCGAATTGACCGCATTCAGGCAGAAGGAAAAGAGAATAGCAAGAGGCCTTTTCTCCCCGGCTGCTCTGCCAAGCCCTTCCAGCTCAAACTATGTCGTTGCTCCTCTGGAAGGATCCCTGCACCGCGGCGTAGTTTTTCCGAAGACGCCCTGCGTTTGCAAGAGCAAATGAGGAATTCGTGGCAGGAAAGAGGAAGGAAAGAAAGTTTCTCTCCCTCTGCCTGCTTTGCTCAGAGGACCGGATGAAGTCAGGGAGTTCTCCCTTTCACTGAGAAACGTGCGGGCTGCTGTTGCCTGGGCGCTCTCTTCTTTGCAAAAGAGTCTGCAGTTCCACGCTTTGAACCGTGGAAAGGCGCCGGGCTCTGCTAAGATTTCCCCCGGCGCTTCGTTTGCCCTGGGCCAAAGCGAGCCTTCACAATAGCTGAACGCTAACACTGCATACTCGTTCCACTTCCAGAACCGGGCTACGGCGAGGCAGTTCTCCGGGGGAAAACGGCCCTTCGCGAAGGGCAGATCTGCCGAGCTCATTGCGGGAAAGCGAAAGCAAAGGACGCTTTTCTCCCTCTAACCGCTTTCGTCAGAGGAACGGGGGAAGTCACAGTGTTCTTCCTCTCCCTGAGATACACACAATCTGACGTTGCCTCTGAGCTCCGTTGCTGGCAAAGAACTGAAAGTGACATACATTCCTGTGGGGAAACACTGGGCTTTGCTAGGATTTCTCTAGGCAGTGTGTTTTCCCTGGGCCTCACTGTAGCAACACGATCTCGCCAGGGCAACACTGCATGGCACTTCCTCCGCCAGGAGAGAGCTGCTGCTTTGGAGTTTGTGCTGGGAAACCTTGCTTTGGCAAGTGCGAATTGACCGCATTCAGGCAGAAGGAAAAGAGAATAGCAAGAGGCCTTTTCTCCCCGGCTGCTCTGCCAAGCCCTTCCAGCTCAAACTATGTCGTTGCTCCTCTGGAAGGATCCCTGCACCGCGGCGTAGTTTTTCCGAAGAAGCCCTGCGTTTGCACGAGCAAATGAGGAATTCGTGGCAGGAAAGAGGAAGGAAAGAAAGTTTCTCTCCCTCTGCCTGCTTTGCTCAGAGGACCGGATGAAGTCAGGGAGTTCTCCCTTTCACTGAGAAACGTGCGGGCTGCTGTTGCCTGGGCGCTCTCTTCTTTGCAAAAGAGTCTGCAGTTCCACGCTTTGAACCGTGGAAAGGCGCCGGGCTCTGCTAAGATTTCCCCCGGCGCTTCGTTTGCCCTGGGCCAAAGCGAGCCTTCACAATAGCTGAACGCTAACACTGCATACTCGTTCCACTTCCAGAACCGGGCTACGGCGAGGCAGTTCTCCGGGGGAAAACGGCCCTTCGCGAAGGGCAGATCTGCCGAGCTCATTGCGGGAAAGCGAAAGCAAAGGACGCTTTTCTCCCTCTAACCGCTTTCGTCAGAGGAACGGGGGAAGTCACAGTGTTCTTCCTCTCCCTGAGATACACACAATCTGACGTTGCCTCTGAGCTCCGTTGCTGGCAAAGAACTGAAAGTGACATACATTCCTGTGGGGAAACACAGGGCTTTGCTAGGATTTCTCTAGGCAGTGTGTTTTCCCTGGGCCTCACTGTAGCAACACGATCTCGCCAGGGCAACACTGCATGGCACTTCCTCCGCCAGGAGAGAGCTGCTGCTTTGTAGTTTGTGCTGGGAAACCTTGCTTTGGCAAGTGCGAATTGACCGCATTCAGGCAGAAAGAAAAGAGAATAGCAAGAGGCCTTTTCTCCCCGGCTGCTCTGCCAAGCCCTTCCAGCTCAAACTATGTCGTTGCTCCTCTGGAAGGATCCCTGCACCGCGGCGTAGTTTTTCCGAAGAAGCCCTGCGTTTGCACGAGCAAATGAGGAATTCGTGGCAGGAAAGAGGAAGGAAAGAAAGTTTCTCTCCCTCTGCCTGCTTTGCTCAGAGGACCGGATGAAGTCAGGGAGTTCTCCCTTTCACTGAGAAACGTGCGGGCTGCTGTTGCCTGGGCGCTCTCTTCTTTGCAAAAGAGTCTGCAGTTCCACGCTTTGAACCGTGGAAAGGCGCCGGGCTCTGCTAAGATTTCCCCCGGCGCTTCGTTTGCCCTGGGCCAAAGCGAGCCTTCACAATAGCTGAACGCTAACACTGCATACTCGTTCCACTTCCAGAACCGGGCTACGGCGAGGCAGTTCTCCGGGGGAAAACGGCCCTTCGCGAAGGGCAGATCTGCCGAGCTCATTGCGGGAAAGCGAAAGCAAAGGACGCTTTTCTCCCTCTAACCGCTTTCGTCAGAGGAACGGGGGAAGTCACAGTGTTCTTCCTCTCCCTGAGATACACACAATCTGACGTTGCCTCTGAGCTCCGTTGCTGGCAAAGAACTGAAAGTGACATACATTCCTGTGGGGAAACACAGGGCTTTGCTAGGATTTCTCTAGGCAGTGTGTTTTCCCTGGGCCTCACTGTAGCAACACGATCTCGCCAGGGCAACACTGCATGGCACTTCCTCCGCCAGGAGAGAGCTGCTGCTTTGTAGTTTGTGCTGGGAAACCTTGCTTTGGCAAGTGCGAATTGACCGCATTCAGGCAGAAGGAAAAGAGAATAGCAAGAGGCCTTTTCTCCCCGGCTGCTCTGCCAAGCCCTTCCAGCTCAAACTATGTCGTTGCTCCTCTGGAAGGATCCCTGCACCGCGGCGTAGTTTTTCCGAAGAAGCCCTGCGTTTGCACGAGCAAATGAGGAATTCGTGGCAGGAAAGAGGAAGGAAAGAAAGTTTCTCTCCCTCTGCCTGCTTTGCTCAGAGGACCGGATGAAGTCAGGGAGTTCTCCCTTTCACTGAGAAACGTGCGGGCTGCTGTTGCCTGGGCGCTCTCTTCTTTGCAAAAGAGTCTGCAGTTCCACGCTTTGAACCGTGGAAAGGCGCCGGGCTCTGCTAAGATTTCCCCCGGCGCTTCGTTTGCCCTGGGCCAAAGCGAGCCTTCACAATAGCTGAACGCTAACACTGCATACTCGTTCCACTTCCAGAACCGGGCTACGGCGAGGCAGTTCTCCGGGGGAAAACGGCCCTTCGCGAAGGGCAGATCTGCCGAGCTCATTGCGGGAAAGCGAAAGCAAAGGACGCTTTTCTCCCTCTAACCGCTTTCGTCAGAGGAACGGGGGAAGTCACAGTGTTCTTCCTCTCCCTGAGATACACACAATCTGACGTTGCCTCTGAGCTCCGTTGCTGGCAAAGAACTGAAAGTGACATACATTCCTGTGGGGAAACACAGGGCTTTGCTAGGATTTCTCTAGGCAGTGTGTTTTCCCTGGGCCTCACTGTAGCAACACGATCTCGCCAGGGCAACACTGCATGGCACTTCCTCCGCCAGGAGAGAGCTGCTGCTTTGTAGTTTGTGCTGGGAAACCTTGCTTTGGCAAGTGCGAATTGACCGCATTCAGGCAGAAGGAAAAGAGAATAGCAAGAGGCCTTTTCTCCCCGGCTGCTCTGCCAAGCCCTTCCAGCTCAAACTATGTCGTTGCTCCTCTGGAAGGATCCCTGCACCGCGGCGTAGTTTTTCCGAAGAAGCCCTGCGTTTGCACGAGCAAATGAGGAATTCGTGGCAGGAAAGAGGAAGGAAAGAAAGTTTCTCTCCCTCTGCCTGCTTTGCTCAGAGGACCGGATGAAGTCAGGGAGTTCTCCCTTTCACTGAGAAACGTGCGGGCTGCTGTTGCCTGGGCGCTCTCTTCTTTGCAAAAGAGTCTGCAGTTCCACGCTTTGAACCGTGGAAAGGCGCCGGGCTCTGCTAAGATTTCCCCCGGCGCTTCGTTTGCCCTGGGCCAAAGCGAGCCTTCACAATAGCTGAACGCTAACACTGCATACTCGTTCCACTTCCAGAACCGGGCTACGGCGAGGCAGTTCTCCGGGGGAAAACGGCCCTTCGCGAAGGGCAGATCTGCCGAGCTCATTGCGGGAAAGCGAAAGCAAAGGACGCTTTTCTCCCTCTAACCGCTTTCGTCAGAGGAACGGGGGAAGTCACAGTGTTCTTCCTCTCCCTGAGATACACACAATCTGACGTTGCCTCTGAGCTCCGTTGCTGGCAAAGAACTGAAAGTGACATACATTCCTGTGGGGAAACACTGGGCTTTGCTAGGATTTCTCTAGGCAGTGTGTTTTCCCTGGGCCTCACTGTAGCAACACGATCTCGCCAGGGCAACACTGCATGGCACTTCCTCCGCCAGGAGAGAGCTGCTGCTTTGTAGTTTGTGCTGGGAAACCTTGCTTTGGCAAGTGCGAATTGACCGCATTCAGGCAGAAAGAAAAGAGAATAGCAAGAGGCCTTTTCTCCCCGGCTGCTCTGCCAAGCCCTTCCAGCTCAAACTATGTCGTTGCTCCTCTGGAAGGATCCCTGCACCGCGGCGTAGTTTTTCCGAAGAAGCCCTGCGTTTGCACGAGCAAATGAGGAATTCGTGGCAGGAAAGAGGAAGGAAAGAAAGTTTCTCTCCCTCTGCCTGCTTTGCTCAGAGGACCGGATGAAGTCAGGGAGTTCTCCCTTTCACTGAGAAACGTGCGGGCTGCTGTTGCCTGGGCGCTCTCTTCTTTGCAAAAGAGTCTGCAGTTCCACGCTTTGAACCGTGGAAAGGCGCCGGGCTCTGCTAAGATTTCCCCCGGCGCTTCGTTTGCCCTGGGCCAAAGCGAGCCTTCACAATAGCTGAACGCTAACACTGCATACTCGTTCCACTTCCAGAACCGGGCTACGGCGAGGCAGTTCTCCGGGGGAAAACGGCCCTTCGCGAAGGGCAGATCTGCCGAGCTCATTGCGGGAAAGCGAAAGCAAAGGACGCTTTTCTCCCTCTAACCGCTTTCGTCAGAGGAACGGGGGAAGTCACAGTGTTCTTCCTCTCCCTGAGATACACACAATCTGACGTTGCCTCTGAGCTCCGTTGCTGGCAAAGAACTGAAAGTGACATACATTCCTGTGGGGAAACACAGGGCTTTGCTAGGATTTCTCTAGGCAGTGTGTTTTCCCTGGGCCTCACTGTAGCAACACGATCTCGCCAGGGCAACACTGCATGGCACTTCCTCCGCCAGGAGAGAGCTGCTGCTTTGTAGTTTGTGCTGGGAAACCTTGCTTTGGCAAGTGCGAATTGACCGCATTCAGGCAGAAAGAAAAGAGAATAGCAAGAGGCCTTTTCTCCCCGGCTGCTCTGCCAAGCCCTTCCAGCTCAAACTATGTCGTTGCTCCTCTGGAAGGATCCCTGCACCGCGGCGTAGTTTTTCCGAAGAAGCCCTGCGTTTGCACGAGCAAATGAGGAATTCGTGGCAGGAAAGAGGAAGGAAAGAAAGTTTCTCTCCCTCTGCCTGCTTTGCTCAGAGGACCGGATGAAGTCAGGGAGTTCTCCCTTTCACTGAGAAACGTGCGGGCTGCTGTTGCCTGGGCGCTCTCTTCTTTGCAAAAGAGTCTGCAGTTCCACGCTTTGAACCGTGGAAAGGCGCCGGGCTCTGCTAAGATTTCCCCCGGCGCTTCGTTTGCCCTGGGCCAAAGCGAGCCTTCACAATAGCTGAACGCTAACACTGCATACTCGTTCCACTTCCAGAACCGGGCTACGGCGAGGCAGTTCTCCGGGGGAAAACGGCCCTTCGCGAAGGGCAGATCTGCCGAGCTCATTGCGGGAAAGCGAAAGCAAAGGACGCTTTTCTCCCTCTAACCGCTTTCGTCAGAGGAACGGGGGAAGTCACAGTGTTCTTCCTCTCCCTGAGATACACACAATCTGACGTTGCCTCTGAGCTCCGTTGCTGGCAAAGAACTGAAAGTGACATACATTCCTGTGGGGAAACACTGGGCTTTGCTAGGATTTCTCTAGGCAGTGTGTTTTCCCTGGGCCTCACTGTAGCAACACGATCTCGCCAGGGCAACACTGCATGGCACTTCCTCCGCCAGGAGAGAGCTGCTGCTTTGTAGTTTGTGCTGGGAAACCTTGCTTTGGCAAGTGCGAATTGACCGCATTCAGGCAGAAGGAAAAGAGAATAGCAAGAGGCCTTTTCTCCCCGGCTGCTCTGCCAAGCCCTTCCAGCTCAAACTATGTCGTTGCTCCTCTGGAAGGATCCCTGCACCGCGGCGTAGTTTTTCCGAAGAAGCCCTGCGTTTGCACGAGCAAATGAGGAATTCGTGGCAGGAAAGAGGAAGGAAAGAAAGTTTCTCTCCCTCTGCCTGCTTTGCTCAGAGGACCGGATGAAGTCAGGGAGTTCTCCCTTTCACTGAGAAACGTGCGGGCTGCTGTTGCCTGGGCGCTCTCTTCTTTGCAAAAGAGTCTGCAGTTCCACGCTTTGAACCGTGGAAAGGCGCCGGGCTCTGCTAAGATTTCCCCCGGCGCTTCGTTTGCCCTGGGCCAAAGCGAGCCTTCACAATAGCTGAACGCTAACACTGCATACTCGTTCCACTTCCAGAACCGGGCTACGGCGAGGCAGTTCTCCGGGGGAAAACGGCCCTTCGCGAAGGGCAGATCTGCCGAGCTCATTGCGGGAAAGCGAAAGCAAAGGACGCTTTTCTCCCTCTAACCGCTTTCGTCAGAGGAACGGGGGAAGTCACAGTGTTCTTCCTCTCCCTGAGATACACACAATCTGACGTTGCCTCTGAGCTCCGTTGCTGGCAAAGAACTGAAAGTGACATACATTCCTGTGGGGAAACACAGGGCTTTGCTAGGATTTCTCTAGGCAGTGTGTTTTCCCTGGGCCTCACTGTAGCAACACGATCTCGCCAGGGCAACACTGCATGGCACTTCCTCCGCCAGGAGAGAGCTGCTGCTTTGTAGTTTGTGCTGGGAAACCTTGCTTTGGCAAGTGCGAATTGACCACATTCAGGCAGAAAGAAAAGAGAATAGCAAGAGGCCTTTTCTCCCCGGCTGCTCTGCCAAGCCCTTCCAGCTCAAACTATGTCGTTGCTCCTCTGGAAGGATCCCTGCACCGCGGCGTAGTTTTTCCGAAGAAGCCCTGCGTTTGCACGAGCAAATGAGGAATTCGTGGCAGGAAAGAGGAAGGAAAGAAAGTTTCTCTCCCTCTGCCTGCTTTGCTCAGAGGACCGGATGAAGTCAGGGAGTTCTCCCTTTCACTGAGAAACGTGCGGGCTGCTGTTGCCTGGGCGCTCTCTTCTTTGCAAAAGAGTCTGCAGTTCCACGCTTTGAACCGTGGAAAGGCGCCGGGCTCTGCTAAGATTTCCCCCGGCGCTTCGTTTGCCCTGGGCCAAAGCGAGCCTTCACAATAGCTGAACGCTAACACTGCATACTCGTTCCACTTCCAGAACCGGGCTACGGCGAGGCAGTTCTCCGGGGGAAAACGGCCCTTCGCGAAGGGCAGATCTGCCGAGCTCATTGCGGGAAAGCGAAAGCAAAGGACGCTTTTCTCCCTCTAACCGCTTTCGTCAGAGGAACGGGGGAAGTCACAGTGTTCTTCCTCTCCCTGAGATACACACAATCTGACGTTGCCTCTGAGCTCCGTTGCTGGCAAAGAACTGAAAGTGACATACATTCCTGTGGGGAAACACAGGGCTTTGCTAGGATTTCTCTAGGCAGTGTGTTTTCCCTGGGCCTCACTGTAGCAACACGATCTCGCCAGGGCAACACTGCATGGCACTTCCTCCGCCAGGAGAGAGCTGCTGCTTTGTAGTTTGTGCTGGGAAACCTTGCTTTGGCAAGTGCGAATTGACCGCATTCAGGCAGAAGGAAAAGAGAATAGCAAGAGGCCTTTTCTCCCCGGCTGCTCTGCCAAGCCCTTCCAGCTCAAACTATGTCGTTGCTCCTCTGGAAGGATCCCTGCACCGCGGCGTAGTTTTTCCGAAGAAGCCCTGCGTTTGCACGAGCAAATGAGGAATTCGTGGCAGGAAAGAGGAAGGAAAGAAAGTTTCTCTCCCTCTGCCTGCTTTGCTCAGAGGACCGGATGAAGTCAGGGAGTTCTCCCTTTCACTGAGAAACGTGCGGGCTGCTGTTGCCTGGGCGCTCTCTTCTTTGCAAAAGAGTCTGCAGTTCCACGCTTTGAACCGTGGAAAGGCGCCGGGCTCTGCTAAGATTTCCCCCGGCGCTTCGTTTGCCCTGGGCCAAAGCGAGCCTTCACAATAGCTGAACGCTAACACTGCATACTCGTTCCACTTCCAGAACCGGGCTACGGCGAGGCAGTTCTCCGGGGGAAAACGGCCCTTCGCGAAGGGCAGATCTGCCGAGCTCATTGCGGGAAAGCGAAAGCAAAGGACGCTTTTCTCCCTCTAACCGCTTTCGTCAGAGGAACGGGGGAAGTCACAGTGTTCTTCCTCTCCCTGAGATACACACAATCTGACGTTGCCTCTGAGCTCCGTTGCTGGCAAAGAACTGAAAGTGACATACATTCCTGTGGGGAAACACTGGGCTTTGCTAGGATTTCTCTAGGCAGTGTGTTTTCCCTGGGCCTCACTGTAGCAACACGATCTCGCCAGGGCAACACTGCATGGCACTTCCTCCGCCAGGAGAGAGCTGCTGCTTTGTAGTTTGTGCTGGGAAACCTTGCTTTGGCAAGTGCGAATTGACCGCATTCAGGCAGAAGGAAAAGAGAATAGCAAGAGGCCTTTTCTCCCCGGCTGCTCTGCCAAGCCCTTCCAGCTCAAACTATGTCGTTGCTCCTCTGGAAGGATCCCTGCACCGCGGCGTAGTTTTTCCGAAGAAGCCCTGCGTTTGCACGAGCAAATGAGGAATTCGTGGCAGGAAAGAGGAAGGAAAGAAAGTTTCTCTCCCTCTGCCTGCTTTGCTCAGAGGACCGGATGAAGTCAGGGAGTTCTCCCTTTCACTGAGAAACGTGCGGGCTGCTGTTGCCTGGGCGCTCTCTTCTTTGCAAAAGAGTCTGCAGTTCCACGCTTTGAACCGTGGAAAGGCGCCGGGCTCTGCTAAGATTTCCCCCGGCGCTTCGTTTGCCCTGGGCCAAAGCGAGCCTTCACAATAGCTGAACGCTAACACTGCATACTCGTTCCACTTCCAGAACCGGGCTACGGCGAGGCAGTTCTCCGGGGGAAAACGGCCCTTCGCGAAGGGCAGATCTGCCGAGCTCATTGCGGGAAAGCGAAAGCAAAGGACGCTTTTCTCCCTCTAACCGCTTTCGTCAGAGGAACGGGGGAAGTCACAGTGTTCTTCCTCTCCCTGAGATACACACAATCTGACGTTGCCTCTGAGCTCCGTTGCTGGCAAAGAACTGAAAGTGACATACATTCCTGTGGGGAAACACAGGGCTTTGCTAGGATTTCTCTAGGCAGTGTGTTTTCCCTGGGCCTCACTGTAGCAACACGATCTCGCCAGGGCAACACTGCATGGCACTTCCTCCGCCAGGAGAGAGCTGCTGCTTTGTAGTTTGTGCTGGGAAACCTTGCTTTGGCAAGTGCGAATTGACCGCATTCAGGCAGAAAGAAAAGAGAATAGCAAGAGGCCTTTTCTCCCCGGCTGCTCTGCCAAGCCCTTCCAGCTCAAACTATGTCGTTGCTCCTCTGGAAGGATCCCTGCACCGCGGCGTAGTTTTTCCGAAGAAGCCCTGCGTTTGCACGAGCAAATGAGGAATTCGTGGCAGGAAAGAGGAAGGAAAGAAAGTTTCTCTCCCTCTGCCTGCTTTGCTCAGAGGACCGGATGAAGTCAGGGAGTTCTCCCTTTCACTGAGAAACGTGCGGGCTGCTGTTGCCTGGGCGCTCTCTTCTTTGCAAAAGAGTCTGCAGTTCCACGCTTTGAACCGTGGAAAGGCGCCGGGCTCTGCTAAGATTTCCCCCGGCGCTTCGTTTGCCCTGGGCCAAAGCGAGCCTTCACAATAGCTGAACGCTAACACTGCATACTCGTTCCACTTCCAGAACCGGGCTACGGCGAGGCAGTTCTCCGGGGGAAAACGGCCCTTCGCGAAGGGCAGATCTGCCGAGCTCATTGCGGGAAAGCGAAAGCAAAGGACGCTTTTCTCCCTCTAACCGCTTTCGTCAGAGGAACGGGGGAAGTCACAGTGTTCTTCCTCTCCCTGAGATACACACAATCTGACGTTGCCTCTGAGCTCCGTTGCTGGCAAAGAACTGAAAGTGACATACATTCCTGTGGGGAAACACAGGGCTTTGCTAGGATTTCTCTAGGCAGTGTGTTTTCCCTGGGCCTCACTGTAGCAACACGATCTCGCCAGGGCAACACTGCATGGCACTTCCTCCGCCAGGAGAGAGCTGCTGCTTTGTAGTTTGTGCTGGGAAACCTTGCTTTGGCAAGTGCGAATTGACCGCATTCAGGCAGAAAGAAAAGAGAATAGCAAGAGGCCTTTTCTCCCCGGCTGCTCTGCCAAGCCCTTCCAGCTCAAACTATGTCGTTGCTCCTCTGGAAGGATCCCTGCACCGCGGCGTAGTTTTTCCGAAGAAGCCCTGCGTTTGCACGAGCAAATGAGGAATTCGTGGCAGGAAAGAGGAAGGAAAGAAAGTTTCTCTCCCTCTGCCTGCTTTGCTCAGAGGACCGGATGAAGTCAGGGAGTTCTCCCTTTCACTGAGAAACGTGCGGGCTGCTGTTGCCTGGGCGCTCTCTTCTTTGCAAAAGAGTCTGCAGTTCCACGCTTTGAACCGTGGAAAGGCGCCGGGCTCTGCTAAGATTTCCCCCGGCGCTTCGTTTGCCCTGGGCCAAAGCGAGCCTTCACAATAGCTGAACGCTAACACTGCATACTCGTTCCACTTCCAGAACCGGGCTACGGCGAGGCAGTTCTCCGGGGGAAAACGGCCCTTCGCGAAGGGCAGATCTGCCGAGCTCATTGCGGGAAAGCGAAAGCAAAGGACGCTTTTCTCCCTCTAACCGCTTTCGTCAGAGGAACGGGGGAAGTCACAGTGTTCTTCCTCTCCCTGAGATACACACAATCTGACGTTGCCTCTGAGCTCCGTTGCTGGCAAAGAACTGAAAGTGACATACATTCCTGTGGGGAAACACAGGGCTTTGCTAGGATTTCTCTAGGCAGTGTGTTTTCCCTGGGCCTCACTGTAGCAACACGATCTCGCCAGGGCAACACTGCATGGCACTTCCTCCGCCAGGAGAGAGCTGCTGCTTTGTAGTTTGTGCTGGGAAACCTTGCTTTGGCAAGTGCGAATTGACCGCATTCAGGCAGAAAGAAAAGAGAATAGCAAGAGGCCTTTTCTCCCCGGCTGCTCTGCCAAGCCCTTCCAGCTCAAACTATGTCGTTGCTCCTCTGGAAGGATCCCGGCACCGCGGCGTAGTTTTTCCGAAGAAGCCCTGCGTTTGCACGAGCAAATGAGGAATTCGTGGCAGGAAAGAGGAAGGAAAGAAAGTTTCTCTCCCTCTGCCTGCTTTGCTCAGAGGACCGGATGAAGTCAGGGAGTTCTCCCTTTCACTGAGAAACGTGCGGGCTGCTGTTGCCTGGGCGCTCTCTTCTTTGCAAAAGAGTCTGCAGTTCCACGCTTTGAACCGTGGAAAGGCGCCGGGCTCTGCTAAGATTTCCCCCGGCGCTTCGTTTGCCCTGGGCCAAAGCGAGCCTTCACAATAGCTGAACGCTAACACTGCATACTCGTTCCACTTCCAGAACCGGGCTACGGCGAGGCAGTTCTCCGGGGGAAAACGGCCCTTCGCGAAGGGCAGATCTGCCGAGCTCATTGCGGGAAAGCGAAAGCAAAGGACGCTTTTCTCCCTCTAACCGCTTTCGTCAGAGGAACGGGGGAAGTCACAGTGTTCTTCCTCTCCCTGAGATACACACAATCTGACGTTGCCTCTGAGCTCCGTTGCTGGCAAAGAACTGAAAGTGACATACATTCCTGTGGGGAAACACAGGGCTTTGCTAGGATTTCTCTAGGCAGTGTGTTTTCCCTGGGCCTCACTGTAGCAACACGATCTCGCCAGGGCAACACTGCATGGCACTTCCTCCGCCAGGAGAGAGCTGCTGCTTTGTAGTTTGTGCTGGGAAACCTTGCTTTGGCAAGTGCGAATTGACCGCATTCAGGCAGAAAGAAAAGAGAATAGCAAGAGGCCTTTTCTCCCCGGCTGCTCTGCCAAGCCCTTCCAGCTCAAACTATGTCGTTGCTCCTCTGGAAGGATCCCTGCACCGCGGCGTAGTTTTTCCGAAGAAGCCCTGCGTTTGCACGAGCAAATGAGGAATTCGTGGCAGGAAAGAGGAAGGAAAGAAAGTTTCTCTCCCTCTGCCTGCTTTGCTCAGAGGACCGGATGAAGTCAGGGAGTTCTCCCTTTCACTGAGAAACGTGCGGGCTGCTGTTGCCTGGGCGCTCTCTTCTTTGCAAAAGAGTCTGCAGTTCCACGCTTTGAACCGTGGAAAGGCGCCGGGCTCTGCTAAGATTTCCCCCGGCGCTTCGTTTGCCCTGGGCCAAAGCGAGCCTTCACAATAGCTGAACGCTAACACTGCATACTCGTTCCACTTCCAGAACCGGGCTACGGCGAGGCAGTTCTCCGGGGGAAAACGGCCCTTCGCGAAGGGCAGATCTGCCGAGCTCATTGCGGGAAAGCGAAAGCAAAGGACGCTTTTCTCCCTCTAACCGCTTTCGTCAGAGGAACGGGGGAAGTCACAGTGTTCTTCCTCTCCCTGAGATACACACAATCTGACGTTGCCTCTGAGCTCCGTTGCTGGCAAAGAACTGAAAGTGACATACATTCCTGTGGGGAAACACAGGGCTTTGCTAGGATTTCTCTAGGCAGTGTGTTTTCCCTGGGCCTCACTGTAGCAACACGATCTCGCCAGGGCAACACTGCATGGCACTTCCTCCGCCAGGAGAGAGCTGCTGCTTTGTAGTTTGTGCTGGGAAACCTTGCTTTGGCAAGTGCGAATTGACCGCATTCAGGCAGAAAGAAAAGAGAATAGCAAGAGGCCTTTTCTCCCCGGCTGCTCTGCCAAGCCCTTCCAGCTCAAACTATGTCGTTGCTCCTCTGGAAGGATCCCTGCACCGCGGCGTAGTTTTTCCGAAGAAGCCCTGCGTTTGCACGAGCAAATGAGGAATTCGTGGCAGGAAAGAGGAAGGAAAGAAAGTTTCTCTCCCTCTGCCTGCTTTGCTCAGAGGACCGGATGAAGTCAGGGAGTTCTCCCTTTCACTGAGAAACGTGCGGGCTGCTGTTGCCTGGGCGCTCTCTTCTTTGCAAAAGAGTCTGCAGTTCCACGCTTTGAACCGTGGAAAGGCGCCGGGCTCTGCTAAGATTTCCCCCGGCGCTTCGTTTGCCCTGGGCCAAAGCGAGCCTTCACAATAGCTGAACGCTAACACTGCATACTCGTTCCACTTCCAGAACCGGGCTACGGCGAGGCAGTTCTCCGGGGGAAAACGGCCCTTCGCGAAGGGCAGATCTGCCGAGCTCATTGCGGGAAAGCGAAAGCAAAGGACGCTTTTCTCCCTCTAACCGCTTTCGTCAGAGGAACGGGGGAAGTCACAGTGTTCTTCCTCTCCCTGAGATACACACAATCTGACGTTGCCTCTGAGCTCCGTTGCTGGCAAAGAACTGAAAGTGACATACATTCCTGTGGGGAAACACAGGGCTTTGCTAGGATTTCTCTAGGCAGTGTGTTTTCCCTGGGCCTCACTGTAGCAACACGATCTCGCCAGGGCAACACTGCATGGCACTTCCTCCGCCAGGAGAGAGCTGCTGCTTTGTAGTTTGTGCTGGGAAACCTTGCTTTGGCAAGTGCGAATTGACCGCATTCAGGCAGAAAGAAAAGAGAATAGCAAGAGGCCTTTTCTCCCCGGCTGCTCTGCCAAGCCCTTCCAGCTCAAACTATGTCGTTGCTCCTCTGGAAGGATCCCTGCACCGCGGCGTAGTTTTTCCGAAGAAGCCCTGCGTTTGCACGAGCAAATGAGGAATTCGTGGCAGGAAAGAGGAAGGAAAGAAAGTTTCTCTCCCTCTGCCTGCTTTGCTCAGAGGACCGGATGAAGTCAGGGAGTTCTCCCTTTCACTGAGAAACGTGCGGGCTGCTGTTGCCTGGGCGCTCTCTTCTTTGCAAAAGAGTCTGCAGTTCCACGCTTTGAACCGTGGAAAGGCGCCGGGCTCTGCTAAGATTTCCCCCGGCGCTTCGTTTGCCCTGGGCCAAAGCGAGCCTTCACAATAGCTGAACGCTAACACTGCATACTCGTTCCACTTCCAGAACCGGGCTACGGCGAGGCAGTTCTCCGGGGGAAAACGGCCCTTCGCGAAGGGCAGATCTGCCGAGCTCATTGCGGGAAAGCGAAAGCAAAGGACGCTTTTCTCCCTCTAACCGCTTTCGTCAGAGGAACGGGGGAAGTCACAGTGTTCTTCCTCTCCCTGAGATACACACAATCTGACGTTGCCTCTGAGCTCCGTTGCTGGCAAAGAACTGAAAGTGACATACATTCCTGTGGGGAAACACAGGGCTTTGCTAGGATTTCTCTAGGCAGTGTGTTTTCCCTGGGCCTCACTGTAGCAACACGATCTCGCCAGGGCAACACTGCATGGCACTTCCTCCGCCAGGAGAGAGCTGCTGCTTTGTAGTTTGTGCTGGGAAACCTTGCTTTGGCAAGTGCGAATTGACCGCATTCAGGCAGAAAGAAAAGAGAATAGCAAGAGGCCTTTTCTCCCCGGCTGCTCTGCCAAGCCCTTCCAGCTCAAACTATGTCGTTGCTCCTCTGGAAGGATCCCTGCACCGCGGCGTAGTTTTTCCGAAGAAGCCCTGCGTTTGCACGAGCAAATGAGGAATTCGTGGCAGGAAAGAGGAAGGAAAGAAAGTTTCTCTCCCTCTGCCTGCTTTGCTCAGAGGACCGGATGAAGTCAGGGAGTTCTCCCTTTCACTGAGAAACGTGCGGGCTGCTGTTGCCTGGGCGCTCTCTTCTTTGCAAAAGAGTCTGCAGTTCCACGCTTTGAACCGTGGAAAGGCGCCGGGCTCTGCTAAGATTTCCCCCGGCGCTTCGTTTGCCCTGGGCCAAAGCGAGCCTTCACAATAGCTGAACGCTAACACTGCATACTCGTTCCACTTCCAGAACCGGGCTACGGCGAGGCAGTTCTCCGGGGGAAAACGGCCCTTCGCGAAGGGCAGATCTGCCGAGCTCATTGCGGGAAAGCGAAAGCAAAGGACGCTTTTCTCCCTCTAACCGCTTTCGTCAGAGGAACGGGGGAAGTCACAGTGTTCTTCCTCTCCCTGAGATACACACAATCTGACGTTGCCTCTGAGCTCCGTTGCTGGCAAAGAACTGAAAGTGACATACATTCCTGTGGGGAAACACAGGGCTTTGCTAGGATTTCTCTAGGCAGTGTGTTTTCCCTGGGCCTCACTGTAGCAACACGATCTCGCCAGGGCAACACTGCATGGCACTTCCTCCGCCAGGAGAGAGCTGCTGCTTTGTAGTTTGTGCTGGGAAACCTTGCTTTGGCAAGTGCGAATTGACCGCATTCAGGCAGAAAGAAAAGAGAATAGCAAGAGGCCTTTTCTCCCCGGCTGCTCTGCCAAGCCCTTCCAGCTCAAACTATGTCGTTGCTCCTCTGGAAGGATCCCTGCACCGCGGCGTAGTTTTTCCGAAGAAGCCCTGCGTTTGCACGAGCAAATGAGGAATTCGTGGCAGGAAAGAGGAAGGAAAGAAAGTTTCTCTCCCTCTGCCTGCTTTGCTCAGAGGACCGGATGAAGTCAGGGAGTTCTCCCTTTCACTGAGAAACGTGCGGGCTGCTGTTGCCTGGGCGCTCTCTTCTTTGCAAAAGAGTCTGCAGTTCCACGCTTTGAACCGTGGAAAGGCGCCGGGCTCTGCTAAGATTTCCCCCGGCGCTTCGTTTGCCCTGGGCCAAAGCGAGCCTTCACAATAGCTGAACGCTAACACTGCATACTCGTTCCACTTCCAGAACCGGGCTACGGCGAGGCAGTTCTCCGGGGGAAAACGGCCCTTCGCGAAGGGCAGATCTGCCGAGCTCATTGCGGGAAAGCGAAAGCAAAGGACGCTTTTCTCCCTCTAACCGCTTTCGTCAGAGGAACGGGGGAAGTCACAGTGTTCTTCCTCTCCCTGAGATACACACAATCTGACGTTGCCTCTGAGCTCCGTTGCTGGCAAAGAACTGAAAGTGACATACATTCCTGTGGGGAAACACAGGGCTTTGCTAGGATTTCTCTAGGCAGTGTGTTTTCCCTGGGCCTCACTGTAGCAACACGATCTCGCCAGGGCAACACTGCATGGCACTTCCTCCGCCAGGAGAGAGCTGCTGCTTTGTAGTTTGTGCTGGGAAACCTTGCTTTGGCAAGTGCGAATTGACCGCATTCAGGCAGAAAGAAAAGAGAATAGCAAGAGGCCTTTTCTCCCCGGCTGCTCTGCCAAGCCCTTCCAGCTCAAACTATGTCGTTGCTCCTCTGGAAGGATCCCTGCACCGCGGCGTAGTTTTTCCGAAGAAGCCCTGCGTTTGCACGAGCAAATGAGGAATTCGTGGCAGGAAAGAGGAAGGAAAGAAAGTTTCTCTCCCTCTGCCTGCTTTGCTCAGAGGACCGGATGAAGTCAGGGAGTTCTCCCTTTCACTGAGAAACGTGCGGGCTGCTGTTGCCTGGGCGCTCTCTTCTTTGCAAAAGAGTCTGCAGTTCCACGCTTTGAACCGTGGAAAGGCGCCGGGCTCTGCTAAGATTTCCCCCGGCGCTTCGTTTGCCCTGGGCCAAAGCGAGCCTTCACAATAGCTGAACGCTAACACTGCATACTCGTTCCACTTCCAGAACCGGGCTACGGCGAGGCAGTTCTCCGGGGGAAAACGGCCCTTCGCGAAGGGCAGATCTGCCGAGCTCATTGCGGGAAAGCGAAAGCAAAGGACGCTTTTCTCCCTCTAACCGCTTTCGTCAGAGGAACGGGGGAAGTCACAGTGTTCTTCCTCTCCCTGAGATACACACAATCTGACGTTGCCTCTGAGCTCCGTTGCTGGCAAAGAACTGAAAGTGACATACATTCCTGTGGGGAAACACTGGGCTTTGCTAGGATTTCTCTAGGCAGTGTGTTTTCCCTGGGCCTCACTGTAGCAACACGATCTCGCCAGGGCAACACTGCATGGCACTTCCTCCGCCAGGAGAGAGCTGCTGCTTTGTAGTTTGTGCTGGGAAACCTTGCTTTGGCAAGTGCGAATTGACCGCATTCAGGCAGAAAGAAAAGAGAATAGCAAGAGGCCTTTTCTCCCCGGCTGCTCTGCCAAGCCCTTCCAGCTCAAACTATGTCGTTGCTCCTCTGGAAGGATCCCTGCACCGCGGCGTAGTTTTTCCGAAGAAGCCCTGCGTTTGCACGAGCAAATGAGGAATTCGTGGCAGGAAAGAGGAAGGAAAGAAAGTTTCTCTCCCTCTGCCTGCTTTGCTCAGAGGACCGGATGAAGTCAGGGAGTTCTCCCTTTCACTGAGAAACGTGCGGGCTGCTGTTGCCTGGGCGCTCTCTTCTTTGCAAAAGAGTCTGCAGTTCCACGCTTTGAACCGTGGAAAGGCGCCGGGCTCTGCTAAGATTTCCCCCGGCGCTTCGTTTGCCCTGGGCCAAAGCGAGCCTTCACAATAGCTGAACGCTAACACTGCATACTCGTTCCACTTCCAGAACCGGGCTACGGCGAGGCAGTTCTCCGGGGGAAAACGGCCCTTCGCGAAGGGCAGATCTGCCGAGCTCATTGCGGGAAAGCGAAAGCAAAGGACGCTTTTCTCCCTCTAACCGCTTTCGTCAGAGGAACGGGGGAAGTCACAGTGTTCTTCCTCTCCCTGAGATACACACAATCTGACGTTGCCTCTGAGCTCCGTTGCTGGCAAAGAACTGAAAGTGACATACATTCCTGTGGGGAAACACAGGGCTTTGCTAGGATTTCTCTAGGCAGTGTGTTTTCCCTGGGCCTCACTGTAGCAACACGATCTCGCCAGGGCAACACTGCATGGCACTTCCTCCGCCAGGAGAGAGCTGCTGCTTTGTAGTTTGTGCTGGGAAACCTTGCTTTGGCAAGTGCGAATTGACCGCATTCAGGCAGAAAGAAAAGAGAATAGCAAGAGGCCTTTTATCCCCGGCTGCTCTGCCAAGCCCTTCCAGCTCAAACTATGTCGTTGCTCCTCTGGAAGGATCCCTGCACCGCGGCGTAGTTTTTCCGAAGAAGCCCTGCGTTTGCACGAGCAAATGAGGAATTCGTGGCAGGAAAGAGGAAGGAAAGAAAGTTTCTCTCCCTCTGCCTGCTTTGCTCAGAGGACCGGATGAAGTCAGGGAGTTCTCCCTTTCACTGAGAAACGTGCGGGCTGCTGTTGCCTGGGCGCTCTCTTCTTTGCAAAAGAGTCTGCAGTTCCACGCTTTGAACCGTGGAAAGGCGCCGGGCTCTGCTAAGATTTCCCCCGGCGCTTCGTTTGCCCTGGGCCAAAGCGAGCCTTCACAATAGCTGAACGCTAACACTGCATACTCGTTCCACTTCCAGAACCGGGCTACGGCGAGGCAGTTCTCCGGGGGAAAACGGCCCTTCGCGAAGGGCAGATCTGCCGAGCTCATTGCGGGAAAGCGAAAGCAAAGGACGCTTTTCTCCCTCTAACCGCTTTCGTCAGAGGAACGGGGGAAGTCACAGTGTTCTTCCTCTCCCTGAGATACACACAATCTGACGTTGCCTCTGAGCTCCGTTGCTGGCAAAGAACTGAAAGTGACATACATTCCTGTGGGGAAACACAGGGCTTTGCTAGGATTTCTCTAGGCAGTGTGTTTTCCCTGGGCCTCACTGTAGCAACACGATCTCGCCAGGGCAACACTGCATGGCACTTCCTCCGCCAGGAGAGAGCTGCTGCTTTGTAGTTTGTGCTGGGAAACCTTGCTTTGGCAAGTGCGAATTGACCGCATTCAGGCAGAAAGAAAAGAGAATAGCAAGAGGCCTTTTCTCCCCGGCTGCTCTGCCAAGCCCTTCCAGCTCAAACTATGTCGTTGCTCCTCTGGAAGGATCCCTGCACCGCGGCGTAGTTTTTCCGAAGAAGCCCTGCGTTTGCACGAGCAAATGAGGAATTCGTGGCAGGAAAGAGGAAGGAAAGAAAGTTTCTCTCCCTCTGCCTGCTTTGCTCAGAGGACCGGATGAAGTCAGGGAGTTCTCCCTTTCACTGAGAAACGTGCGGGCTGCTGTTGCCTGGGCGCTCTCTTCTTTGCAAAAGAGTCTGCAGTTCCACGCTTTGAACCGTGGAAAGGCGCCGGGCTCTGCTAAGATTTCCCCCGGCGCTTCGTTTGCCCTGGGCCAAAGCGAGCCTTCACAATAGCTGAACGCTAACACTGCATACTCGTTCCACTTCCAGAACCGGGCTACGGCGAGGCAGTTCTCCGGGGGAAAACGGCCCTTCGCGAAGGGCAGATCTGCCGAGCTCATTGCGGGAAAGCGAAAGCAAAGGACGCTTTTCTCCCTCTAACCGCTTTCGTCAGAGGAACGGGGGAAGTCACAGTGTTCTTCCTCTCCCTGAGATACACACAATCTGACGTTGCCTCTGAGCTCCGTTGCTGGCAAAGAACTGAAAGTGACATACATTCCTGTGGGGAAACACTGGGCTTTGCTAGGATTTCTCTAGGCAGTGTGTTTTCCCTGGGCCTCACTGTAGCAACACGATCTCGCCAGGGCAACACTGCATGGCACTTCCTCCGCCAGGAGAGAGCTGCTGCTTTGTAGTTTGTGCTGGGAAACCTTGCTTTGGCAAGTGCGAATTGACCGCATTCAGGCAGAAGGAAAAGAGAATAGCAAGAGGCCTTTTCTCCCCGGCTGCTCTGCCAAGCCCTTCCAGCTCAAACTATGTCGTTGCTCCTCTGGAAGGATCCCTGCACCGCGGCGTAGTTTTTCCGAAGAAGCCCTGCGTTTGCACGAGCAAATGAGGAATTCGTGGCAGGAAAGAGGAAGGAAAGAAAGTTTCTCTCCCTCTGCCTGCTTTGCTCAGAGGACCGGATGAAGTCAGGGAGTTCTCCCTTTCACTGAGAAACGTGCGGGCTGCTGTTGCCTGGGCGCTCTCTTCTTTGCAAAAGAGTCTGCAGTTCCACGCTTTGAACCGTGGAAAGGCGCCGGGCTCTGCTAAGATTTCCCCCGGCGCTTCGTTTGCCCTGGGCCAAAGCGAGCCTTCACAATAGCTGAACGCTAACACTGCATACTCGTTCCACTTCCAGAACCGGGCTACGGCGAGGCAGTTCTCCGGGGGAAAACGGCCCTTCGCGAAGGGCAGATCTGCCGAGCTCATTGCGGGAAAGCGAAAGCAAAGGACGCTTTTCTCCCTCTAACCGCTTTCGTCAGAGGAACGGGGGAAGTCACAGTGTTCTTCCTCTCCCTGAGATACACACAATCTGACGTTGCCTCTGAGCTCCGTTGCTGGCAAAGAACTGAAAGTGACATACATTCCTGTGGGGAAACACAGGGCTTTGCTAGGATTTCTCTAGGCAGTGTGTTTTCCCTGGGCCTCACTGTAGCAACACGATCTCGCCAGGGCAACACTGCATGGCACTTCCTCCGCCAGGAGAGAGCTGCTGCTTTGTAGTTTGTGCTGGGAAACCTTGCTTTGGCAAGTGCGAATTGACCGCATTCAGGCAGAAAGAAAAGAGAATAGCAAGAGGCCTTTTCTCCCCGGCTGCTCTGCCAAGCCCTTCCAGCTCAAACTATGTCGTTGCTCCTCTGGAAGGATCCCTGCACCGCGGCGTAGTTTTTCCGAAGAAGCCCTGCGTTTGCACGAGCAAATGAGGAATTCGTGGCAGGAAAGAGGAAGGAAAGAAAGTTTCTCTCCCTCTGCCTGCTTTGCTCAGAGGACCGGATGAAGTCAGGGAGTTCTCCCTTTCACTGAGAAACGTGCGGGCTGCTGTTGCCTGGGCGCTCTCTTCTTTGCAAAAGAGTCTGCAGTTCCACGCTTTGAACCGTGGAAAGGCGCCGGGCTCTGCTAAGATTTCCCCCGGCGCTTCGTTTGCCCTGGGCCAAAGCGAGCCTTCACAATAGCTGAACGCTAACACTGCATACTCGTTCCACTTCCAGAACCGGGCTACGGCGAGGCAGTTCTCCGGGGGAAAACGGCCCTTCGCGAAGGGCAGATCTGCCGAGCTCATTGCGGGAAAGCGAAAGCAAAGGACGCTTTTCTCCCTCTAACCGCTTTCGTCAGAGGAACGGGGGAAGTCACAGTGTTCTTCCTCTCCCTGAGATACACACAATCTGACGTTGCCTCTGAGCTCCGTTGCTGGCAAAGAACTGAAAGTGACATACATTCCTGTGGGGAAACACAGGGCTTTGCTAGGATTTCTCTAGGCAGTGTGTTTTCCCTGGGCCTCACTGTAGCAACACGATCTCGCCAGGGCAACACTGCATGGCACTTCCTCCGCCAGGAGAGAGCTGCTGCTTTGTAGTTTGTGCTGGGAAACCTTGCTTTGGCAAGTGCGAATTGACCGCATTCAGGCAGAAAGAAAAGAGAATAGCAAGAGGCCTTTTCTCCCCGGCTGCTCTGCCAAGCCCTTCCAGCTCAAACTATGTCGTTGCTCCTCTGGAAGGATCCCTGCACCGCGGCGTAGTTTTTCCGAAGAAGCCCTGCGTTTGCACGAGCAAATGAGGAATTCGTGGCAGGAAAGAGGAAGGAAAGAAAGTTTCTCTCCCTCTGCCTGCTTTGCTCAGAGGACCGGATGAAGTCAGGGAGTTCTCCCTTTCACTGAGAAACGTGCGGGCTGCTGTTGCCTGGGCGCTCTCTTCTTTGCAAAAGAGTCTGCAGTTCCACGCTTTGAACCGTGGAAAGGCGCCGGGCTCTGCTAAGATTTCCCCCGGCGCTTCGTTTGCCCTGGGCCAAAGCGAGCCTTCACAATAGCTGAACGCTAACACTGCATACTCGTTCCACTTCCAGAACCGGGCTACGGCGAGGCAGTTCTCCGGGGGAAAACGGCCCTTCGCGAAGGGCAGATCTGCCGAGCTCATTGCGGGAAAGCGAAAGCAAAGGACGCTTTTCTCCCTCTAACCGCTTTCGTCAGAGGAACGGGGGAAGTCACAGTGTTCTTCCTCTCCCTGAGATACACACAATCTGACGTTGCCTCTGAGCTCCGTTGCTGGCAAAGAACTGAAAGTGACATACATTCCTGTGGGGAAACACAGGGCTTTGCTAGGATTTCTCTAGGCAGTGTGTTTTCCCTGGGCCTCACTGTAGCAACACGATCTCGCCAGGGCAACACTGCATGGCACTTCCTCCGCCAGGAGAGAGCTGCTGCTTTGTAGTTTGTGCTGGGAAACCTTGCTTTGGCAAGTGCGAATTGACCGCATTCAGGCAGAAAGAAAAGAGAATAGCAAGAGGCCTTTTCTCCCCGGCTGCTCTGCCAAGCCCTTCCAGCTCAAACTATGTCGTTGCTCCTCTGGAAGGATCCCTGCACCGCGGCGTAGTTTTTCCGAAGAAGCCCTGCGTTTGCACGAGCAAATGAGGAATTCGTGGCAGGAAAGAGGAAGGAAAGAAAGTTTCTCTCCCTCTGCCTGCTTTGCTCAGAGGACCGGATGAAGTCAGGGAGTTCTCCCTTTCACTGAGAAACGTGCGGGCTGCTGTTGCCTGGGCGCTCTCTTCTTTGCAAAAGAGTCTGCAGTTCCACGCTTTGAACCGTGGAAAGGCGCCGGGCTCTGCTAAGATTTCCCCCGGCGCTTCGTTTGCCCTGGGCCAAAGCGAGCCTTCACAATAGCTGAACGCTAACACTGCATACTCGTTCCACTTCCAGAACCGGGCTACGGCGAGGCAGTTCTCCGGGGGAAAACGGCCCTTCGCGAAGGGCAGATCTGCCGAGCTCATTGCGGGAAAGCGAAAGCAAAGGACGCTTTTCTCCCTCTAACCGCTTTCGTCAGAGGAACGGGGGAAGTCACAGTGTTCTTCCTCTCCCTGAGATACACACAATCTGACGTTGCCTCTGAGCTCCGTTGCTGGCAAAGAACTGAAAGTGACATACATTCCTGTGGGGAAACACAGGGCTTTGCTAGGATTTCTCTAGGCAGTGTGTTTTCCCTGGGCCTCACTGTAGCAACACGATCTCGCCAGGGCAACACTGCATGGCACTTCCTCCGCCAGGAGAGAGCTGCTGCTTTGTAGTTTGTGCTGGGAAACCTTGCTTTGGCAAGTGCGAATTGACCGCATTCAGGCAGAAAGAAAAGAGAATAGCAAGAGGCCTTTTCTCCCCGGCTGCTCTGCCAAGCCCTTCCAGCTCAAACTATGTCGTTGCTCCTCTGGAAGGATCCCTGCACCGCGGCGTAGTTTTTCCGAAGAAGCCCTGCGTTTGCACGAGCAAATGAGGAATTCGTGGCAGGAAAGAGGAAGGAAAGAAAGTTTCTCTCCCTCTGCCTGCTTTGCTCAGAGGACCGGATGAAGTCAGGGAGTTCTCCCTTTCACTGAGAAACGTGCGGGCTGCTGTTGCCTGGGCGCTCTCTTCTTTGCAAAAGAGTCTGCAGTTCCACGCTTTGAACCGTGGAAAGGCGCCGGGCTCTGCTAAGATTTCCCCCGGCGCTTCGTTTGCCCTGGGCCAAAGCGAGCCTTCACAATAGCTGAACGCTAACACTGCATACTCGTTCCACTTCCAGAACCGGGCTACGGCGAGGCAGTTCTCCGGGGGAAAACGGCCCTTCGCGAAGGGCAGATCTGCCGAGCTCATTGCGGGAAAGCGAAAGCAAAGGACGCTTTTCTCCCTCTAACCGCTTTCGTCAGAGGAACGGGGGAAGTCACAGTGTTCTTCCTCTCCCTGAGATACACACAATCTGACGTTGCCTCTGAGCTCCGTTGCTGGCAAAGAACTGAAAGTGACATACATTCCTGTGGGGAAACACAGGGCTTTGCTAGGATTTCTCTAGGCAGTGTGTTTTCCCTGGGCCTCACTGTAGCAACACGATCTCGCCAGGGCAACACTGCATGGCACTTCCTCCGCCAGGAGAGAGCTGCTGCTTTGTAGTTTGTGCTGGGAAACCTTGCTTTGGCAAGTGCGAATTGACCGCATTCAGGCAGAAAGAAAAGAGAATAGCAAGAGGCCTTTTCTCCCCGGCTGCTCTGCCAAGCCCTTCCAGCTCAAACTATGTCGTTGCTCCTCTGGAAGGATCCCTGCACCGCGGCGTAGTTTTTCCGAAGAAGCCCTGCGTTTGCACGAGCAAATGAGGAATTCGTGGCAGGAAAGAGGAAGGAAAGAAAGTTTCTCTCCCTCTGCCTGCTTTGCTCAGAGGACCGGATGAAGTCAGGGAGTTCTCCCTTTCACTGAGAAACGTGCGGGCTGCTGTTGCCTGGGCGCTCTCTTCTTTGCAAAAGAGTCTGCAGTTCCACGCTTTGAACCGTGGAAAGGCGCCGGGCTCTGCTAAGATTTCCCCCGGCGCTTCGTTTGCCCTGGGCCAAAGCGAGCCTTCACAATAGCTGAACGCTAACACTGCATACTCGTTCCACTTCCAGAACCGGGCTACGGCGAGGCAGTTCTCCGGGGGAAAACGGCCCTTCGCGAAGGGCAGATCTGCCGAGCTCATTGCGGGAAAGCGAAAGCAAAGGACGCTTTTCTCCCTCTAACCGCTTTCGTCAGAGGAACGGGGGAAGTCACAGTGTTCTTCCTCTCCCTGAGATACACACAATCTGACGTTGCCTCTGAGCTCCGTTGCTGGCAAAGAACTGAAAGTGACATACATTCCTGTGGGGAAACACAGGGCTTTGCTAGGATTTCTCTAGGCAGTGTGTTTTCCCTGGGCCTCACTGTAGCAACACGATCTCGCCAGGGCAACACTGCATGGCACTTCCTCCGCCAGGAGAGAGCTGCTGCTTTGTAGTTTGTGCTGGGAAACCTTGCTTTGGCAAGTGCGAATTGACCGCATTCAGGCAGAAAGAAAAGAGAATAGCAAGAGGCCTTTTCTCCCCGGCTGCTCTGCCAAGCCCTTCCAGCTCAAACTATGTCGTTGCTCCTCTGGAAGGATCCCTGCACCGCGGCGTAGTTTTTCCGAAGAAGCCCTGCGTTTGCACGAGCAAATGAGGAATTCGTGGCAGGAAAGAGGAAGGAAAGAAAGTTTCTCTCCCTCTGCCTGCTTTGCTCAGAGGACCGGATGAAGTCAGGGAGTTCTCCCTTTCACTGAGAAACGTGCGGGCTGCTGTTGCCTGGGCGCTCTCTTCTTTGCAAAAGAGTCTGCAGTTCCACGCTTTGAACCGTGGAAAGGCGCCGGGCTCTGCTAAGATTTCCCCCGGCGCTTCGTTTGCCCTGGGCCAAAGCGAGCCTTCACAATAGCTGAACGCTAACACTGCATACTCGTTCCACTTCCAGAACCGGGCTACGGCGAGGCAGTTCTCCGGGGGAAAACGGCCCTTCGCGAAGGGCAGATCTGCCGAGCTCATTGCGGGAAAGCGAAAGCAAAGGACGCTTTTCTCCCTCTAACCGCTTTCGTCAGAGGAACGGGGGAAGTCACAGTGTTCTTCCTCTCCCTGAGATACACACAATCTGACGTTGCCTCTGAGCTCCGTTGCTGGCAAAGAACTGAAAGTGACATACATTCCTGTGGGGAAACACAGGGCTTTGCTAGGATTTCTCTAGGCAGTGTGTTTTCCCTGGGCCTCACTGTAGCAACACGATCTCGCCAGGGCAACACTGCATGGCACTTCCTCCGCCAGGAGAGAGCTGCTGCTTTGTAGTTTGTGCTGGGAAACCTTGCTTTGGCAAGTGCGAATTGACCGCATTCAGGCAGAAAGAAAAGAGAATAGCAAGAGGCCTTTTCTCCCCGGCTGCTCTGCCAAGCCCTTCCAGCTCAAACTATGTCGTTGCTCCTCTGGAAGGATCCCTGCACCGCGGCGTAGTTTTTCCGAAGAAGCCCTGCGTTTGCACGAGCAAATGAGGAATTCGTGGCAGGAAAGAGGAAGGAAAGAAAGTTTCTCTCCCTCTGCCTGCTTTGCTCAGAGGACCGGATGAAGTCAGGGAGTTCTCCCTTTCACTGAGAAACGTGCGGGCTGCTGTTGCCTGGGCGCTCTCTTCTTTGCAAAAGAGTCTGCAGTTCCACGCTTTGAACCGTGGAAAGGCGCCGGGCTCTGCTAAGATTTCCCCCGGCGCTTCGTTTGCCCTGGGCCAAAGCGAGCCTTCACAATAGCTGAACGCTAACACTGCATACTCGTTCCACTTCCAGAACCGGGCTACGGCGAGGCAGTTCTCCGGGGGAAAACGGCCCTTCGCGAAGGGCAGATCTGCCGAGCTCATTGCGGGAAAGCGAAAGCAAAGGACGCTTTTCTCCCTCTAACCGCTTTCGTCAGAGGAACGGGGGAAGTCACAGTGTTCTTCCTCTCCCTGAGATACACACAATCTGACGTTGCCTCTGAGCTCCGTTGCTGGCAAAGAACTGAAAGTGACATACATTCCTGTGGGGAAACACTGGGCTTTGCTAGGATTTCTCTAGGCAGTGTGTTTTCCCTGGGCCTCACTGTAGCAACACGATCTCGCCAGGGCAACACTGCATGGCACTTCCTCCGCCAGGAGAGAGCTGCTGCTTTGTAGTTTGTGCTGGGAAACCTTGCTTTGGCAAGTGCGAATTGACCGCATTCAGGCAGAAAGAAAAGAGAATAGCAAGAGGCCTTTTCTCCCCGGCTGCTCTGCCAAGCCCTTCCAGCTCAAACTATGTCGTTGCTCCTCTGGAAGGATCCCTGCACCGCGGCGTAGTTTTTCCGAAGAAGCCCTGCGTTTGCACGAGCAAATGAGGAATTCGTGGCAGGAAAGAGGAAGGAAAGAAAGTTTCTCTCCCTCTGCCTGCTTTGCTCAGAGGACCGGATGAAGTCAGGGAGTTCTCCCTTTCACTGAGAAACGTGCGGGCTGCTGTTGCCTGGGCGCTCTCTTCTTTGCAAAAGAGTCTGCAGTTCCACGCTTTGAACCGTGGAAAGGCGCCGGGCTCTGCTAAGATTTCCCCCGGCGCTTCGTTTGCCCTGGGCCAAAGCGAGCCTTCACAATAGCTGAACGCTAACACTGCATACTCGTTCCACTTCCAGAACCGGGCTACGGCGAGGCAGTTCTCCGGGGGAAAACGGCCCTTCGCGAAGGGCAGATCTGCCGAGCTCATTGCGGGAAAGCGAAAGCAAAGGACGCTTTTCTCCCTCTAACCGCTTTCGTCAGAGGAACGGGGGAAGTCACAGTGTTCTT
The DNA here is from genome assembly GCF_024166365.1 of Elephas maximus indicus. Classification (NCBI taxonomy): domain Eukaryota; kingdom Metazoa; phylum Chordata; class Mammalia; order Proboscidea; family Elephantidae; genus Elephas; species Elephas maximus. The sequence continues at coordinate 918,970 of NC_064828.1, forward strand.
CCTCTCCCTGAGATACACACAATCTGACGTTGCCTCTGAGCTCCGTTGCTGGCAAAGAACTGAAAGTGACATACATTCCTGTGGGGAAACACTGGGCTTTGCTAGGATTTCTCTAGGCAGTGTGTTTTCCCTGGGCCTCACTGTAGCAACACGATCTCGCCAGGGCAACACTGCATGGCACTTCCTCCGCCAGGAGAGAGCTGCTGCTTTGTAGTTTGTGCTGGGAAACCTTGCTTTGGCAAGTGCGAATTGACCGCATTCAGGCAGAAAGAAAAGAGAATAGCAAGAGGCCTTTTCTCCCCGGCTGCTCTGCCAAGCCCTTCCAGCTCAAACTATGTCGTTGCTCCTCTGGAAGGATCCCTGCACCGCGGCGTAGTTTTTCCGAAGAAGCCCTGCGTTTGCACGAGCAAATGAGGAATTCGTGGCAGGAAAGAGGAAGGAAAGAAAGTTTCTCTCCCTCTGCCTGCTTTGCTCAGAGGACCGGATGAAGTCAGGGAGTTCTCCCTTTCACTGAGAAACGTGCGGGCTGCTGTTGCCTGGGCGCTCTCTTCTTTGCAAAAGAGTCTGCAGTTCCACGCTTTGAACCGTGGAAAGGCGCCGGGCTCTGCTAAGATTTCCCCCGGCGCTTCGTTTGCCCTGGGCCAAAGCGAGCCTTCACAATAGCTGAACGCTAACACTGCATACTCGTTCCACTTCCAGAACCGGGCTACGGCGAGGCAGTTCTCCGGGGGAAAACGGCCCTTCGCGAAGGGCAGATCTGCCGAGCTCATTGCGGGAAAGCGAAAGCAAAGGACGCTTTTCTCCCTCTAACCGCTTTCGTCAGAGGAACGGGGGAAGTCACAGTGTTCTTCCTCTCCCTGAGATACACACAATCTGACGTTGCCTCTGAGCTCCGTTGCTGGCAAAGAACTGAAAGTGACATACATTCCTGTGGGGAAACACAGGGCTTTGCTAGGATTTCTCTAGGCAGTGTGTTTTCCCTGGGCCTCACTGTAGCAACACGATCTCGCCAGGGCAACACTGCATGGCACTTCCTCCGCCAGGAGAGAGCTGCTGCTTTGTAGTTTGTGCTGGGAAACCTTGCTTTGGCAAGTGCGAATTGACCGCATTCAGGCAGAAAGAAAAGAGAATAGCAAGAGGCCTTTTCTCCCCGGCTGCTCTGCCAAGCCCTTCCAGCTCAAACTATGTCGTTGCTCCTCTGGAAGGATCCCTGCACCGCGGCGTAGTTTTTCCGAAGAAGCCCTGCGTTTGCACGAGCAAATGAGGAATTCGTGGCAGGAAAGAGGAAGGAAAGAAAGTTTCTCTCCCTCTGCCTGCTTTGCTCAGAGGACCGGATGAAGTCAGGGAGTTCTCCCTTTCACTGAGAAACGTGCGGGCTGCTGTTGCCTGGGCGCTCTCTTCTTTGCAAAAGAGTCTGCAGTTCCACGCTTTGAACCGTGGAAAGGCGCCGGGCTCTGCTAAGATTTCCCCCGGCGCTTCGTTTGCCCTGGGCCAAAGCGAGCCTTCACAATAGCTGAACGCTAACACTGCATACTCGTTCCACTTCCAGAACCGGGCTACGGCGAGGCAGTTCTCCGGGGGAAAACGGCCCTTCGCGAAGGGCAGATCTGCCGAGCTCATTGCGGGAAAGCGAAAGCAAAGGACGCTTTTCTCCCTCTAACCGCTTTCGTCAGAGGAACGGGGGAAGTCACAGTGTTCTTCCTCTCCCTGAGATACACACAATCTGACGTTGCCTCTGAGCTCCGTTGCTGGCAAAGAACTGAAAGTGACATACATTCCTGTGGGGAAACACAGGGCTTTGCTAGGATTTCTCTAGGCAGTGTGTTTTCCCTGGGCCTCACTGTAGCAACACGATCTCGCCAGGGCAACACTGCATGGCACTTCCTCCGCCAGGAGAGAGCTGCTGCTTTGTAGTTTGTGCTGGGAAACCTTGCTTTGGCAAGTGCGAATTGACCGCATTCAGGCAGAAAGAAAAGAGAATAGCAAGAGGCCTTTTCTCCCCGGCTGCTCTGCCAAGCCCTTCCAGCTCAAACTATGTCGTTGCTCCTCTGGAAGGATCCCTGCACCGCGGCGTAGTTTTTCCGAAGAAGCCCTGCGTTTGCACGAGCAAATGAGGAATTCGTGGCAGGAAAGAGGAAGGAAAGAAAGTTTCTCTCCCTCTGCCTGCTTTGCTCAGAGGACCGGATGAAGTCAGGGAGTTCTCCCTTTCACTGAGAAACGTGCGGGCTGCTGTTGCCTGGGCGCTCTCTTCTTTGCAAAAGAGTCTGCAGTTCCACGCTTTGAACCGTGGAAAGGCGCCGGGCTCTGCTAAGATTTCCCCCGGCGCTTCGTTTGCCCTGGGCCAAAGCGAGCCTTCACAATAGCTGAACGCTAACACTGCATACTCGTTCCACTTCCAGAACCGGGCTACGGCGAGGCAGTTCTCCGGGGGAAAACGGCCCTTCGCGAAGGGCAGATCTGCCGAGCTCATTGCGGGAAAGCGAAAGCAAAGGACGCTTTTCTCCCTCTAACCGCTTTCGTCAGAGGAACGGGGGAAGTCACAGTGTTCTTCCTCTCCCTGAGATACACACAATCTGACGTTGCCTCTGAGCTCCGTTGCTGGCAAAGAACTGAAAGTGACATACATTCCTGTGGGGAAACACAGGGCTTTGCTAGGATTTCTCTAGGCAGTGTGTTTTCCCTGGGCCTCACTGTAGCAACACGATCTCGCCAGGGCAACACTGCATGGCACTTCCTCCGCCAGGAGAGAGCTGCTGCTTTGTAGTTTGTGCTGGGAAACCTTGCTTTGGCAAGTGCGAATTGACCGCATTCAGGCAGAAAGAAAAGAGAATAGCAAGAGGCCTTTTCTCCCCGGCTGCTCTGCCAAGCCCTTCCAGCTCAAACTATGTCGTTGCTCCTCTGGAAGGATCCCTGCACCGCGGCGTAGTTTTTCCGAAGAAGCCCTGCGTTTGCACGAGCAAATGAGGAATTCGTGGCAGGAAAGAGGAAGGAAAGAAAGTTTCTCTCCCTCTGCCTGCTTTGCTCAGAGGACCGGATGAAGTCAGGGAGTTCTCCCTTTCACTGAGAAACGTGCGGGCTGCTGTTGCCTGGGCGCTCTCTTCTTTGCAAAAGAGTCTGCAGTTCCACGCTTTGAACCGTGGAAAGGCGCCGGGCTCTGCTAAGATTTCCCCCGGCGCTTCGTTTGCCCTGGGCCAAAGCGAGCCTTCACAATAGCTGAACGCTAACACTGCATACTCGTTCCACTTCCAGAACCGGGCTACGGCGAGGCAGTTCTCCGGGGGAAAACGGCCCTTCGCGAAGGGCAGATCTGCCGAGCTCATTGCGGGAAAGCGAAAGCAAAGGACGCTTTTCTCCCTCTAACCGCTTTCGTCAGAGGAACGGGGGAAGTCACAGTGTTCTTCCTCTCCCTGAGATACACACAATCTGACGTTGCCTCTGAGCTCCGTTGCTGGCAAAGAACTGAAAGTGACATACATTCCTGTGGGGAAACACAGGGCTTTGCTAGGATTTCTCTAGGCAGTGTGTTTTCCCTGGGCCTCACTGTAGCAACACGATCTCGCCAGGGCAACACTGCATGGCACTTCCTCCGCCAGGAGAGAGCTGCTGCTTTGTAGTTTGTGCTGGGAAACCTTGCTTTGGCAAGTGCGAATTGACCGCATTCAGGCAGAAAGAAAAGAGAATAGCAAGAGGCCTTTTCTCCCCGGCTGCTCTGCCAAGCCCTTCCAGCTCAAACTATGTCGTTGCTCCTCTGGAAGGATCCCTGCACCGCGGCGTAGTTTTTCCGAAGAAGCCCTGCGTTTGCACGAGCAAATGAGGAATTCGTGGCAGGAAAGAGGAAGGAAAGAAAGTTTCTCTCCCTCTGCCTGCTTTGCTCAGAGGACCGGATGAAGTCAGGGAGTTCTCCCTTTCACTGAGAAACGTGCGGGCTGCTGTTGCCTGGGCGCTCTCTTCTTTGCAAAAGAGTCTGCAGTTCCACGCTTTGAACCGTGGAAAGGCGCCGGGCTCTGCTAAGATTTCCCCCGGCGCTTCGTTTGCCCTGGGCCAAAGCGAGCCTTCACAATAGCTGAACGCTAACACTGCATACTCGTTCCACTTCCAGAACCGGGCTACGGCGAGGCAGTTCTCCGGGGGAAAACGGCCCTTCGCGAAGGGCAGATCTGCCGAGCTCATTGCGGGAAAGCGAAAGCAAAGGACGCTTTTCTCCCTCTAACCGCTTTCGTCAGAGGAACGGGGGAAGTCACAGTGTTCTTCCTCTCCCTGAGATACACACAATCTGACGTTGCCTCTGAGCTCCGTTGCTGGCAAAGAACTGAAAGTGACATACATTCCTGTGGGGAAACACAGGGCTTTGCTAGGATTTCTCTAGGCAGTGTGTTTTCCCTGGGCCTCACTGTAGCAACACGATCTCGCCAGGGCAACACTGCATGGCACTTCCTCCGCCAGGAGAGAGCTGCTGCTTTGTAGTTTGTGCTGGGAAACCTTGCTTTGGCAAGTGCGAATTGACCGCATTCAGGCAGAAAGAAAAGAGAATAGCAAGAGGCCTTTTCTCCCCGGCTGCTCTGCCAAGCCCTTCCAGCTCAAACTATGTCGTTGCTCCTCTGGAAGGATCCCTGCACCGCGGCGTAGTTTTTCCGAAGAAGCCCTGCGTTTGCACGAGCAAATGAGGAATTCGTGGCAGGAAAGAGGAAGGAAAGAAAGTTTCTCTCCCTCTGCCTGCTTTGCTCAGAGGACCGGATGAAGTCAGGGAGTTCTCCCTTTCACTGAGAAACGTGCGGGCTGCTGTTGCCTGGGCGCTCTCTTCTTTGCAAAAGAGTCTGCAGTTCCACGCTTTGAACCGTGGAAAGGCGCCGGGCTCTGCTAAGATTTCCCCCGGCGCTTCGTTTGCCCTGGGCCAAAGCGAGCCTTCACAATAGCTGAACGCTAACACTGCATACTCGTTCCACTTCCAGAACCGGGCTACGGCGAGGCAGTTCTCCGGGGGAAAACGGCCCTTCGCGAAGGGCAGATCTGCCGAGCTCATTGCGGGAAAGCGAAAGCAAAGGACGCTTTTCTCCCTCTAACCGCTTTCGTCAGAGGAACGGGGGAAGTCACAGTGTTCTTCCTCTCCCTGAGATACACACAATCTGACGTTGCCTCTGAGCTCCGTTGCTGGCAAAGAACTGAAAGTGACATACATTCCTGTGGGGAAACACTGGGCTTTGCTAGGATTTCTCTAGGCAGTGTGTTTTCCCTGGGCCTCACTGTAGCAACACGATCTCGCCAGGGCAACACTGCATGGCACTTCCTCCGCCAGGAGAGAGCTGCTGCTTTGTAGTTTGTGCTGGGAAACCTTGCTTTGGCAAGTGCGAATTGACCGCATTCAGGCAGAAAGAAAAGAGAATAGCAAGAGGCCTTTTCTCCCCGGCTGCTCTGCCAAGCCCTTCCAGCTCAAACTATGTCGTTGCTCCTCTGGAAGGATCCCTGCACCGCGGCGTAGTTTTTCCGAAGAAGCCCTGCGTTTGCACGAGCAAATGAGGAATTCGTGGCAGGAAAGAGGAAGGAAAGAAAGTTTCTCTCCCTCTGCCTGCTTTGCTCAGAGGACCGGATGAAGTCAGGGAGTTCTCCCTTTCACTGAGAAACGTGCGGGCTGCTGTTGCCTGGGCGCTCTCTTCTTTGCAAAAGAGTCTGCAGTTCCACGCTTTGAACCGTGGAAAGGCGCCGGGCTCTGCTAAGATTTCCCCCGGCGCTTCGTTTGCCCTGGGCCAAAGCGAGCCTTCACAATAGCTGAACGCTAACACTGCATACTCGTTCCACTTCCAGAACCGGGCTACGGCGAGGCAGTTCTCCGGGGGAAAACGGCCCTTCGCGAAGGGCAGATCTGCCGAGCTCATTGCGGGAAAGCGAAAGCAAAGGACGCTTTTCTCCCTCTAACCGCTTTCGTCAGAGGAACGGGGGAAGTCACAGTGTTCTTCCTCTCCCTGAGATACACACAATCTGACGTTGCCTCTGAGCTCCGTTGCTGGCAAAGAACTGAAAGTGACATACATTCCTGTGGGGAAACACAGGGCTTTGCTAGGATTTCTCTAGGCAGTGTGTTTTCCCTGGGCCTCACTGTAGCAACACGATCTCGCCAGGGCAACACTGCATGGCACTTCCTCCGCCAGGAGAGAGCTGCTGCTTTGTAGTTTGTGCTGGGAAACCTTGCTTTGGCAAGTGCGAATTGACCGCATTCAGGCAGAAAGAAAAGAGAATAGCAAGAGGCCTTTTCTCCCCGGCTGCTCTGCCAAGCCCTTCCAGCTCAAACTATGTCGTTGCTCCTCTGGAAGGATCCCTGCACCGCGGCGTAGTTTTTCCGAAGAAGCCCTGCGTTTGCACGAGCAAATGAGGAATTCGTGGCAGGAAAGAGGAAAGAAAGAAAGTTTCTCTCCCTCTGCCTGCTTTGCTCAGAGGACCGGATGAAGTCAGGGAGTTCTCCCTTTCACTGAGAAACGTGCGGGCTGCTGTTGCCTGGGCGCTCTCTTCTTTGCAAAAGAGTCTGCAGTTCCACGCTTTGAACCGTGGAAAGGCGCCGGGCTCTGCTAAGATTTCCCCCGGCGCTTCGTTTGCCCTGGGCCAAAGCGAGCCTTCACAATAGCTGAACGCTAACACTGCATACTCGTTCCACTTCCAGAACCGGGCTACGGCGAGGCAGTTCTCCGGGGGAAAACGGCCCTTCGCGAAGGGCAGATCTGCCGAGCTCATTGCGGGAAAGCGAAAGCAAAGGACGCTTTTCTCCCTCTAACCGCTTTCGTCAGAGGAACGGGGGAAGTCACAGTGTTCTTCCTCTCCCTGAGATACACACAATCTGACGTTGCCTCTGAGCTCCGTTGCTGGCAAAGAACTGAAAGTGACATACATTCCTGTGGGGAAACACAGGGCTTTGCTAGGATTTCTCTAGGCAGTGTGTTTTCCCTGGGCCTCACTGTAGCAACACGATCTCGCCAGGGCAACACTGCATGGCACTTCCTCCGCCAGGAGAGAGCTGCTGCTTTGTAGTTTGTGCTGGGAAACCTTGCTTTGGCAAGTGCGAATTGACCGCATTCAGGCAGAAGGAAAACAGAATAGCAAGAGGCCTTTTCTCCCCGGCTGCTCTGCCAAGCCCTTCCAGCTCAAACTATGTCGTTGCTCCTCTGGAAGGATCCCTGCACCGCGGCGTAGTTTTTCCGAAGAAGCCCTGCGTTTGCAAGAGCAAATGAGGAATTCGTGGCAGGAAAGAGGAAGGAAAGAAAGTTTCTCTCCCTCTGCCTGCTTTGCTCAGAGGACCGGATGAAGTCAGGGAGTTCTCCCTTTCACTGAGAAACGTGCGGGCTGCTGTTGCCTGGGCGCTCTCTTCTTTGCAAAAGAGTCTGCAGTTCCACGCTTTGAACCGTGGAGAGGCGCCGGGCTCTGCTAAGATTTCCCCCGGCGCTTCGTTTGCCCTGGGCCAAAGCGAGCCTTCACAATAGCTGAACGCTAACACTGCATACTCGTTCCACTTCCAGAACCGGGCTACGGCGAGGCAGTTCTCCGGGGGAAAACGGCCCTTCGCGAAGGGCAGATCTGCCGAGCTCATTGCGGGAAAGCGAAAGCAAAGGACGCTTTTCTCCCTCTAACCGCTTTCGTCAGAGGAACGGGGGAAGTCACAGTGTTCTTCCTCTCCCTGAGATACACACAATCTGACGTTGCCTCTGAGCTCCGTTGCTGGCAAAGAACTGAAAGTGACATACATTCCTGTGGGGAAACACAGGGCTTTGCTAGGATTTCTCTAGGCAGTGTGTTTTCCCTGGGCCTCACTGTAGCAACACGATCTCGCCAGGGCAACACTGCATGGCACTTCCTCCGCCAGGAGAGAGCTGCTGCTTTGTAGTTTGTGCTGGGAAACCTTGCTTTGGCAAGTGCGAATTGACCGCATTCAGGCAGAAGGAAAAGAGAATAGCAAGAGGCCTTTTCTCCCCGGCTGCTCTGCCAAGCCCTTCCAGCTCAAACTATGTCGTTGCTCCTCTGGAAGGATCCCTGCACCGCGGCGTAGTTTTTCCGAAGAAGCCCTGCGTTTGCACGAGCAAATGAGGAATTCGTGGCAGGAAAGAGGAAGGAAAGAAAGTTTCTCTCCCTCTGCCTGCTTTGCTCAGAGGACCGGATGAAGTCAGGGAGTTCTCCCTTTCACTGAGAAACGTGCGGGCTGCTGTTGCCTGGGCGCTCTCTTCTTTGCAAAAGAGTCTGCAGTTCCACGCTTTGAACCGTGGAAAGGCGCCGGGCTCTGCTAAGATTTCCCCCGGCGCTTCGTTTGCCCTGGGCCAAAGCGAGCCTTCACAATAGCTGAACGCTAACACTGCATACTCGTTCCACTTCCAGAACCGGGCTACGGCGAGGCAGTTCTCCGGGGGAAAACGGCCCTTCGCGAAGGGCAGATCTGCCGAGCTCATTGCGGGAAAGCGAAAGCAAAGGACGCTTTTCTCCCTCTAACCGCTTTCGTCAGAGGAACGGGGGAAGTCACAGTGTTCTTCCTCTCCCTGAGATACACACAATCTGACGTTGCCTCTGAGCTCCGTTGCTGGCAAAGAACTGAAAGTGACATACATTCCTGTGGGGAAACACAGGGCTTTGCTAGGATTTCTCTAGGCAGTGTGTTTTCCCTGGGCCTCACTGTAGCAACACGATCTCGCCAGGGCAACACTGCATGGCACTTCCTCCGCCAGGAGAGAGCTGCTGCTTTGTAGTTTGTGCTGGGAAACCTTGCTTTGGCAAGTGCGAATTGACCGCATTCAGGCAGAAGGAAAAGAGAATAGCAAGAGGCCTTTTCTCCCCGGCTGCTCTGCCAAGCCCTTCCAGCTCAAACTATGTCGTTGCTCCTCTGGAAGGATCCCTGCACCGCGGCGTAGTTTTTCCGAAGAAGCCCTGCGTTTGCACGAGCAAATGAGGAATTCGTGGCAGGAAAGAGGAAGGAAAGAAAGTTTCTCTCCCTCTGCCTGCTTTGCTCAGAGGACCGGATGAAGTCAGGGAGTTCTCCCTTTCACTGAGAAACGTGCGGGCTGCTGTTGCCTGGGCGCTCTCTTCTTTGCAAAAGAGTCTGCAGTTCCACGCTTTGAACCGTGGGAAGGCGCCGGGCTCTGCTAAGATTTCCCCCGGCGCTTCGTTTGCCCTGGGCCAAAGCGAGCCTTCACAATAGCTGAACGCTAACACTGCATACTCGTTCCACTTCCAGAACCGGGCTACGGCGAGGCAGTTCTCCGGGGGAAAACGGCCCTTCGCGAAGGGCAGATCTGCCGAGCTCATTGCGGGAAAGCGAAAGCAAAGGACGCTTTTCTCCCTCTAACCGCTTTCGTCAGAGGAACGGGGGAAGTCACAGTGTTCTTCCTCTCCCTGAGATACACACAATCTGACGTTGCCTCTGAGCTCCGTTGCTGGCAAAGAACTGAAAGTGACATACATTCCTGTGGGGAAACACAGGGCTTTGCTAGGATTTCTCTAGGCAGTGTGTTTTCCCTGGGCCTCACTGTAGCAACACGATCTCGCCAGGGCAACACTGCATGGCACTTCCTCCGCCAGGAGAGAGCTGCTGCTTTGTAGTTTGTGCTGGGAAACCTTGCTTTGGCAAGTGCGAATTGACCGCATTCAGGCAGAAGGAAAAGAGAATAGCAAGAGGCCTTTTCTCCCCGGCTGCTCTGCCAAGCCCTTCCAGCTCAAACTATGTCGTTGCTCCTCTGGAAGGATCCCTGCACCGCGGCGTAGTTTTTCCGAAGAAGCCCTGCGTTTGCAAGAGCAAATGAGGAATTCGTGGCAGGAAAGAGGAAGGAAAGAAAGTTTCTCTCCCTCTGCCTGCTTTGCTCAGAGGACCGGATGAAGTCAGGGAGTTCTCCCTTTCACTGAGAAACGTGCGGGCTGCTGTTGCCTGGGCGCTCTCTTCTTTGCAAAAGAGTCTGCAGTTCCACGCTTTGAACCGTGGAGAGGCGCCGGGCTCTGCTAAGATTTCCCCCGGCGCTTCGTTTGCCCTGGGCCAAAGCGAGCCTTCACAATAGCTGAACGCTAACACTGCATACTCGTTCCACTTCCAGAACCGGGCTACGGCGAGGCAGTTCTCCGGGGGAAAACGGCCCTTCGCGAAGGGCAGATCTGCCGAGCTCATTGCGGGAAAGCGAAAGCAAAGGACGCTTTTCTCCCTCTAACCGCTTTCGTCAGAGGAACGGGGGAAGTCACAGTGTTCTTCCTCTCCCTGAGATACACACAATCTGACGTTGCCTCTGAGCTCCGTTGCTGGCAAAGAACTGAAAGTGACATACATTCCTGTGGGGAAACACAGGGCTTTGCTAGGATTTCTCTAGGCAGTGTGTTTTCCCTGGGCCTCACTGTAGCAACACGATCTCGCCAGGGCAACACTGCATGGCACTTCCTCCGCCAGGAGAGAGCTGCTGCTTTGTAGTTTGTGCTGGGAAACCTTGCTTTGGCAAGTGCGAATTGACCGCATTCAGGCAGAAGGAAAAGAGAATAGCAAGAGGCCTTTTCTCCCCGGCTGCTCTGCCAAGCCCTTCCAGCTCAAACTATGTCGTTGCTCCTCTGGAAGGATCCCTGCACCGCGGCGTAGTTTTTCCGAAGAAGCCCTGCGTTTGCACGAGCAAATGAGGAATTCGTGGCAGGAAAGAGGAAGGAAAGAAAGTTTCTCTCCCTCTGCCTGCTTTGCTCAGAGGACCGGATGAAGTCAGGGAGTTCTCCCTTTCACTGAGAAACGTGCGGGCTGCTGTTGCCTGGGCGCTCTCTTCTTTGCAAAAGAGTCTGCAGTTCCACGCTTTGAACCGTGGAAAGGCGCCGGGCTCTGCTAAGATTTCCCCCGGCGCTTCGTTTGCCCTGGGCCAAAGCGAGCCTTCACAATAGCTGAACGCTAACACTGCATACTCGTTCCACTTCCAGAACCGGGCTACGGCGAGGCAGTTCTCCGGGGGAAAACGGCCCTTCGCGAAGGGCAGATCTGCCGAGCTCATTGCGGGAAAGCGAAAGCAAAGGACGCTTTTCTCCCTCTAACCGCTTTCGTCAGAGGAACGGGGGAAGTCACAGTGTTCTTCCTCTCCCTGAGATACACACAATCTGACGTTGCCTCTGAGCTCCGTTGCTGGCAAAGAACTGAAAGTGACATACATTCCTGTGGGGAAACACAGGGCTTTGCTAGGATTTCTCTAGGCAGTGTGTTTTCCCTGGGCCTCACTGTAGCAACACGATCTCGCCAGGGCAACACTGCATGGCACTTCCTCCGCCAGGAGAGAGCTGCTGCTTTGTAGTTTGTGCTGGGAAACCTTGCTTTGGCAAGTGCGAATTGACCGCATTCAGGCAGAAGGAAAAGAGAATAGCAAGAGGCCTTTTCTCCCCGGCTGCTCTGCCAAGCCCTTCCAGCTCAAACTATGTCGTTGCTCCTCTGGAAGGATCCCTGCACCGCGGCGTAGTTTTTCCGAAGAAGCCCTGCGTTTGCACGAGCAAATGAGGAATTCGTGGCAGGAAAGAGGAAGGAAAGAAAGTTTCTCTCCCTCTGCCTGCTTTGCTCAGAGGACCGGATGAAGTCAGGGAGTTCTCCCTTTCACTGAGAAACGTGCGGGCTGCTGTTGCCTGGGCGCTCTCTTCTTTGCAAAAGAGTCTGCAGTTCCACGCTTTGAACCGTGGGAAGGCGCCGGGCTCTGCTAAGATTTCCCCCGGCGCTTCGTTTGCCCTGGGCCAAAGCGAGCCTTCACAATAGCTGAACGCTAACACTGCATACTCGTTCCACTTCCAGAACCGGGCTACGGCGAGGCAGTTCTCCGGGGGAAAACGGCCCTTCGCGAAGGGCAGATCTGCCGAGCTCATTGCGGGAAAGCGAAAGCAAAGGACGCTTTTCTCCCTCTAACCGCTTTCGTCAGAGGAACGGGGGAAGTCACAGTGTTCTTCCTCTCCCTGAGATACACACAATCTGACGTTGCCTCTGAGCTCCGTTGCTGGCAAAGAACTGAAAGTGACATACATTCCTGTGGGGAAACACAGGGCTTTGCTAGGATTTCTCTAGGCAGTGTGTTTTCCCTGGGCCTCACTGTAGCAACACGATCTCGCCAGGGCAACACTGCATGGCACTTCCTCCGCCAGGAGAGAGCTGCTGCTTTGTAGTTTGTGCTGGGAAACCTTGCTTTGGCAAGTGCGAATTGACCGCATTCAGGCAGAAGGAAAAGAGAATAGCAAGAGGCCTTTTCTCCCCGGCTGCTCTGCCAAGCCCTTCCAGCTCAAACTATGTCGTTGCTCCTCTGGAAGGATCCCTGCACCGCGGCGTAGTTTTTCCGAAGAAGCCCTGCGTTTGCACGAGCAAATGAGGAATTCGTGGCAGGAAAGAGGAAGGAAAGAAAGTTTCTCTCCCTCTGCCTGCTTTGCTCAGAGGACCGGATGAAGTCAGGGAGTTCTCCCTTTCACTGAGAAACGTGCGGGCTGCTGTTGCCTGGGCGCTCTCTTCTTTGCAAAAGAGTCTGCAGTTCCACGCTTTGAACCGTGGAGAGGCGCCGGGCTCTGCTAAGATTTCCCCCGGCGCTTCGTTTGCCCTGGGCCAAAGCGAGCCTTCACAATAGCTGAACGCTAACACTGCATACTCGTTCCACTTCCAGAACCGGGCTACGGCGAGGCAGTTCTCCGGGGGAAAACGGCCCTTCGCGAAGGGCAGATCTGCCGAGCTCATTGCGGGAAAGCGAAAGCAAAGGACGCTTTTCTCCCTCTAACCGCTTTCGTCAGAGGAACGGGGGAAGTCACAGTGTTCTTCCTCTCCCTGAGATACACACAATCTGACGTTGCCTCTGAGCTCCGTTGCTGGCAAAGAACTGAAAGTGACATACATTCCTGTGGGGAAACACAGGGCTTTGCTAGGATTTCTCTAGGCAGTGTGTTTTCCCTGGGCCTCACTGTAGCAACACGATCTCGCCAGGGCAACACTGCATGGCACTTCCTCCGCCAGGAGAGAGCTGCTGCTTTGTAGTTTGTGCTGGGAAACCTTGCTTTGGCAAGTGCGAATTGACCGCATTCAGGCAGAAGGAAAAGAGAATAGCAAGAGGCCTTTTCTCCCCGGCTGCTCTGCCAAGCCCTTCCAGCTCAAACTATGTCGTTGCTCCTCTGGAAGGATCCCTGCACCGCGGCGTAGTTTTTCCGAAGAAGCCCTGCGTTTGCACGAGCAAATGAGGAATTCGTGGCAGGAAAGAGGAAGGAAAGAAAGTTTCTCTCCCTCTGCCTGCTTTGCTCAGAGGACCGGATGAAGTCAGGGAGTTCTCCCTTTCACTGAGAAACGTGCGGGCTGCTGTTGCCTGGGCGCTCTCTTCTTTGCAAAAGAGTCTGCAGTTCCACGCTTTGAACCGTGGAAAGGCGCCGGGCTCTGCTAAGATTTCCCCCGGCGCTTCGTTTGCCCTGGGCCAAAGCGAGCCTTCACAATAGCTGAACGCTAACACTGCATACTCGTTCCACTTCCAGAACCGGGCTACGGCGAGGCGGTTCTCCGGGGGAAAACGGCCCTTCGCGAAGGGCAGATCTGCCGAGCTCATTGCGGGAAAGCGAAAGCAAAGGACGCTTTTCTCCCTCTAACCGCTTTCGTCAGAGGAACGGGGGAAGTCACAGTGTTCTTCCTCTCCCTGAGATACACACAATCTGACGTTGCCTCTGAGCTCCGTTGCTGGCAAAGAACTGAAAGTGACATACATTCCTGTGGGGAAACACAGGGCTTTGCTAGGATTTCTCTAGGCAGTGTGTTTTCCCTGGGCCTCACTGTAGCAACACGATCTCGCCAGGGCAACACTGCATGGCACTTCCTCCGCCAGGAGAGAGCTGCTGCTTTGTAGTTTGTGCTGGGAAACCTTGCTTTGGCAAGTGCGAATTGACCGCATTCAGGCAGAAGGAAAAGAGAATAGCAAGAGGCCTTTTCTCCCCGGCTGCTCTGCCAAGCCCTTCCAGCTCAAACTATGTCGTTGCTCCTCTGGAAGGATCCCTGCACCGCGGCGTAGTTTTTCCGAAGAAGCCCTGCGTTTGCACGAGCAAATGAGGAATTCGTGGCAGGAAAGAGGAAGGAAAGAAAGTTTCTCTCCCTCTGCCTGCTTTGCTCAGAGGACCGGATGAAGTCAGGGAGTTCTCCCTTTCACTGAGAAACGTGCGGGCTGCTGTTGCCTGGGCGCTCTCTTCTTTGCAAAAGAGTCTGCAGTTCCACGCTTTGAACCGTGGAGAGGCGCCGGGCTCTGCTAAGATTTCCCCCGGCGCTTCGTTTGCCCTGGGCCAAAGCGAGCCTTCACAATAGCTGAACGCTAACACTGCATACTCGTTCCACTTCCAGAACCGGGCTACGGCGAGGCAGTTCTCCGGGGGAAAACGGCCCTTCGCGAAGGGCAGATCTGCCGAGCTCATTGCGGGAAAGCGAAAGCAAAGGACGCTTTTCTCCCTCTAACCGCTTTCGTCAGAGGAACGGGGGAAGTCACAGTGTTCTTCCTCTCCCTGAGATACACACAATCTGACGTTGCCTCTGAGCTCCGTTGCTGGCAAAGAACTGAAAGTGACATACATTCCTGTGGGGAAACACAGGGCTTTGCTAGGATTTCTCTAGGCAGTGTGTTTTCCCTGGGCCTCACTGTAGCAACACGATCTCGCCAGGGCAACACTGCATGGCACTTCCTCCGCCAGGAGAGAGCTGCTGCTTTGTAGTTTGTGCTGGGAAACCTTGCTTTGGCAAGTGCGAATTGACCGCATTCAGGCAGAAGGAAAAGAGAATAGCAAGAGGCCTTTTCTCCCCGGCTGCTCTGCCAAGCCCTTCCAGCTCAAACTATGTCGTTGCTCCTCTGGAAGGATCCCTGCACCGCGGCGTAGTTTTTCCGAAGAAGCCCTGCGTTTGCACGAGCAAATGAGGAATTCGTGGCAGGAAAGAGGAAGGAAAGAAAGTTTCTCTCCCTCTGCCTGCTTTGCTCAGAGGACCGGATGAAGTCAGGGAGTTCTCCCTTTCACTGAGAAACGTGCGGGCTGCTGTTGCCTGGGCGCTCTCTTCTTTGCAAAAGAGTCTGCAGTTCCACGCTTTGAACCGTGGGAAGGCGCCGGGCTCTGCTAAGATTTCCCCCGGCGCTTCGTTTGCCCTGGGCCAAAGCGAGCCTTCACAATAGCTGAACGCTAACACTGCATACTCGTTCCACTTCCAGAACCGGGCTACGGCGAGGCAGTTCTCCGGGGGAAAACGGCCCTTCGCGAAGGGCAGATCTGCCGAGCTCATTGCGGGAAAGCGAAAGCAAAGGACGCTTTTCTCCCTCTAACCGCTTTCGTCAGAGGAACGGGGGAAGTCACAGTGTTCTTCCTCTCCCTGAGATACACACAATCTGACGTTGCCTCTGAGCTCCGTTGCTGGCAAAGAACTGAAAGTGACATACATTCCTGTGGGGAAACACAGGGCTTTGCTAGGATTTCTCTAGGCAGTGTGTTTTCCCTGGGCCTCACTGTAGCAACACGATCTCGCCAGGGCAACACTGCATGGCACTTCCTCCGCCAGGAGAGAGCTGCTGCTTTGTAGTTTGTGCTGGGAAACCTTGCTTTGGCAAGTGCGAATTGACCGCATTCAGGCAGAAGGAAAAGAGAATAGCAAGAGGCCTTTTCTCCCCGGCTGCTCTGCCAAGCCCTTCCAGCTCAAACTATGTCGTTGCTCCTCTGGAAGGATCCCTGCACCGCGGCGTAGTTTTTCCGAAGAAGCCCTGCGTTTGCACGAGCAAATGAGGAATTCGTGGCAGGAAAGAGGAAGGAAAGAAAGTTTCTCTCCCTCTGCCTGCTTTGCTCAGAGGACCGGATGAAGTCAGGGAGTTCTCCCTTTCACTGAGAAACGTGCGGGCTGCTGTTGCCTGGGCGCTCTCTTCTTTGCAAAAGAGTCTGCAGTTCCACGCTTTGAACCGTGGAGAGGCGCCGGGCTCTGCTAAGATTTCCCCCGGCGCTTCGTTTGCCCTGGGCCAAAGCGAGCCTTCACAATAGCTGAACGCTAACACTGCATACTCGTTCCACTTCCAGAACCGGGCTACGGCGAGGCAGTTCTCCGGGGGAAAACGGCCCTTCGCGAAGGGCAGATCTGCCGAGCTCATTGCGGGAAAGCGAAAGCAAAGGACGCTTTTCTCCCTCTAACCGCTTTCGTCAGAGGAACGGGGGAAGTCACAGTGTTCTTCCTCTCCCTGAGATACACACAATCTGACGTTGCCTCTGAGCTCCGTTGCTGGCAAAGAACTGAAAGTGACATACATTCCTGTGGGGAAACACAGGGCTTTGCTAGGATTTCTCTAGGCAGTGTGTTTTCCCTGGGCCTCACTGTAGCAACACGATCTCGCCAGGGCAACACTGCATGGCACTTCCTCCGCCAGGAGAGAGCTGCTGCTTTGTAGTTTGTGCTGGGAAACCTTGCTTTGGCAAGTGCGAATTGACCGCATTCAGGCAGAAGGAAAAGAGAATAGCAAGAGGCCTTTTCTCCCCGGCTGCTCTGCCAAGCCCTTCCAGCTCAAACTATGTCGTTGCTCCTCTGGAAGGATCCCTGCACCGCGGCGTAGTTTTTCCGAAGAAGCCCTGCGTTTGCACGAGCAAATGAGGAATTCGTGGCAGGAAAGAGGAAGGAAAGAAAGTTTCTCTCCCTCTGCCTGCTTTGCTCAGAGGACCGGATGAAGTCAGGGAGTTCTCCCTTTCACTGAGAAACGTGCGGGCTGCTGTTGCCTGGGCGCTCTCTTCTTTGCAAAAGAGTCTGCAGTTCCACGCTTTGAACCGTGGAAAGGCGCCGGGCTCTGCTAAGATTTCCCCCGGCGCTTCGTTTGCCCTGGGCCAAAGCGAGCCTTCACAATAGCTGAACGCTAACACTGCATACTCGTTCCACTTCCAGAACCGGGCTACGGCGAGGCAGTTCTCCGGGGGAAAACGGCCCTTCGCGAAGGGCAGATCTGCCGAGCTCATTGCGGGAAAGCGAAAGCAAAGGACGCTTTTCTCCCTCTAACCGCTTTCGTCAGAGGAACGGGGGAAGTCACAGTGTTCTTCCTCTCCCTGAGATACACACAATCTGACGTTGCCTCTGAGCTCCGTTGCTGGCAAAGAACTGAAAGTGACATACATTCCTGTGGGGAAACACAGGGCTTTGCTAGGATTTCTCTAGGCAGTGTGTTTTCCCTGGGCCTCACTGTAGCAACACGATCTCGCCAGGGCAACACTGCATGGCACTTCCTCCGCCAGGAGAGAGCTGCTGCTTTGTAGTTTGTGCTGGGAAACCTTGCTTTGGCAAGTGCGAATTGACCGCATTCAGGCAGAAAGAAAAGAGAATAGCAAGAGGCCTTTTCTCCCCGGCTGCTCTGCCAAGCCCTTCCAGCTCAAACTATGTCGTTGCTCCTCTGGAAGGATCCCTGCACCGCGGCGTAGTTTTTCCGAAGAAGCCCTGCGTTTGCACGAGCAAATGAGGAATTCGTGGCAGGAAAGAGGAAGGAAAGAAAGTTTCTCTCCCTCTGCCTGCTTTGCTCAGAGGACCGGATGAAGTCAGGGAGTTCTCCCTTTCACTGAGAAACGTGCGGGCTGCTGTTGCCTGGGCGCTCTCTTCTTTGCAAAAGAGTCTGCAGTTCCACGCTTTGAACCGTGGAAAGGCGCCGGGCTCTGCTAAGATTTCCCCCGGCGCTTCGTTTGCCCTGGGCCAAAGCGAGCCTTCACAATAGCTGAACGCTAACACTGCATACTCGTTCCACTTCCAGAACCGGGCTACGGCGAGGCAGTTCTCCGGGGGAAAACGGCCCTTCGCGAAGGGCAGATCTGCCGAGCTCATTGCGGGAAAGCGAAAGCAAAGGACGCTTTTCTCCCTCTAACCGCTTTCGTCAGAGGAACGGGGGAAGTCACAGTGTTCTTCCTCTCCCTGAGATACACACAATCTGACGTTGCCTCTGAGCTCCGTTGCTGGCAAAGAACTGAAAGTGACATACATTCCTGTGGGGAAACACAGGGCTTTGCTAGGATTTCTCTAGGCAGTGTGTTTTCCCTGGGCCTCACTGTAGCAACACGATCTCGCCAGGGCAACACTGCATGGCACTTCCTCCGCCAGGAGAGAGCTGCTGCTTTGTAGTTTGTGCTGGGAAACCTTGCTTTGGCAAGTGCGAATTGACCGCATTCAGGCAGAAAGAAAAGAGAATAGCAAGAGGCCTTTTCTCCCCGGCTGCTCTGCCAAGCCCTTCCAGCTCAAACTATGTCGTTGCTCCTCTGGAAGGATCCCTGCACCGCGGCGTAGTTTTTCCGAAGAAGCCCTGCGTTTGCACGAGCAAATGAGGAATTCGTGGCAGGAAAGAGGAAGGAAAGAAAGTTTCTCTCCCTCTGCCTGCTTTGCTCAGAGGACCGGATGAAGTCAGGGAGTTCTCCCTTTCACTGAGAAACGTGCGGGCTGCTGTTGCCTGGGCGCTCTCTTCTTTGCAAAAGAGTCTGCAGTTCCACGCTTTGAACCGTGGAAAGGCGCCGGGCTCTGCTAAGATTTCCCCCGGCGCTTCGTTTGCCCTGGGCCAAAGCGAGCCTTCACAATAGCTGAACGCTAACACTGCATACTCGTTCCACTTCCAGAACCGGGCTACGGCGAGGCAGTTCTCCGGGGGAAAACGGCCCTTCGCGAAGGGCAGATCTGCCGAGCTCATTGCGGGAAAGCGAAAGCAAAGGACGCTTTTCTCCCTCTAACCGCTTTCGTCAGAGGAACGGGGGAAGTCACAGTGTTCTTCCTCTCCCTGAGATACACACAATCTGACGTTGCCTCTGAGCTCCGTTGCTGGCAAAGAACTGAAAGTGACATACATTCCTGTGGGGAAACACAGGGCTTTGCTAGGATTTCTCTAGGCAGTGTGTTTTCCCTGGGCCTCACTGTAGCAACACGATCTCGCCAGGGCAACACTGCATGGCACTTCCTCCGCCAGGAGAGAGCTGCTGCTTTGTAGTTTGTGCTGGGAAACCTTGCTTTGGCAAGTGCGAATTGACCGCATTCAGGCAGAAAGAAAAGAGAATAGCAAGAGGCCTTTTCTCCCCGGCTGCTCTGCCAAGCCCTTCCAGCTCAAACTATGTCGTTGCTCCTCTGGAAGGATCCCTGCACCGCGGCGTAGTTTTTCCGAAGAAGCCCTGCGTTTGCACGAGCAAATGAGGAATTCGTGGCAGGAAAGAGGAAGGAAAGAAAGTTTCTCTCCCTCTGCCTGCTTTGCTCAGAGGACCGGATGAAGTCAGGGAGTTCTCCCTTTCACTGAGAAACGTGCGGGCTGCTGTTGCCTGGGCGCTCTCTTCTTTGCAAAAGAGTCTGCAGTTCCACGCTTTGAACCGTGGAAAGGCGCCGGGCTCTGCTAAGATTTCCCCCGGCGCTTCGTTTGCCCTGGGCCAAAGCGAGCCTTCACAATAGCTGAACGCTAACACTGCATACTCGTTCCACTTCCAGAACCGGGCTACGGCGAGGCAGTTCTCCGGGGGAAAACGGCCCTTCGCGAAGGGCAGATCTGCCGAGCTCATTGCGGGAAAGCGAAAGCAAAGGACGCTTTTCTCCCTCTAACCGCTTTCGTCAGAGGAACGGGGGAAGTCACAGTGTTCTTCCTCTCCCTGAGATACACACAATCTGACGTTGCCTCTGAGCTCCGTTGCTGGCAAAGAACTGAAAGTGACATACATTCCTGTGGGGAAACACTGGGCTTTGCTAGGATTTCTCTAGGCAGTGTGTTTTCCCTGGGCCTCACTGTAGCAACACGATCTCGCCAGGGCAACACTGCATGGCACTTCCTCCGCCAGGAGAGAGCTGCTGCTTTGTAGTTTGTGCTGGGAAACCTTGCTTTGGCAAGTGCGAATTGACCGCATTCAGGCAGAAAGAAAAGAGAATAGCAAGAGGCCTTTTCTCCCCGGCTGCTCTGCCAAGCCCTTCCAGCTCAAACTATGTCGTTGCTCCTCTGGAAGGATCCCTGCACCGCGGCGTAGTTTTTCCGAAGAAGCCCTGCGTTTGCACGAGCAAATGAGGAATTCGTGGCAGGAAAGAGGAAGGAAAGAAAGTTTCTCTCCCTCTGCCTGCTTTGCTCAGAGGACCGGATGAAGTCAGGGAGTTCTCCCTTTCACTGAGAAACGTGCGGGCTGCTGTTGCCTGGGCGCTCTCTTCTTTGCAAAAGAGTCTGCAGTTCCACGCTTTGAACCGTGGAAAGGCGCCGGGCTCTGCTAAGATTTCCCCCGGCGCTTCGTTTGCCCTGGGCCAAAGCGAGCCTTCACAATAGCTGAACGCTAACACTGCATACTCGTTCCACTTCCAGAACCGGGCTACGGCGAGGCAGTTCTCCGGGGGAAAACGGCCCTTCGCGAAGGGCAGATCTGCCGAGCTCATTGCGGGAAAGCGAAAGCAAAGGACGCTTTTCTCCCTCTAACCGCTTTCGTCAGAGGAACGGGGGAAGTCACAGTGTTCTTCCTCTCCCTGAGATACACACAATCTGACGTTGCCTCTGAGCTCCGTTGCTGGCAAAGAACTGAAAGTGACATACATTCCTGTGGGGAAACACTGGGCTTTGCTAGGATTTCTCTAGGCAGTGTGTTTTCCCTGGGCCTCACTGTAGCAACACGATCTCGCCAGGGCAACACTGCATGGCACTTCCTCCGCCAGGAGAGAGCTGCTGCTTTGTAGTTTGTGCTGGGAAACCTTGCTTTGGCAAGTGCGAATTGACCGCATTCAGGCAGAAAGAAAAGAGAATAGCAAGAGGCCTTTTCTCCCCGGCTGCTCTGCCAAGCCCTTCCAGCTCAAACTATGTCGTTGCTCCTCTGGAAGGATCCCTGCACCGCGGCGTAGTTTTTCCGAAGAAGCCCTGCGTTTGCACGAGCAAATGAGGAATTCGTGGCAGGAAAGAGGAAGGAAAGAAAGTTTCTCTCCCTCTGCCTGCTTTGCTCAGAGGACCGGATGAAGTCAGGGAGTTCTCCCTTTCACTGAGAAACGTGCGGGCTGCTGTTGCCTGGGCGCTCTCTTCTTTGCAAAAGAGTCTGCAGTTCCACGCTTTGAACCGTGGAAAGGCGCCGGGCTCTGCTAAGATTTCCCCCGGCGCTTCGTTTGCCCTGGGCCAAAGCGAGCCTTCACAATAGCTGAACGCTAACACTGCATACTCGTTCCACTTCCAGAACCGGGCTACGGCGAGGCAGTTCTCCGGGGGAAAACGGCCCTTCGCGAAGGGCAGATCTGCCGAGCTCATTGCGGGAAAGCGAAAGCAAAGGACGCTTTTCTCCCTCTAACCGCTTTCGTCAGAGGAACGGGGGAAGTCACAGTGTTCTTCCTCTCCCTGAGATACACACAATCTGACGTTGCCTCTGAGCTCCGTTGCTGGCAAAGAACTGAAAGTGACATACATTCCTGTGGGGAAACACAGGGCTTTGCTAGGATTTCTCTAGGCAGTGTGTTTTCCCTGGGCCTCACTGTAGCAACACGATCTCGCCAGGGCAACACTGCATGGCACTTCCTCCGCCAGGAGAGAGCTGCTGCTTTGTAGTTTGTGCTGGGAAACCTTGCTTTGGCAAGTGCGAATTGACCGCATTCAGGCAGAAAGAAAAGAGAATAGCAAGAGGCCTTTTCTCCCCGGCTGCTCTGCCAAGCCCTTCCAGCTCAAACTATGTCGTTGCTCCTCTGGAAGGATCCCTGCACCGCGGCGTAGTTTTTCCGAAGAAGCCCTGCGTTTGCACGAGCAAATGAGGAATTCGTGGCAGGAAAGAGGAAGGAAAGAAAGTTTCTCTCCCTCTGCCTGCTTTGCTCAGAGGACCGGATGAAGTCAGGGAGTTCTCCCTTTCACTGAGAAACGTGCGGGCTGCTGTTGCCTGGGCGCTCTCTTCTTTGCAAAAGAGTCTGCAGTTCCACGCTTTGAACCGTGGAAAGGCGCCGGGCTCTGCTAAGATTTCCCCCGGCGCTTCGTTTGCCCTGGGCCAAAGCGAGCCTTCACAATAGCTGAACGCTAACACTGCATACTCGTTCCACTTCCAGAACCGGGCTACGGCGAGGCAGTTCTCCGGGGGAAAACGGCCCTTCGCGAAGGGCAGATCTGCCGAGCTCATTGCGGGAAAGCGAAAGCAAAGGACGCTTTTCTCCCTCTAACCGCTTTCGTCAGAGGAACGGGGGAAGTCACAGTGTTCTTCCTCTCCCTGAGATACACACAATCTGACGTTGCCTCTGAGCTCCGTTGCTGGCAAAGAACTGAAAGTGACATACATTCCTGTGGGGAAACACAGGGCTTTGCTAGGATTTCTCTAGGCAGTGTGTTTTCCCTGGGCCTCACTGTAGCAACACGATCTCGCCAGGGCAACACTGCATGGCACTTCCTCCGCCAGGAGAGAGCTGCTGCTTTGTAGTTTGTGCTGGGAAACCTTGCTTTGGCAAGTGCGAATTGACCGCATTCAGGCAGAAAGAAAAGAGAATAGCAAGAGGCCTTTTCTCCCCGGCTGCTCTGCCAAGCCCTTCCAGCTCAAACTATGTCGTTGCTCCTCTGGAAGGATCCCTGCACCGCGGCGTAGTTTTTCCGAAGAAGCCCTGCGTTTGCACGAGCAAATGAGGAATTCGTGGCAGGAAAGAGGAAGGAAAGAAAGTTTCTCTCCCTCTGCCTGCTTTGCTCAGAGGACCGGATGAAGTCAGGGAGTTCTCCCTTTCACTGAGAAACGTGCGGGCTGCTGTTGCCTGGGCGCTCTCTTCTTTGCAAAAGAGTCTGCAGTTCCACGCTTTGAACCGTGGAAAGGCGCCGGGCTCTGCTAAGATTTCCCCCGGCGCTTCGTTTGCCCTGGGCCAAAGCGAGCCTTCACAATAGCTGAACGCTAACACTGCATACTCGTTCCACTTCCAGAACCGGGCTACGGCGAGGCAGTTCTCCGGGGGAAAACGGCCCTTCGCGAAGGGCAGATCTGCCGAGCTCATTGCGGGAAAGCGAAAGCAAAGGACGCTTTTCTCCCTCTAACCGCTTTCGTCAGAGGAACGGGGGAAGTCACAGTGTTCTTCCTCTCCCTGAGATACACACAATCTGACGTTGCCTCTGAGCTCCGTTGCTGGCAAAGAACTGAAAGTGACATACATTCCTGTGGGGAAACACAGGGCTTTGCTAGGATTTCTCTAGGCAGTGTGTTTTCCCTGGGCCTCACTGTAGCAACACGATCTCGCCAGGGCAACACTGCATGGCACTTCCTCCGCCAGGAGAGAGCTGCTGCTTTGTAGTTTGTGCTGGGAAACCTTGCTTTGGCAAGTGCGAATTGACCGCATTCAGGCAGAAAGAAAAGAGAATAGCAAGAGGCCTTTTCTCCCCGGCTGCTCTGCCAAGCCCTTCCAGCTCAAACTATGTCGTTGCTCCTCTGGAAGGATCCCTGCACCGCGGCGTAGTTTTTCCGAAGAAGCCCTGCGTTTGCACGAGCAAATGAGGAATTCGTGGCAGGAAAGAGGAAGGAAAGAAAGTTTCTCTCCCTCTGCCTGCTTTGCTCAGAGGACCGGATGAAGTCAGGGAGTTCTCCCTTTCACTGAGAAACGTGCGGGCTGCTGTTGCCTGGGCGCTCTCTTCTTTGCAAAAGAGTCTGCAGTTCCACGCTTTGAACCGTGGAAAGGCGCCGGGCTCTGCTAAGATTTCCCCCGGCGCTTCGTTTGCCCTGGGCCAAAGCGAGCCTTCACAATAGCTGAACGCTAACACTGCATACTCGTTCCACTTCCAGAACCGGGCTACGGCGAGGCAGTTCTCCGGGGGAAAACGGCCCTTCGCGAAGGGCAGATCTGCCGAGCTCATTGCGGGAAAGCGAAAGCAAAGGACGCTTTTCTCCCTCTAACCGCTTTCGTCAGAGGAACGGGGGAAGTCACAGTGTTCTTCCTCTCCCTGAGATACACACAATCTGACGTTGCCTCTGAGCTCCGTTGCTGGCAAAGAACTGAAAGTGACATACATTCCTGTGGGGAAACACAGGGCTTTGCTAGGATTTCTCTAGGCAGTGTGTTTTCCCTGGGCCTCACTGTAGCAACACGATCTCGCCAGGGCAACACTGCATGGCACTTCCTCCGCCAGGAGAGAGCTGCTGCTTTGTAGTTTGTGCTGGGAAACCTTGCTTTGGCAAGTGCGAATTGACCGCATTCAGGCAGAAAGAAAAGAGAATAGCAAGAGGCCTTTTCTCCCCGGCTGCTCTGCCAAGCCCTTCCAGCTCAAACTATGTCGTTGCTCCTCTGGAAGGATCCCTGCACCGCGGCGTAGTTTTTCCGAAGAAGCCCTGCGTTTGCACGAGCAAATGAGGAATTCGTGGCAGGAAAGAGGAAGGAAAGAAAGTTTCTCTCCCTCTGCCTGCTTTGCTCAGAGGACCGGATGAAGTCAGGGAGTTCTCCCTTTCACTGAGAAACGTGCGGGCTGCTGTTGCCTGGGCGCTCTCTTCTTTGCAAAAGAGTCTGCAGTTCCACGCTTTGAACCGTGGAAAGGCGCCGGGCTCTGCTAAGATTTCCCCCGGCGCTTCGTTTGCCCTGGGCCAAAGCGAGCCTTCACAATAGCTGAACGCTAACACTGCATACTCGTTCCACTTCCAGAACCGGGCTACGGCGAGGCAGTTCTCCGGGGGAAAACGGCCCTTCGCGAAGGGCAGATCTGCCGAGCTCATTGCGGGAAAGCGAAAGCAAAGGACGCTTTTCTCCCTCTAACCGCTTTCGTCAGAGGAACGGGGGAAGTCACAGTGTTCTTCCTCTCCCTGAGATACACACAATCTGACGTTGCCTCTGAGCTCCGTTGCTGGCAAAGAACTGAAAGTGACATACATTCCTGTGGGGAAACACAGGGCTTTGCTAGGATTTCTCTAGGCAGTGTGTTTTCCCTGGGCCTCACTGTAGCAACACGATCTCGCCAGGGCAACACTGCATGGCACTTCCTCCGCCAGGAGAGAGCTGCTGCTTTGTAGTTTGTGCTGGGAAACCTTGCTTTGGCAAGTGCGAATTGACCGCATTCAGGCAGAAGGAAAAGAGAATAGCAAGAGGCCTTTTCTCCCCGGCTGCTCTGCCAAGCCCTTCCAGCTCAAACTATGTCGTTGCTCCTCTGGAAGGATCCCTGCACCGCGGCGTAGTTTTTCCGAAGAAGCCCTGCGTTTGCACGAGCAAATGAGGAATTCGTGGCAGGAAAGAGGAAGGAAAGA
This sequence comes from Elephas maximus indicus, assembly GCF_024166365.1. Classification (NCBI taxonomy): domain Eukaryota; kingdom Metazoa; phylum Chordata; class Mammalia; order Proboscidea; family Elephantidae; genus Elephas; species Elephas maximus. Next base: position 944,065 of record NC_064828.1, read on the forward strand.
AAGTTTCTCTCCCTCTGCCTGCTTTGCTCAGAGGACCGGATGAAGTCAGGGAGTTCTCCCTTTCACTGAGAAACGTGCGGGCTGCTGTTGCCTGGGCGCTCTCTTCTTTGCAAAAGAGTCTGCAGTTCCACGCTTTGAACCGTGGAAAGGCGCCGGGCTCTGCTAAGATTTCCCCCGGCGCTTCGTTTGCCCTGGGCCAAAGCGAGCCTTCACAATAGCTGAACGCTAACACTGCATACTCGTTCCACTTCCAGAACCGGGCTACGGCGAGGCAGTTCTCCGGGGGAAAACGGCCCTTCGCGAAGGGCAGATCTGCCGAGCTCATTGCGGGAAAGCGAAAGCAAAGGACGCTTTTCTCCCTCTAACCGCTTTCGTCAGAGGAACGGGGGAAGTCACAGTGTTCTTCCTCTCCCTGAGATACACACAATCTGACGTTGCCTCTGAGCTCCGTTGCTGGCAAAGAACTGAAAGTGACATACATTCCTGTGGGGAAACACAGGGCTTTGCTAGGATTTCTCTAGGCAGTGTGTTTTCCCTGGGCCTCACTGTAGCAACACGATCTCGCCAGGGCAACACTGCATGGCACTTCCTCCGCCAGGAGAGAGCTGCTGCTTTGTAGTTTGTGCTGGGAAACCTTGCTTTGGCAAGTGCGAATTGACCGCATTCAGGCAGAAGGAAAAGAGAATAGCAAGAGGCCTTTTCTCCCCGGCTGCTCTGCCAAGCCCTTCCAGCTCAAACTATGTCGTTGCTCCTCTGGAAGGATCCCTGCACCGCGGCGTAGTTTTTCCGAAGAAGCCCTGCGTTTGCACGAGCAAATGAGGAATTCGTGGCAGGAAAGAGGAAGGAAAGAAAGTTTCTCTCCCTCTGCCTGCTTTGCTCAGAGGACCGGATGAAGTCAGGGAGTTCTCCCTTTCACTGAGAAACGTGCGGGCTGCTGTTGCCTGGGCGCTCTCTTCTTTGCAAAAGAGTCTGCAGTTCCACGCTTTGAACCGTGGAAAGGCGCCGGGCTCTGCTAAGATTTCCCCCGGCGCTTCGTTTGCCCTGGGCCAAAGCGAGCCTTCACAATAGCTGAACGCTAACACTGCATACTCGTTCCACTTCCAGAACCGGGCTACGGCGAGGCAGTTCTCCGGGGGAAAACGGCCCTTCGCGAAGGGCAGATCTGCCGAGCTCATTGCGGGAAAGCGAAAGCAAAGGACGCTTTTCTCCCTCTAACCGCTTTCGTCAGAGGAACGGGGGAAGTCACAGTGTTCTTCCTCTCCCTGAGATACACACAATCTGACGTTGCCTCTGAGCTCCGTTGCTGGCAAAGAACTGAAAGTGACATACATTCCTGTGGGGAAACACAGGGCTTTGCTAGGATTTCTCTAGGCAGTGTGTTTTCCCTGGGCCTCACTGTAGCAACACGATCTCGCCAGGGCAACACTGCATGGCACTTCCTCCGCCAGGAGAGAGCTGCTGCTTTGTAGTTTGTGCTGGGAAACCTTGCTTTGGCAAGTGCGAATTGACCGCATTCAGGCAGAAAGAAAAGAGAATAGCAAGAGGCCTTTTCTCCCCGGCTGCTCTGCCAAGCCCTTCCAGCTCAAACTATGTCGTTGCTCCTCTGGAAGGATCCCTGCACCGCGGCGTAGTTTTTCCGAAGAAGCCCTGCGTTTGCACGAGCAAATGAGGAATTCGTGGCAGGAAAGAGGAAAGAAAGAAAGTTTCTCTCCCTCTGCCTGCTTTGCTCAGAGGACCGGATGAAGTCAGGGAGTTCTCCCTTTCACTGAGAAACGTGCGGGCTGCTGTTGCCTGGGCGCTCTCTTCTTTGCAAAAGAGTCTGCAGTTCCACGCTTTGAACCGTGGAAAGGCGCCGGGCTCTGCTAAGATTTCCCCCGGCGCTTCGTTTGCCCTGGGCCAAAGCGAGCCTTCACAATAGCTGAACGCTAACACTGCATACTCGTTCCACTTCCAGAACCGGGCTACGGCGAGGCAGTTCTCCGGGGGAAAACGGCCCTTCGCGAAGGGCAGATCTGCCGAGCTCATTGCGGGAAAGCGAAAGCAAAGGACGCTTTTCTCCCTCTAACCGCTTTCGTCAGAGGAACGGGGGAAGTCACAGTGTTCTTCCTCTCCCTGAGATACACACAATCTGACGTTGCCTCTGAGCTCCGTTGCTGGCAAAGAACTGAAAGTGACATACATTCCTGTGGGGAAACACAGGGCTTTGCTAGGATTTCTCTAGGCAGTGTGTTTTCCCTGGGCCTCACTGTAGCAACACGATCTCGCCAGGGCAACACTGCATGGCACTTCCTCCGCCAGGAGAGAGCTGCTGCTTTGTAGTTTGTGCTGGGAAACCTTGCTTTGGCAAGTGCGAATTGACCGCATTCAGGCAGAAGGAAAACAGAATAGCAAGAGGCCTTTTCTCCCCGGCTGCTCTGCCAAGCCCTTCCAGCTCAAACTATGTCGTTGCTCCTCTGGAAGGATCCCTGCACCGCGGCGTAGTTTTTCCGAAGAAGCCCTGCGTTTGCAAGAGCAAATGAGGAATTCGTGGCAGGAAAGAGGAAGGAAAGAAAGTTTCTCTCCCTCTGCCTGCTTTGCTCAGAGGACCGGATGAAGTCAGGGAGTTCTCCCTTTCACTGAGAAACGTGCGGGCTGCTGTTGCCTGGGCGCTCTCTTCTTTGCAAAAGAGTCTGCAGTTCCACGCTTTGAACCGTGGAGAGGCGCCGGGCTCTGCTAAGATTTCCCCCGGCGCTTCGTTTGCCCTGGGCCAAAGCGAGCCTTCACAATAGCTGAACGCTAACACTGCATACTCGTTCCACTTCCAGAACCGGGCTACGGCGAGGCAGTTCTCCGGGGGAAAACGGCCCTTCGCGAAGGGCAGATCTGCCGAGCTCATTGCGGGAAAGCGAAAGCAAAGGACGCTTTTCTCCCTCTAACCGCTTTCGTCAGAGGAACGGGGGAAGTCACAGTGTTCTTCCTCTCCCTGAGATACACACAATCTGACGTTGCCTCTGAGCTCCGTTGCTGGCAAAGAACTGAAAGTGACATACATTCCTGTGGGGAAACACAGGGCTTTGCTAGGATTTCTCTAGGCAGTGTGTTTTCCCTGGGCCTCACTGTAGCAACACGATCTCGCCAGGGCAACACTGCATGGCACTTCCTCCGCCAGGAGAGAGCTGCTGCTTTGTAGTTTGTGCTGGGAAACCTTGCTTTGGCAAGTGCGAATTGACCGCATTCAGGCAGAAGGAAAAGAGAATAGCAAGAGGCCTTTTCTCCCCGGCTGCTCTGCCAAGCCCTTCCAGCTCAAACTATGTCGTTGCTCCTCTGGAAGGATCCCTGCACCGCGGCGTAGTTTTTCCGAAGAAGCCCTGCGTTTGCACGAGCAAATGAGGAATTCGTGGCAGGAAAGAGGAAGGAAAGAAAGTTTCTCTCCCTCTGCCTGCTTTGCTCAGAGGACCGGATGAAGTCAGGGAGTTCTCCCTTTCACTGAGAAACGTGCGGGCTGCTGTTGCCTGGGCGCTCTCTTCTTTGCAAAAGAGTCTGCAGTTCCACGCTTTGAACCGTGGAAAGGCGCCGGGCTCTGCTAAGATTTCCCCCGGCGCTTCGTTTGCCCTGGGCCAAAGCGAGCCTTCACAATAGCTGAACGCTAACACTGCATACTCGTTCCACTTCCAGAACCGGGCTACGGCGAGGCAGTTCTCCGGGGGAAAACGGCCCTTCGCGAAGGGCAGATCTGCCGAGCTCATTGCGGGAAAGCGAAAGCAAAGGACGCTTTTCTCCCTCTAACCGCTTTCGTCAGAGGAACGGGGGAAGTCACAGTGTTCTTCCTCTCCCTGAGATACACACAATCTGACGTTGCCTCTGAGCTCCGTTGCTGGCAAAGAACTGAAAGTGACATACATTCCTGTGGGGAAACACAGGGCTTTGCTAGGATTTCTCTAGGCAGTGTGTTTTCCCTGGGCCTCACTGTAGCAACACGATCTCGCCAGGGCAACACTGCATGGCACTTCCTCCGCCAGGAGAGAGCTGCTGCTTTGTAGTTTGTGCTGGGAAACCTTGCTTTGGCAAGTGCGAATTGACCGCATTCAGGCAGAAGGAAAAGAGAATAGCAAGAGGCCTTTTCTCCCCGGCTGCTCTGCCAAGCCCTTCCAGCTCAAACTATGTCGTTGCTCCTCTGGAAGGATCCCTGCACCGCGGCGTAGTTTTTCCGAAGAAGCCCTGCGTTTGCACGAGCAAATGAGGAATTCGTGGCAGGAAAGAGGAAGGAAAGAAAGTTTCTCTCCCTCTGCCTGCTTTGCTCAGAGGACCGGATGAAGTCAGGGAGTTCTCCCTTTCACTGAGAAACGTGCGGGCTGCTGTTGCCTGGGCGCTCTCTTCTTTGCAAAAGAGTCTGCAGTTCCACGCTTTGAACCGTGGAAAGGCGCCGGGCTCTGCTAAGATTTCCCCCGGCGCTTCGTTTGCCCTGGGCCAAAGCGAGCCTTCACAATAGCTGAACGCTAACACTGCATACTCGTTCCACTTCCAGAACCGGGCTACGGCGAGGCAGTTCTCCGGGGGAAAACGGCCCTTCGCGAAGGGCAGATCTGCCGAGCTCATTGCGGGAAAGCGAAAGCAAAGGACGCTTTTCTCCCTCTAACCGCTTTCGTCAGAGGAACGGGGGAAGTCACAGTGTTCTTCCTCTCCCTGAGATACACACAATCTGACGTTGCCTCTGAGCTCCGTTGCTGGCAAAGAACTGAAAGTGACATACATTCCTGTGGGGAAACACAGGGCTTTGCTAGGATTTCTCTAGGCAGTGTGTTTTCCCTGGGCCTCACTGCAGCAACACGATCTCGCCAGGGCAACACTGCATGGCACTTCCTCCGCCAGGAGAGAGCTGCTGCTTTGTAGTTTGTGCTGGGAAACCTTGCTTTGGCAAGTGCGAATTGACCGCATTCAGGCAGAAGGAAAAGAGAATAGCAAGAGGCCTTTTCTCCCCGGCTGCTCTGCCAAGCCCTTCCAGCTCAAACTATGTCGTTGCTCCTCTGGAAGGATCCCTGCACCGCGGCGTAGTTTTTCCGAAGAAGCCCTGCGTTTGCACGAGCAAATGAGGAATTCGTGGCAGGAAAGAGGAAGGAAAGAAAGTTTCTCTCCCTCTGCCTGCTTTGCTCAGAGGACCGGATGAAGTCAGGGAGTTCTCCCTTTCACTGAGAAACGTGCGGGCTGCTGTTGCCTGGGCGCTCTCTTCTTTGCAAAAGAGTCTGCAGTTCCACGCTTTGAACCGTGGAAAGGCGCCGGGCTCTGCTAAGATTTCCCCCGGCGCTTCGTTTGCCCTGGGCCAAAGCGAGCCTTCACAATAGCTGAACGCTAACACTGCATACTCGTTCCACTTCCAGAACCGGGCTACGGCGAGGCAGTTCTCCGGGGGAAAACGGCCCTTCGCGAAGGGCAGATCTGCCGAGCTCATTGCGGGAAAGCGAAAGCAAAGGACGCTTTTCTCCCTCTAACCGCTTTCGTCAGAGGAACGGGGGAAGTCACAGTGTTCTTCCTCTCCCTGAGATACACACAATCTGACGTTGCCTCTGAGCTCCGTTGCTGGCAAAGAACTGAAAGTGACATACATTCCTGTGGGGAAACACAGGGCTTTGCTAGGATTTCTCTAGGCAGTGTGTTTTCCCTGGGCCTCACTGCAGCAACACGATCTCGCCAGGGCAACACTGCATGGCACTTCCTCCGCCAGGAGAGAGCTGCTGCTTTGTAGTTTGTGCTGGGAAACCTTGCTTTGGCAAGTGCGAATTGACCGCATTCAGGCAGAAGGAAAAGAGAATAGCAAGAGGCCTTTTCTCCCCGGCTGCTCTGCCAAGCCCTTCCAGCTCAAACTATGTCGTTGCTCCTCTGGAAGGATCCCTGCACCGCGGCGTAGTTTTTCCGAAGAAGCCCTGCGTTTGCACGAGCAAATGAGGAATTCGTGGCAGGAAAGAGGAAGGAAAGAAAGTTTCTCTCCCTCTGCCTGCTTTGCTCAGAGGACCGGATGAAGTCAGGGAGTTCTCCCTTTCACTGAGAAACGTGCGGGCTGCTGTTGCCTGGGCGCTCTCTTCTTTGCAAAAGAGTCTGCAGTTCCACGCTTTGAACCGTGGAGAGGCGCCGGGCTCTGCTAAGATTTCCCCCGGCGCTTCGTTTGCCCTGGGCCAAAGCGAGCCTTCACAATAGCTGAACGCTAACACTGCATACTCGTTCCACTTCCAGAACCGGGCTACGGCGAGGCAGTTCTCCGGGGGAAAACGGCCCTTCGCGAAGGGCAGATCTGCCGAGCTCATTGCGGGAAAGCGAAAGCAAAGGACGCTTTTCTCCCTCTAACCGCTTTCGTCAGAGGAACGGGGGAAGTCACAGTGTTCTTCCTCTCCCTGAGATACACACAATCTGACGTTGCCTCTGAGCTCCGTTGCTGGCAAAGAACTGAAAGTGACATACATTCCTGTGGGGAAACACAGGGCTTTGCTAGGATTTCTCTAGGCAGTGTGTTTTCCCTGGGCCTCACTGTAGCAACACGATCTCGCCAGGGCAACACTGCATGGCACTTCCTCCGCCAGGAGAGAGCTGCTGCTTTGTAGTTTGTGCTGGGAAACCTTGCTTTGGCAAGTGCGAATTGACCGCATTCAGGCAGAAGGAAAAGAGAATAGCAAGAGGCCTTTTCTCCCCGGCTGCTCTGCCAAGCCCTTCCAGCTCAAACTATGTCGTTGCTCCTCTGGAAGGATCCCTGCACCGCGGCGTAGTTTTTCCGAAGAAGCCCTGCGTTTGCACGAGCAAATGAGGAATTCGTGGCAGGAAAGAGGAAGGAAAGAAAGTTTCTCTCCCTCTGCCTGCTTTGCTCAGAGGACCGGATGAAGTCAGGGAGTTCTCCCTTTCACTGAGAAACGTGCGGGCTGCTGTTGCCTGGGCGCTCTCTTCTTTGCAAAAGAGTCTGCAGTTCCACGCTTTGAACCGTGGAAAGGCGCCGGGCTCTGCTAAGATTTCCCCCGGCGCTTCGTTTGCCCTGGGCCAAAGCGAGCCTTCACAATAGCTGAACGCTAACACTGCATACTCGTTCCACTTCCAGAACCGGGCTACGGCGAGGCAGTTCTCCGGGGGAAAACGGCCCTTCGCGAAGGGCAGATCTGCCGAGCTCATTGCGGGAAAGCGAAAGCAAAGGACGCTTTTCTCCCTCTAACCGCTTTCGTCAGAGGAACGGGGGAAGTCACAGTGTTCTTCCTCTCCCTGAGATACACACAATCTGACGTTGCCTCTGAGCTCCGTTGCTGGCAAAGAACTGAAAGTGACATACATTCCTGTGGGGAAACACAGGGCTTTGCTAGGATTTCTCTAGGCAGTGTGTTTTCCCTGGGCCTCACTGTAGCAACACGATCTCGCCAGGGCAACACTGCATGGCACTTCCTCCGCCAGGAGAGAGCTGCTGCTTTGTAGTTTGTGCTGGGAAACCTTGCTTTGGCAAGTGCGAATTGACCGCATTCAGGCAGAAGGAAAAGAGAATAGCAAGAGGCCTTTTCTCCCCGGCTGCTCTGCCAAGCCCTTCCAGCTCAAACTATGTCGTTGCTCCTCTGGAAGGATCCCTGCACCGCGGCGTAGTTTTTCCGAAGAAGCCCTGCGTTTGCACGAGCAAATGAGGAATTCGTGGCAGGAAAGAGGAAGGAAAGAAAGTTTCTCTCCCTCTGCCTGCTTTGCTCAGAGGACCGGATGAAGTCAGGGAGTTCTCCCTTTCACTGAGAAACGTGCGGGCTGCTGTTGCCTGGGCGCTCTCTTCTTTGCAAAAGAGTCTGCAGTTCCACGCTTTGAACCGTGGGAAGGCGCCGGGCTCTGCTAAGATTTCCCCCGGCGCTTCGTTTGCCCTGGGCCAAAGCGAGCCTTCACAATAGCTGAACGCTAACACTGCATACTCGTTCCACTTCCAGAACCGGGCTACGGCGAGGCAGTTCTCCGGGGGAAAACGGCCCTTCGCGAAGGGCAGATCTGCCGAGCTCATTGCGGGAAAGCGAAAGCAAAGGACGCTTTTCTCCCTCTAACCGCTTTCGTCAGAGGAACGGGGGAAGTCACAGTGTTCTTCCTCTCCCTGAGATACACACAATCTGACGTTGCCTCTGAGCTCCGTTGCTGGCAAAGAACTGAAAGTGACATACATTCCTGTGGGGAAACACAGGGCTTTGCTAGGATTTCTCTAGGCAGTGTGTTTTCCCTGGGCCTCACTGTAGCAACACGATCTCGCCAGGGCAACACTGCATGGCACTTCCTCCGCCAGGAGAGAGCTGCTGCTTTGTAGTTTGTGCTGGGAAACCTTGCTTTGGCAAGTGCGAATTGACCGCATTCAGGCAGAAGGAAAAGAGAATAGCAAGAGGCCTTTTCTCCCCGGCTGCTCTGCCAAGCCCTTCCAGCTCAAACTATGTCGTTGCTCCTCTGGAAGGATCCCTGCACCGCGGCGTAGTTTTTCCGAAGAAGCCCTGCGTTTGCACGAGCAAATGAGGAATTCGTGGCAGGAAAGAGGAAGGAAAGAAAGTTTCTCTCCCTCTGCCTGCTTTGCTCAGAGGACCGGATGAAGTCAGGGAGTTCTCCCTTTCACTGAGAAACGTGCGGGCTGCTGTTGCCTGGGCGCTCTCTTCTTTGCAAAAGAGTCTGCAGTTCCACGCTTTGAACCGTGGAGAGGCGCCGGGCTCTGCTAAGATTTCCCCCGGCGCTTCGTTTGCCCTGGGCCAAAGCGAGCCTTCACAATAGCTGAACGCTAACACTGCATACTCGTTCCACTTCCAGAACCGGGCTACGGCGAGGCAGTTCTCCGGGGGAAAACGGCCCTTCGCGAAGGGCAGATCTGCCGAGCTCATTGCGGGAAAGCGAAAGCAAAGGACGCTTTTCTCCCTCTAACCGCTTTCGTCAGAGGAACGGGGGAAGTCACAGTGTTCTTCCTCTCCCTGAGATACACACAATCTGACGTTGCCTCTGAGCTCCGTTGCTGGCAAAGAACTGAAAGTGACATACATTCCTGTGGGGAAACACAGGGCTTTGCTAGGATTTCTCTAGGCAGTGTGTTTTCCCTGGGCCTCACTGTAGCAACACGATCTCGCCAGGGCAACACTGCATGGCACTTCCTCCGCCAGGAGAGAGCTGCTGCTTTGTAGTTTGTGCTGGGAAACCTTGCTTTGGCAAGTGCGAATTGACCGCATTCAGGCAGAAGGAAAAGAGAATAGCAAGAGGCCTTTTCTCCCCGGCTGCTCTGCCAAGCCCTTCCAGCTCAAACTATGTCGTTGCTCCTCTGGAAGGATCCCTGCACCGCGGCGTAGTTTTTCCGAAGAAGCCCTGCGTTTGCACGAGCAAATGAGGAATTCGTGGCAGGAAAGAGGAAGGAAAGAAAGTTTCTCTCCCTCTGCCTGCTTTGCTCAGAGGACCGGATGAAGTCAGGGAGTTCTCCCTTTCACTGAGAAACGTGCGGGCTGCTGTTGCCTGGGCGCTCTCTTCTTTGCAAAAGAGTCTGCAGTTCCACGCTTTGAACCGTGGAAAGGCGCCGGGCTCTGCTAAGATTTCCCCCGGCGCTTCGTTTGCCCTGGGCCAAAGCGAGCCTTCACAATAGCTGAACGCTAACACTGCATACTCGTTCCACTTCCAGAACCGGGCTACGGCGAGGCAGTTCTCCGGGGGAAAACGGCCCTTCGCGAAGGGCAGATCTGCCGAGCTCATTGCGGGAAAGCGAAAGCAAAGGACGCTTTTCTCCCTCTAACCGCTTTCGTCAGAGGAACGGGGGAAGTCACAGTGTTCTTCCTCTCCCTGAGATACACACAATCTGACGTTGCCTCTGAGCTCCGTTGCTGGCAAAGAACTGAAAGTGACATACATTCCTGTGGGGAAACACAGGGCTTTGCTAGGATTTCTCTAGGCAGTGTGTTTTCCCTGGGCCTCACTGTAGCAACACGATCTCGCCAGGGCAACACTGCATGGCACTTCCTCCGCCAGGAGAGAGCTGCTGCTTTGTAGTTTGTGCTGGGAAACCTTGCTTTGGCAAGTGCGAATTGACCGCATTCAGGCAGAAGGAAAAGAGAATAGCAAGAGGCCTTTTCTCCCCGGCTGCTCTGCCAAGCCCTTCCAGCTCAAACTATGTCGTTGCTCCTCTGGAAGGATCCCTGCACCGCGGCGTAGTTTTTCCGAAGAAGCCCTGCGTTTGCACGAGCAAATGAGGAATTCGTGGCAGGAAAGAGGAAGGAAAGAAAGTTTCTCTCCCTCTGCCTGCTTTGCTCAGAGGACCGGATGAAGTCAGGGAGTTCTCCCTTTCACTGAGAAACGTGCGGGCTGCTGTTGCCTGGGCGCTCTCTTCTTTGCAAAAGAGTCTGCAGTTCCACGCTTTGAACCGTGGGAAGGCGCCGGGCTCTGCTAAGATTTCCCCCGGCGCTTCGTTTGCCCTGGGCCAAAGCGAGCCTTCACAATAGCTGAACGCTAACACTGCATACTCGTTCCACTTCCAGAACCGGGCTACGGCGAGGCAGTTCTCCGGGGGAAAACGGCCCTTCGCGAAGGGCAGATCTGCCGAGCTCATTGCGGGAAAGCGAAAGCAAAGGACGCTTTTCTCCCTCTAACCGCTTTCGTCAGAGGAACGGGGGAAGTCACAGTGTTCTTCCTCTCCCTGAGATACACACAATCTGACGTTGCCTCTGAGCTCCGTTGCTGGCAAAGAACTGAAAGTGACATACATTCCTGTGGGGAAACACAGGGCTTTGCTAGGATTTCTCTAGGCAGTGTGTTTTCCCTGGGCCTCACTGTAGCAACACGATCTCGCCAGGGCAACACTGCATGGCACTTCCTCCGCCAGGAGAGAGCTGCTGCTTTGTAGTTTGTGCTGGGAAACCTTGCTTTGGCAAGTGCGAATTGACCGCATTCAGGCAGAAGGAAAAGAGAATAGCAAGAGGCCTTTTCTCCCCGGCTGCTCTGCCAAGCCCTTCCAGCTCAAACTATGTCGTTGCTCCTCTGGAAGGATCCCTGCACCGCGGCGTAGTTTTTCCGAAGAAGCCCTGCGTTTGCACGAGCAAATGAGGAATTCGTGGCAGGAAAGAGGAAGGAAAGAAAGTTTCTCTCCCTCTGCCTGCTTTGCTCAGAGGACCGGATGAAGTCAGGGAGTTCTCCCTTTCACTGAGAAACGTGCGGGCTGCTGTTGCCTGGGCGCTCTCTTCTTTGCAAAAGAGTCTGCAGTTCCACGCTTTGAACCGTGGAGAGGCGCCGGGCTCTGCTAAGATTTCCCCCGGCGCTTCGTTTGCCCTGGGCCAAAGCGAGCCTTCACAATAGCTGAACGCTAACACTGCATACTCGTTCCACTTCCAGAACCGGGCTACGGCGAGGCAGTTCTCCGGGGGAAAACGGCCCTTCGCGAAGGGCAGATCTGCCGAGCTCATTGCGGGAAAGCGAAAGCAAAGGACGCTTTTCTCCCTCTAACCGCTTTCGTCAGAGGAACGGGGGAAGTCACAGTGTTCTTCCTCTCCCTGAGATACACACAATCTGACGTTGCCTCTGAGCTCCGTTGCTGGCAAAGAACTGAAAGTGACATACATTCCTGTGGGGAAACACAGGGCTTTGCTAGGATTTCTCTAGGCAGTGTGTTTTCCCTGGGCCTCACTGTAGCAACACGATCTCGCCAGGGCAACACTGCATGGCACTTCCTCCGCCAGGAGAGAGCTGCTGCTTTGTAGTTTGTGCTGGGAAACCTTGCTTTGGCAAGTGCGAATTGACCGCATTCAGGCAGAAGGAAAAGAGAATAGCAAGAGGCCTTTTCTCCCCGGCTGCTCTGCCAAGCCCTTCCAGCTCAAACTATGTCGTTGCTCCTCTGGAAGGATCCCTGCACCGCGGCGTAGTTTTTCCGAAGAAGCCCTGCGTTTGCACGAGCAAATGAGGAATTCGTGGCAGGAAAGAGGAAGGAAAGAAAGTTTCTCTCCCTCTGCCTGCTTTGCTCAGAGGACCGGATGAAGTCAGGGAGTTCTCCCTTTCACTGAGAAACGTGCGGGCTGCTGTTGCCTGGGCGCTCTCTTCTTTGCAAAAGAGTCTGCAGTTCCACGCTTTGAACCGTGGAGAGGCGCCGGGCTCTGCTAAGATTTCCCCCGGCGCTTCGTTTGCCCTGGGCCAAAGCGAGCCTTCACAATAGCTGAACGCTAACACTGCATACTCGTTCCACTTCCAGAACCGGGCTACGGCGAGGCAGTTCTCCGGGGGAAAACGGCCCTTCGCGAAGGGCAGATCTGCCGAGCTCATTGCGGGAAAGCGAAAGCAAAGGACGCTTTTCTCCCTCTAACCGCTTTCGTCAGAGGAACGGGGGAAGTCACAGTGTTCTTCCTCTCCCTGAGATACACACAATCTGACGTTGCCTCTGAGCTCCGTTGCTGGCAAAGAACTGAAAGTGACATACATTCCTGTGGGGAAACACAGGGCTTTGCTAGGATTTCTCTAGGCAGTGTGTTTTCCCTGGGCCTCACTGTAGCAACACGATCTCGCCAGGGCAACACTGCATGGCACTTCCTCCGCCAGGAGAGAGCTGCTGCTTTGTAGTTTGTGCTGGGAAACCTTGCTTTGGCAAGTGCGAATTGACCGCATTCAGGCAGAAAGAAAAGAGAATAGCAAGAGGCCTTTTCTCCCCGGCTGCTCTGCCAAGCCCTTCCAGCTCAAACTATGTCGTTGCTCCTCTGGAAGGATCCCTGCACCGCGGCGTAGTTTTTCCGAAGAAGCCCTGCGTTTGCACGAGCAAATGAGGAATTCGTGGCAGGAAAGAGGAAAGAAAGAAAGTTTCTCTCCCTCTGCCTGCTTTGCTCAGAGGACCGGATGAAGTCAGGGAGTTCTCCCTTTCACTGAGAAACGTGCGGGCTGCTGTTGCCTGGGCGCTCTCTTCTTTGCAAAAGAGTCTGCAGTTCCACGCTTTGAACCGTGGAAAGGCGCCGGGCTCTGCTAAGATTTCCCCCGGCGCTTCGTTTGCCCTGGGCCAAAGCGAGCCTTCACAATAGCTGAACGCTAACACTGCATACTCGTTCCACTTCCAGAACCGGGCTACGGCGAGGCAGTTCTCCGGGGGAAAACGGCCCTTCGCGAAGGGCAGATCTGCCGAGCTCATTGCGGGAAAGCGAAAGCAAAGGACGCTTTTCTCCCTCTAACCGCTTTCGTCAGAGGAACGGGGGAAGTCACAGTGTTCTTCCTCTCCCTGAGATACACACAATCTGACGTTGCCTCTGAGCTCCGTTGCTGGCAAAGAACTGAAAGTGACATACATTCCTGTGGGGAAACACAGGGCTTTGCTAGGATTTCTCTAGGCAGTGTGTTTTCCCTGGGCCTCACTGTAGCAACACGATCTCGCCAGGGCAACACTGCATGGCACTTCCTCCGCCAGGAGAGAGCTGCTGCTTTGTAGTTTGTGCTGGGAAACCTTGCTTTGGCAAGTGCGAATTGACCGCATTCAGGCAGAAGGAAAACAGAATAGCAAGAGGCCTTTTCTCCCCGGCTGCTCTGCCAAGCCCTTCCAGCTCAAACTATGTCGTTGCTCCTCTGGAAGGATCCCTGCACCGCGGCGTAGTTTTTCCGAAGAAGCCCTGCGTTTGCAAGAGCAAATGAGGAATTCGTGGCAGGAAAGAGGAAGGAAAGAAAGTTTCTCTCCCTCTGCCTGCTTTGCTCAGAGGACCGGATGAAGTCAGGGAGTTCTCCCTTTCACTGAGAAACGTGCGGGCTGCTGTTGCCTGGGCGCTCTCTTCTTTGCAAAAGAGTCTGCAGTTCCACGCTTTGAACCGTGGAGAGGCGCCGGGCTCTGCTAAGATTTCCCCCGGCGCTTCGTTTGCCCTGGGCCAAAGCGAGCCTTCACAATAGCTGAACGCTAACACTGCATACTCGTTCCACTTCCAGAACCGGGCTACGGCGAGGCAGTTCTCCGGGGGAAAACGGCCCTTCGCGAAGGGCAGATCTGCCGAGCTCATTGCGGGAAAGCGAAAGCAAAGGACGCTTTTCTCCCTCTAACCGCTTTCGTCAGAGGAACGGGGGAAGTCACAGTGTTCTTCCTCTCCCTGAGATACACACAATCTGACGTTGCCTCTGAGCTCCGTTGCTGGCAAAGAACTGAAAGTGACATACATTCCTGTGGGGAAACACAGGGCTTTGCTAGGATTTCTCTAGGCAGTGTGTTTTCCCTGGGCCTCACTGTAGCAACACGATCTCGCCAGGGCAACACTGCATGGCACTTCCTCCGCCAGGAGAGAGCTGCTGCTTTGTAGTTTGTGCTGGGAAACCTTGCTTTGGCAAGTGCGAATTGACCGCATTCAGGCAGAAGGAAAAGAGAATAGCAAGAGGCCTTTTCTCCCCGGCTGCTCTGCCAAGCCCTTCCAGCTCAAACTATGTCGTTGCTCCTCTGGAAGGATCCCTGCACCGCGGCGTAGTTTTTCCGAAGAAGCCCTGCGTTTGCACGAGCAAATGAGGAATTCGTGGCAGGAAAGAGGAAGGAAAGAAAGTTTCTCTCCCTCTGCCTGCTTTGCTCAGAGGACCGGATGAAGTCAGGGAGTTCTCCCTTTCACTGAGAAACGTGCGGGCTGCTGTTGCCTGGGCGCTCTCTTCTTTGCAAAAGAGTCTGCAGTTCCACGCTTTGAACCGTGGAAAGGCGCCGGGCTCTGCTAAGATTTCCCCCGGCGCTTCGTTTGCCCTGGGCCAAAGCGAGCCTTCACAATAGCTGAACGCTAACACTGCATACTCGTTCCACTTCCAGAACCGGGCTACGGCGAGGCAGTTCTCCGGGGGAAAACGGCCCTTCGCGAAGGGCAGATCTGCCGAGCTCATTGCGGGAAAGCGAAAGCAAAGGACGCTTTTCTCCCTCTAACCGCTTTCGTCAGAGGAACGGGGGAAGTCACAGTGTTCTTCCTCTCCCTGAGATACACACAATCTGACGTTGCCTCTGAGCTCCGTTGCTGGCAAAGAACTGAAAGTGACATACATTCCTGTGGGGAAACACAGGGCTTTGCTAGGATTTCTCTAGGCAGTGTGTTTTCCCTGGGCCTCACTGTAGCAACACGATCTCGCCAGGGCAACACTGCATGGCACTTCCTCCGCCAGGAGAGAGCTGCTGCTTTGTAGTTTGTGCTGGGAAACCTTGCTTTGGCAAGTGCGAATTGACCGCATTCAGGCAGAAGGAAAAGAGAATAGCAAGAGGCCTTTTCTCCCCGGCTGCTCTGCCAAGCCCTTCCAGCTCAAACTATGTCGTTGCTCCTCTGGAAGGATCCCTGCACCGCGGCGTAGTTTTTCCGAAGAAGCCCTGCGTTTGCACGAGCAAATGAGGAATTCGTGGCAGGAAAGAGGAAGGAAAGAAAGTTTCTCTCCCTCTGCCTGCTTTGCTCAGAGGACCGGATGAAGTCAGGGAGTTCTCCCTTTCACTGAGAAACGTGCGGGCTGCTGTTGCCTGGGCGCTCTCTTCTTTGCAAAAGAGTCTGCAGTTCCACGCTTTGAACCGTGGGAAGGCGCCGGGCTCTGCTAAGATTTCCCCCGGCGCTTCGTTTGCCCTGGGCCAAAGCGAGCCTTCACAATAGCTGAACGCTAACACTGCATACTCGTTCCACTTCCAGAACCGGGCTACGGCGAGGCAGTTCTCCGGGGGAAAACGGCCCTTCGCGAAGGGCAGATCTGCCGAGCTCATTGCGGGAAAGCGAAAGCAAAGGACGCTTTTCTCCCTCTAACCGCTTTCGTCAGAGGAACGGGGGAAGTCACAGTGTTCTTCCTCTCCCTGAGATACACACAATCTGACGTTGCCTCTGAGCTCCGTTGCTGGCAAAGAACTGAAAGTGACATACATTCCTGTGGGGAAACACAGGGCTTTGCTAGGATTTCTCTAGGCAGTGTGTTTTCCCTGGGCCTCACTGTAGCAACACGATCTCGCCAGGGCAACACTGCATGGCACTTCCTCCGCCAGGAGAGAGCTGCTGCTTTGTAGTTTGTGCTGGGAAACCTTGCTTTGGCAAGTGCGAATTGACCGCATTCAGGCAGAAGGAAAAGAGAATAGCAAGAGGCCTTTTCTCCCCGGCTGCTCTGCCAAGCCCTTCCAGCTCAAACTATGTCGTTGCTCCTCTGGAAGGATCCCTGCACCGCGGCGTAGTTTTTCCGAAGAAGCCCTGCGTTTGCAAGAGCAAATGAGGAATTCGTGGCAGGAAAGAGGAAGGAAAGAAAGTTTCTCTCCCTCTGCCTGCTTTGCTCAGAGGACCGGATGAAGTCAGGGAGTTCTCCCTTTCACTGAGAAACGTGCGGGCTGCTGTTGCCTGGGCGCTCTCTTCTTTGCAAAAGAGTCTGCAGTTCCACGCTTTGAACCGTGGAGAGGCGCCGGGCTCTGCTAAGATTTCCCCCGGCGCTTCGTTTGCCCTGGGCCAAAGCGAGCCTTCACAATAGCTGAACGCTAACACTGCATACTCGTTCCACTTCCAGAACCGGGCTACGGCGAGGCAGTTCTCCGGGGGAAAACGGCCCTTCGCGAAGGGCAGATCTGCCGAGCTCATTGCGGGAAAGCGAAAGCAAAGGACGCTTTTCTCCCTCTAACCGCTTTCGTCAGAGGAACGGGGGAAGTCACAGTGTTCTTCCTCTCCCTGAGATACACACAATCTGACGTTGCCTCTGAGCTCCGTTGCTGGCAAAGAACTGAAAGTGACATACATTCCTGTGGGGAAACACAGGGCTTTGCTAGGATTTCTCTAGGCAGTGTGTTTTCCCTGGGCCTCACTGTAGCAACACGATCTCGCCAGGGCAACACTGCATGGCACTTCCTCCGCCAGGAGAGAGCTGCTGCTTTGGAGTTTGTGCTGGGAAACCTTGCTTTGGCAAGTGCGAATTGACCGCATTCAGGCAGAAGGAAAAGAGAATAGCAAGAGGCCTTTTCTCCCCGGCTGCTCTGCCAAGCCCTTCCAGCTCAAACTATGTCGTTGCTCCTCTGGAAGGATCCCTGCACCGCGGCGTAGTTTTTCCGAAGAAGCCCTGCGTTTGCACGAGCAAATGAGGAATTCGTGGCAGGAAAGAGGAAGGAAAGAAAGTTTCTCTCCCTCTGCCTGCTTTGCTCAGAGGACCGGATGAAGTCAGGGAGTTCTCCCTTTCACTGAGAAACGTGCGGGCTGCTGTTGCCTGGGCGCTCTCTTCTTTGCAAAAGAGTCTGCAGTTCCACGCTTTGAACCGTGGAAAGGCGCCGGGCTCTGCTAAGATTTCCCCCGGCGCTTCGTTTGCCCTGGGCCAAAGCGAGCCTTCACAATAGCTGAACGCTAACACTGCATACTCGTTCCACTTCCAGAACCGGGCTACGGCGAGGCAGTTCTCCGGGGGAAAACGGCCCTTCGCGAAGGGCAGATCTGCCGAGCTCATTGCGGGAAAGCGAAAGCAAAGGACGCTTTTCTCCCTCTAACCGCTTTCGTCAGAGGAACGGGGGAAGTCACAGTGTTCTTCCTCTCCCTGAGATACACACAATCTGACGTTGCCTCTGAGCTCCGTTGCTGGCAAAGAACTGAAAGTGACATACATTCCTGTGGGGAAACACAGGGCTTTGCTAGGATTTCTCTAGGCAGTGTGTTTTCCCTGGGCCTCACTGTAGCAACACGATCTCGCCAGGGCAACACTGCATGGCACTTCCTCCGCCAGGAGAGAGCTGCTGCTTTGTAGTTTGTGCTGGGAAACCTTGCTTTGGCAAGTGCGAATTGACCGCATTCAGGCAGAAGGAAAAGAGAATAGCAAGAGGCCTTTTCTCCCCGGCTGCTCTGCCAAGCCCTTCCAGCTCAAACTATGTCGTTGCTCCTCTGGAAGGATCCCTGCACCGCGGCGTAGTTTTTCCGAAGAAGCCCTGCGTTTGCACGAGCAAATGAGGAATTCGTGGCAGGAAAGAGGAAGGAAAGAAAGTTTCTCTCCCTCTGCCTGCTTTGCTCAGAGGACCGGATGAAGTCAGGGAGTTCTCCCTTTCACTGAGAAACGTGCGGGCTGCTGTTGCCTGGGCGCTCTCTTCTTTGCAAAAGAGTCTGCAGTTCCACGCTTTGAACCGTGGAAAGGCGCCGGGCTCTGCTAAGATTTCCCCCGGCGCTTCGTTTGCCCTGGGCCAAAGCGAGCCTTCACAATAGCTGAACGCTAACACTGCATACTCGTTCCACTTCCAGAACCGGGCTACGGCGAGGCAGTTCTCCGGGGGAAAACGGCCCTTCGCGAAGGGCAGATCTGCCGAGCTCATTGCGGGAAAGCGAAAGCAAAGGACGCTTTTCTCCCTCTAACCGCTTTCGTCAGAGGAACGGGGGAAGTCACAGTGTTCTTCCTCTCCCTGAGATACACACAATCTGACGTTGCCTCTGAGCTCCGTTGCTGGCAAAGAACTGAAAGTGACATACATTCCTGTGGGGAAACACAGGGCTTTGCTAGGATTTCTCTAGGCAGTGTGTTTTCCCTGGGCCTCACTGTAGCAACACGATCTCGCCAGGGCAACACTGCATGGCACTTCCTCCGCCAGGAGAGAGCTGCTGCTTTGTAGTTTGTGCTGGGAAACCTTGCTTTGGCAAGTGCGAATTGACCGCATTCAGGCAGAAGGAAAAGAGAATAGCAAGAGGCCTTTTCTCCCCGGCTGCTCTGCCAAGCCCTTCCAGCTCAAACTATGTCGTTGCTCCTCTGGAAGGATCCCTGCACCGCGGCGTAGTTTTTCCGAAGAAGCCCTGCGTTTGCACGAGCAAATGAGGAATTCGTGGCAGGAAAGAGGAAGGAAAGAAAGTTTCTCTCCCTCTGCCTGCTTTGCTCAGAGGACCGGATGAAGTCAGGGAGTTCTCCCTTTCACTGAGAAACGTGCGGGCTGCTGTTGCCTGGGCGCTCTCTTCTTTGCAAAAGAGTCTGCAGTTCCACGCTTTGAACCGTGGAAAGGCGCCGGGCTCTGCTAAGATTTCCCCCGGCGCTTCGTTTGCCCTGGGCCAAAGCGAGCCTTCACAATAGCTGAACGCTAACACTGCATACTCGTTCCACTTCCAGAACCGGGCTACGGCGAGGCAGTTCTCCGGGGGAAAACGGCCCTTCGCGAAGGGCAGATCTGCCGAGCTCATTGCGGGAAAGCGAAAGCAAAGGACGCTTTTCTCCCTCTAACCGCTTTCGTCAGAGGAACGGGGGAAGTCACAGTGTTCTTCCTCTCCCTGAGATACACACAATCTGACGTTGCCTCTGAGCTCCGTTGCTGGCAAAGAACTGAAAGTGACATACATTCCTGTGGGGAAACACAGGGCTTTGCTAGGATTTCTCTAGGCAGTGTGTTTTCCCTGGGCCTCACTGTAGCAACACGATCTCGCCAGGGCAACACTGCATGGCACTTCCTCCGCCAGGAGAGAGCTGCTGCTTTGGAGTTTGTGCTGGGAAACCTTGCTTTGGCAAGTGCGAATTGACCGCATTCAGGCAGAAGGAAAAGAGAATAGCAAGAGGCCTTTTCTCCCCGGCTGCTCTGCCAAGCCCTTCCAGCTCAAACTATGTCGTTGCTCCTCTGGAAGGATCCCTGCACCGCGGCGTAGTTTTTCCGAAGAAGCCCTGCGTTTGCACGAGCAAATGAGGAATTCGTGGCAGGAAAGAGGAAGGAAAGAAAGTTTCTCTCCCTCTGCCTGCTTTGCTCAGAGGACCGGATGAAGTCAGGGAGTTCTCCCTTTCACTGAGAAACGTGCGGGCTGCTGTTGCCTGGGCGCTCTCTTCTTTGCAAAAGAGTCTGCAGTTCCACGCTTTGAACCGTGGAAAGGCGCCGGGCTCTGCTAAGATTTCCCCCGGCGCTTCGTTTGCCCTGGGCCAAAGCGAGCCTTCACAATAGCTGAACGCTAACACTGCATACTCGTTCCACTTCCAGAACCGGGCTACGGCGAGGCAGTTCTCCGGGGGAAAACGGCCCTTCGCGAAGGGCAGATCTGCCGAGCTCATTGCGGGAAAGCGAAAGCAAAGGACGCTTTTCTCCCTCTAACCGCTTTCGTCAGAGGAACGGGGGAAGTCACAGTGTTCTTCCTCTCCCTGAGATACACACAATCTGACGTTGCCTCTGAGCTCCGTTGCTGGCAAAGAACTGAAAGTGACATACATTCCTGTGGGGAAACACAGGGCTTTGCTAGGATTTCTCTAGGCAGTGTGTTTTCCCTGGGCCTCACTGTAGCAACACGATCTCGCCAGGGCAACACTGCATGGCACTTCCTCCGCCAGGAGAGAGCTGCTGCTTTGGAGTTTGTGCTGGGAAACCTTGCTTTGGCAAGTGCGAATTGACCGCATTCAGGCAGAAGGAAAAGAGAATAGCAAGAGGCCTTTTCTCCCCGGCTGCTCTGCCAAGCCCTTCCAGCTCAAACTATGTCGTTGCTCCTCTGGAAGGATCCCTGCACCGCGGCGTAGTTTTTCCGAAGAAGCCCTGCGTTTGCACGAGCAAATGAGGAATTCGTGGCAGGAAAGAGGAAGGAAAGAAAGTTTCTCTCCCTCTGCCTGCTTTGCTCAGAGGACCGGATGAAGTCAGGGAGTTCTCCCTTTCACTGAGAAACGTGCGGGCTGCTGTTGCCTGGGCGCTCTCTTCTTTGCAAAAGAGTCTGCAGTTCCACGCTTTGAACCGTGGAAAGGCGCCGGGCTCTGCTAAGATTTCCCCCGGCGCTTCGTTTGCCCTGGGCCAAAGCGAGCCTTCACAATAGCTGAACGCTAACACTGCATACTCGTTCCACTTCCAGAACCGGGCTACGGCGAGGCAGTTCTCCGGGGGAAAACGGCCCTTCGCGAAGGGCAGATCTGCCGAGCTCATTGCGGGAAAGCGAAAGCAAAGGACGCTTTTCTCCCTCTAACCGCTTTCGTCAGAGGAACGGGGGAAGTCACAGTGTTCTTCCTCTCCCTGAGATACACACAATCTGACGTTGCCTCTGAGCTCCGTTGCTGGCAAAGAACTGAAAGTGACATACATTCCTGTGGGGAAACACAGGGCTTTGCTAGGATTTCTCTAGGCAGTGTGTTTTCCCTGGGCCTCACTGTAGCAACACGATCTCGCCAGGGCAACACTGCATGGCACTTCCTCCGCCAGGAGAGAGCTGCTGCTTTGTAGTTTGTGCTGGGAAACCTTGCTTTGGCAAGTGCGAATTGACCGCATTCAGGCAGAAGGAAAAGAGAATAGCAAGAGGCCTTTTCTCCCCGGCTGCTCTGCCAAGCCCTTCCAGCTCAAACTATGTCGTTGCTCCTCTGGAAGGATCCCTGCACCGCGGCGTAGTTTTTCCGAAGAAGCCCTGCGTTTGCACGAGCAAATGAGGAATTCGTGGCAGGAAAGAGGAAGGAAAGAAAGTTTCTCTCCCTCTGCCTGCTTTGCTCAGAGGACCGGATGAAGTCAGGGAGTTCTCCCTTTCACTGAGAAACGTGCGGGCTGCTGTTGCCTGGGCGCTCTCTTCTTTGCAAAAGAGTCTGCAGTTCCACGCTTTGAACCGTGGAAAGGCGCCGGGCTCTGCTAAGATTTCCCCCGGCGCTTCGTTTGCCCTGGGCCAAAGCGAGCCTTCACAATAGCTGAACGCTAACACTGCATACTCGTTCCACTTCCAGAACCGGGCTACGGCGAGGCAGTTCTCCGGGGGAAAACGGCCCTTCGCGAAGGGCAGATCTGCCGAGCTCATTGCGGGAAAGCGAAAGCAAAGGACGCTTTTCTCCCTCTAACCGCTTTCGTCAGAGGAACGGGGGAAGTCACAGTGTTCTTCCTCTCCCTGAGATACACACAATCTGACGTTGCCTCTGAGCTCCGTTGCTGGCAAAGAACTGAAAGTGACATACATTCCTGTGGGGAAACACAGGGCTTTGCTAGGATTTCTCTAGGCAGTGTGTTTTCCCTGGGCCTCACTGTAGCAACACGATCTCGCCAGGGCAACACTGCATGGCACTTCCTCCGCCAGGAGAGAGCTGCTGCTTTGTAGTTTGTGCTGGGAAACCTTGCTTTGGCAAGTGCGAATTGACCGCATTCAGGCAGAAGGAAAAGAGAATAGCAAGAGGCCTTTTCTCCCCGGCTGCTCTGCCAAGCCCTTCCAGCTCAAACTATGTCGTTGCTCCTCTGGAAGGATCCCTGCACCGCGGCGTAGTTTTTCCGAAGAAGCCCTGCGTTTGCACGAGCAAATGAGGAATTCGTGGCAGGAAAGAGGAAGGAAAGAAAGTTTCTCTCCCTCTGCCTGCTTTGCTCAGAGGACCGGATGAAGTCAGGGAGTTCTCCCTTTCACTGAGAAACGTGCGGGCTGCTGTTGCCTGGGCGCTCTCTTCTTTGCAAAAGAGTCTGCAGTTCCACGCTTTGAACCGTGGAAAGGCGCCGGGCTCTGCTAAGATTTCCCCCGGCGCTTCGTTTGCCCTGGGCCAAAGCGAGCCTTCACAATAGCTGAACGCTAACACTGCATACTCGTTCCACTTCCAGAACCGGGCTACGGCGAGGCAGTTCTCCGGGGGAAAACGGCCCTTCGCGAAGGGCAGATCTGCCGAGCTCATTGCGGGAAAGCGAAAGCAAAGGACGCTTTTCTCCCTCTAACCGCTTTCGTCAGAGGAACGGGGGAAGTCACAGTGTTCTTCCTCTCCCTGAGATACACACAATCTGACGTTGCCTCTGAGCTCCGTTGCTGGCAAAGAACTGAAAGTGACATACATTCCTGTGGGGAAACACAGGGCTTTGCTAGGATTTCTCTAGGCAGTGTGTTTTCCCTGGGCCTCACTGTAGCAACACGATCTCGCCAGGGCAACACTGCATGGCACTTCCTCCGCCAGGAGAGAGCTGCTGCTTTGTAGTTTGTGCTGGGAAACCTTGCTTTGGCAAGTGCGAATTGACCGCATTCAGGCAGAAGGAAAAGAGAATAGCAAGAGGCCTTTTCTCCCCGGCTGCTCTGCCAAGCCCTTCCAGCTCAAACTATGTCGTTGCTCCTCTGGAAGGATCCCTGCACCGCGGCGTAGTTTTTCCGAAGAAGCCCTGCGTTTGCACGAGCAAATGAGGAATTCGTGGCAGGAAAGAGGAAGGAAAGAAAGTTTCTCTCCCTCTGCCTGCTTTGCTCAGAGGACCGGATGAAGTCAGGGAGTTCTCCCTTTCACTGAGAAACGTGCGGGCTGCTGTTGCCTGGGCGCTCTCTTCTTTGCAAAAGAGTCTGCAGTTCCACGCTTTGAACCGTGGAAAGGCGCCGGGCTCTGCTAAGATTTCCCCCGGCGCTTCGTTTGCCCTGGGCCAAAGCGAGCCTTCACAATAGCTGAACGCTAACACTGCATACTCGTTCCACTTCCAGAACCGGGCTACGGCGAGGCAGTTCTCCGGGGGAAAACGGCCCTTCGCGAAGGGCAGATCTGCCGAGCTCATTGCGGGAAAGCGAAAGCAAAGGACGCTTTTCTCCCTCTAACCGCTTTCGTCAGAGGAACGGGGGAAGTCACAGTGTTCTTCCTCTCCCTGAGATACACACAATCTGACGTTGCCTCTGAGCTCCGTTGCTGGCAAAGAACTGAAAGTGACATACATTCCTGTGGGGAAACACAGGGCTTTGCTAGGATTTCTCTAGGCAGTGTGTTTTCCCTGGGCCTCACTGTAGCAACACGATCTCGCCAGGGCAACACTGCATGGCACTTCCTCCGCCAGGAGAGAGCTGCTGCTTTGTAGTTTGTGCTGGGAAACCTTGCTTTGGCAAGTGCGAATTGACCGCATTCAGGCAGAAGGAAAAGAGAATAGCAAGAGGCCTTTTCTCCCCGGCTGCTCTGCCAAGCCCTTCCAGCTCAAACTATGTCGTTGCTCCTCTGGAAGGATCCCTGCACCGCGGCGTAGTTTTTCCGAAGAAGCCCTGCGTTTGCACGAGCAAATGAGGAATTCGTGGCAGGAAAGAGGAAGGAAAGAAAGTTTCTCTCCCTCTGCCTGCTTTGCTCAGAGGACCGGATGAAGTCAGGGAGTTCTCCCTTTCACTGAGAAACGTGCGGGCTGCTGTTGCCTGGGCGCTCTCTTCTTTGCAAAAGAGTCTGCAGTTCCACGCTTTGAACCGTGGAAAGGCGCCGGGCTCTGCTAAGATTTCCCCCGGCGCTTCGTTTGCCCTGGGCCAAAGCGAGCCTTCACAATAGCTGAACGCTAACACTGCATACTCGTTCCACTTCCAGAACCGGGCTACGGCGAGGCAGTTCTCCGGGGGAAAACCTGCCGAGCTCATTGCGGGAAAGCGAAAGCAAAGGACGCTTTTCTCCCTCTAACCGCTTTCGTCAGAGGAACGGGGGAAGTCACAGTGTTCTTCCTCTCCCTGAGATACACACAATCTGACGTTGCCTCTGAGCTCCGTTGCTGGCAAAGAACTGAAAGTGACATACATTCCTGTGGGGAAACACAGGGCTTTGCTAGGATTTCTCTAGGCAGTGTGTTTTCCCTGGGCCTCACTGTAGCAACACGATCTCGCCAGGGCAACACTGCATGGCACTTCCTCCGCCAGGAGAGAGCTGCTGCTTTGTAGTTTGTGCTGGGAAACCTTGCTTTGGCAAGTGCGAATTGACCGCATTCAGGCAGAAGGAAAAGAGAATAGCAAGAGGCCTTTTCTCCCCGGCTGCTCTGCCAAGCCCTTCCAGCTCAAACTATGTCGTTGCTCCTCTGGAAGGATCCCTGCACCGCGGCGTAGTTTTTCCGAAGAAGCCCTGCGTTTGCACGAGCAAATGAGGAATTCGTGGCAGGAAAGAGGAAGGAAAGAAAGTTTCTCTCCCTCTGCCTGCTTTGCTCAGAGGACCGGATGAAGTCAGGGAGTTCTCCCTTTCACTGAGAAACGTGCGGGCTGCTGTTGCCTGGGCGCTCTCTTCTTTGCAAAAGAGTCTGCAGTTCCACGCTTTGAACCGTGGAAAGGCGCCGGGCTCTGCTAAGATTTCCCCCGGCGCTTCGTTTGCCCTGGGCCAAAGCGAGCCTTCACAATAGCTGAACGCTAACACTGCATACTCGTTCCACTTCCAGAACCGGGCTACGGCGAGGCAGTTCTCCGGGGGAAAACCTGCCGAGCTCATTGCGGGAAAGCGAAAGCAAAGGACGCTTTTCTCCCTCTAACCGCTTTCGTCAGAGGAACGGGGGAAGTCACAGTGTTCTTCCTCTCCCTGAGATACACACAATCTGACGTTGCCTCTGAGCTCCGTTGCTGGCAAAGAACTGAAAGTGACATACATTCCTGTGGGGAAACACAGGGCTTTGCTAGGATTTCTCTAGGCAGTGTGTTTTCCCTGGGCCTCACTGTAGCAACACGATCTCGCCAGGGCAACACTGCATGGCACTTCCTCCGCCAGGAGAGAGCTGCTGCTTTGTAGTTTGTGCTGGGAAACCTTGCTTTGGCAAGTGCGAATTGACCGCATTCAGGCAGAAGGAAAAGAGAATAGCAAGAGGCCTTTTCTCCCCGGCTGCTCTGCCAAGCCCTTCCAGCTCAAACTATGTCGTTGCTCCTCTGGAAGGATCCCTGCACCGCGGCGTAGTTTTTCCGAAGAAGCCCTGCGTTTGCACGAGCAAATGAGGAATTCGTGGCAGGAAAGAGGAAGGAAAGAAAGTTTCTCTCCCTCTGCCTGCTTTGCTCAGAGGACCGGATGAAGTCAGGGAGTTCTCCCTTTCACTGAGAAACGTGCGGGCTGCTGTTGCCTGGGCGCTCTCTTCTTTGCAAAAGAGTCTGCAGTTCCACGCTTTGAACCGTGGAAAGGCGCCGGGCTCTGCTAAGATTTCCCCCGGCGCTTCGTTTGCCCTGGGCCAAAGCGAGCCTTCACAATAGCTGAACGCTAACACTGCATACTCGTTCCACTTCCAGAACCGGGCTACGGCGAGGCAGTTCTCCGGGGGAAAACGGCCCTTCGCGAAGGGCAGATCTGCCGAGCTCATTGCGGGAAAGCGAAAGCAAAGGACGCTTTTCTCCCTCTAACCGCTTTCGTCAGAGGAACGGGGGAAGTCACAGTGTTCTTCCTCTCCCTGAGATACACACAATCTGACGTTGCCTCTGAGCTCCGTTGCTGGCAAAGAACTGAAAGTGACATACATTCCTGTGGGGAAACACAGGGCTTTGCTAGGATTTCTCTAGGCAGTGTGTTTTCCCTGGGCCTCACTGTAGCAACACGATCTCGCCAGGGCAACACTGCATGGCACTTCCTCCGCCAGGAGAGAGCTGCTGCTTTGTAGTTTGTGCTGGGAAACCTTGCTTTGGCAAGTGCGAATTGACCGCATTCAGGCAGAAGGAAAAGAGAATAGCAAGAGGCCTTTTCTCCCCGGCTGCTCTGCCAAGCCCTTCCAGCTCAAACTATGTCGTTGCTCCTCTGGAAGGATCCCTGCACCGCGGCGTAGTTTTTCCGAAGAAGCCCTGCGTTTGCACGAGCAAATGAGGAATTCGTGGCAGGAAAGAGGAAGGAAAGAAAGTTTCTCTCCCTCTGCCTGCTTTGCTCAGAGGACCGGATGAAGTCAGGGAGTTCTCCCTTTCACTGAGAAACGTGCGGGCTGCTGTTGCCTGGGCGCTCTCTTCTTTGCAAAAGAGTCTGCAGTTCCACGCTTTGAACCGTGGAAAGGCGCCGGGCTCTGCTAAGATTTCCCCCGGCGCATCGTTTGCCCTGGGCCAAAGCGAGCCTTCACAATAGCTGAACGCTAACACTGCATACTCGTTCCACTTCCAGAACCGGGCTACGGCGAGGCAGTTCTCCGGGGGAAAACGGCCCTTCGCGAAGGGCAGATCTGCCGAGCTCATTGCGGGAAAGCGAAAGCAAAGGACGCTTTTCTCCCTCTAACCGCTTTCGTCAGAGGAACGGGGGAAGTCACAGTGTTCTTCCTCTCCCTGAGATACACACAATCTGACGTTGCCTCTGAGCTCCGTTGCTGGCAAAGAACTGAAAGTGACATACATTCCTGTGGGGAAACACAGGGCTTTGCTAGGATTTCTCTAGGCAGTGTGTTTTCCCTGGGCCTCACTGTAGCAACACGATCTCGCCAGGGCAACACTGCATGGCACTTCCTCCGCCAGGAGAGAGCTGCTGCTTTGTAGTTTGTGCTGGGAAACCTTGCTTTGGCAAGTGCGAATTGACCGCATTCAGGCAGAAGGAAAAGAGAATAGCAAGAGGCCTTTTCTCCCCGGCTGCTCTGCCAAGCCCTTCCAGCTCAAACTATGTCGTTGCTCCTCTGGAAGGATCCCTGCACCGCGGCGTAGTTTTTCCGAAGAAGCCCTGCGTTTGCACGAGCAAATGAGGAATTCGTGGCAGGAAAGAGGAAGGAAAGAAAGTTTCTCTCCCTCTGCCTGCTTTGCTCAGAGGACCGGATGAAGTCAGGGAGTTCTCCCTTTCACTGAGAAACGTGCGGGCTGCTGTTGCCTGGGCGCTCTCTTCTTTGCAAAAGAGTCTGCAGTTCCACGCTTTGAACCGTGGAAAGGCGCCGGGCTCTGCTAAGATTTCCCCCGGCGCTTCGTTTGCCCTGGGCCAAAGCGAGCCTTCACAATAGCTGAACGCTAACACTGCATACTCGTTCCACTTCCAGAACCGGGCTACGGCGAGGCAGTTCTCCGGGGGAAAACGGCCCTTCGCGAAGGGCAGATCTGCCGAGCTCATTGCGGGAAAGCGAAAGCAAAGGACGCTTTTCTCCCTCTAACCGCTTTCGTCAGAGGAACGGGGGAAGTCACAGTGTTCTTCCTCTCCCTGAGATACACACAATCTGACGTTGCCTCTGAGCTCCGTTGCTGGCAAAGAACTGAAAGTGACATACATTCCTGTGGGGAAACACAGGGCTTTGCTAGGATTTCTCTAGGCAGTGTGTTTTCCCTGGGCCTCACTGTAGCAACACGATCTCGCCAGGGCAACACTGCATGGCACTTCCTCCGCCAGGAGAGAGCTGCTGCTTTGTAGTTTGTGCTGGGAAACCTTGCTTTGGCAAGTGCGAATTGACCGCATTCAGGCAGAAGGAAAAGAGAATAGCAAGAGGCCTTTTCTCCCCGGCTGCTCTGCCAAGCCCTTCCAGCTCAAACTATGTCGTTGCTCCTCTGGAAGGATCCCTGCACCGCGGCGTAGTTTTTCCGAAGAAGCCCTGCGTTTGCACGAGCAAATGAGGAATTCGTGGCAGGAAAGAGGAAGGAAAGAAAGTTTCTCTCCCTCTGCCTGCTTTGCTCAGAGGACCGGATGAAGTCAGGGAGTTCTCCCTTTCACTGAGAAACGTGCGGGCTGCTGTTGCCTGGGCGCTCTCTTCTTTGCAAAAGAGTCTGCAGTTCCACGCTTTGAACCGTGGAAAGGCGCCGGGCTCTGCTAAGATTTCCCCCGGCGCTTCGTTTGCCCTGGGCCAAAGCGAGCCTTCACAATAGCTGAACGCTAACACTGCATACTCGTTCCACTTCCAGAACCGGGCTACGGCGAGGCAGTTCTCCGGGGGAAAACGGCCCTTCGCGAAGGGCAGATCTGCCGAGCTCATTGCGGGAAAGCGAAAGCAAAGGACGCTTTTCTCCCTCTAACCGCTTTCGTCAGAGGAACGGGGGAAGTCACAGTGTTCTTCCTCTCCCTGAGATACACACAATCTGACGTTGCCTCTGAGCTCCGTTGCTGGCAAAGAACTGAAAGTGACATACATTCCTGTGGGGAAACACAGGGCTTTGCTAGGATTTCTCTAGGCAGTGTGTTTTCCCTGGGCCTCACTGTAGCAACACGATCTCGCCAGGGCAACACTGCATGGCACTTCCTCCGCCAGGAGAGAGCTGCTGCTTTGTAGTTTGTGCTGGGAAACCTTGCTTTGGCAAGTGCGAATTGACCGCATTCAGGCAGAAGGAAAAGAGAATAGCAAGAGGCCTTTTCTCCCCGGCTGCTCTGCCAAGCCCTTCCAGCTCAAACTATGTCGTTGCTCCTCTGGAAGGATCCCTGCACCGCGGCGTAGTTTTTCCGAAGAAGCCCTGCGTTTGCACGAGCAAATGAGGAATTCGTGGCAGGAAAGAGGAAGGAAAGAAAGTTTCTCTCCCTCTGCCTGCTTTGCTCAGAGGACCGGATGAAGTCAGGGAGTTCTCCCTTTCACTGAGAAACGTGCGGGCTGCTGTTGCCTGGGCGCTCTCTTCTTTGCAAAAGAGTCTGCAGTTCCACGCTTTGAACCGTGGAAAGGCGCCGGGCTCTGCTAAGATTTCCCCCGGCGCTTCGTTTGCCCTGGGCCAAAGCGAGCCTTCACAATAGCTGAACGCTAACACTGCATACTCGTTCCACTTCCAGAACCGGGCTACGGCGAGGCAGTTCTCCGGGGGAAAACGGCCCTTCGCGAAGGGCAGATCTGCCGAGCTCATTGCGGGAAAGCGAAAGCAAAGGACGCTTTTCTCCCTCTAACCGCTTTCGTCAGAGGAACGGGGGAAGTCACAGTGTTCTTCCTCTCCCTGAGATACACACAATCTGACGTTGCCTCTGAGCTCCGTTGCTGGCAAAGAACTGAAAGTGACATACATTCCTGTGGGGAAACACAGGGCTTTGCTAGGATTTCTCTAGGCAGTGTGTTTTCCCTGGGCCTCACTGTAGCAACACGATCTCGCCAGGGCAACACTGCATGGCACTTCCTCCGCCAGGAGAGAGCTGCTGCTTTGTAGTTTGTGCTGGGAAACCTTGCTTTGGCAAGTGCGAATTGACCGCATTCAGGCAGAAGGAAAAGAGAATAGCAAGAGGCCTTTTCTCCCCGGCTGCTCTGCCAAGCCCTTCCAGCTCAAACTATGTCGTTGCTCCTCTGGAAGGATCCCTGCACCGCGGCGTAGTTTTTCCGAAGAAGCCCTGCGTTTGCACGAGCAAATGAGGAATTCGTGGCAGGAAAGAGGAAGGAAAGAAAGTTTCTCTCCCTCTGCCTGCTTTGCTCAGAGGACCGGATGAAGTCAGGGAGTTCTCCCTTTCACTGAGAAACGTGCGGGCTGCTGTTGCCTGGGCGCTCTCTTCTTTGCAAAAGAGTCTGCAGTTCCACGCTTTGAACCGTGGAAAGGCGCCGGGCTCTGCTAAGATTTCCCCCGGCGCTTCGTTTGCCCTGGGCCAAAGCGAGCCTTCACAATAGCTGAACGCTAACACTGCATACTCGTTCCACTTCCAGAACCGGGCTACGGCGAGGCAGTTCTCCGGGGGAAAACGGCCCTTCGCGAAGGGCAGATCTGCCGAGCTCATTGCGGGAAAGCGAAAGCAAAGGACGCTTTTCTCCCTCTAACCGCTTTCGTCAGAGGAACGGGGGAAGTCACAGTGTTCTTCCTCTCCCTGAGATACACACAATCTGACGTTGCCTCTGAGCTCCGTTGCTGGCAAAGAACTGAAAGTGACATACATTCCTGTGGGGAAACACAGGGCTTTGCTAGGATTTCTCTAGGCAGTGTGTTTTCCCTGGGCCTCACTGTAGCAACACGATCTCGCCAGGGCAACACTGCATGGCACTTCCTCCGCCAGGAGAGAGCTGCTGCTTTGTAGTTTGTGCTGGGAAACCTTGCTTTGGCAAGTGCGAATTGACCGCATTCAGGCAGAAGGAAAAGAGAATAGCAAGAGGCCTTTTCTCCCCGGCTGCTCTGCCAAGCCCTTCCAGCTCAAACTATGTCGTTGCTCCTCTGGAAGGATCCCTGCACCGCGGCGTAGTTTTTCCGAAGAAGCCCTGCGTTTGCACGAGCAAATGAGGAATTCGTGGCAGGAAAGAGGAAGGAAAGAAAGTTTCTCTCCCTCTGCCTGCTTTGCTCAGAGGACCGGATGAAGTCAGGGAGTTCTCCCTTTCACTGAGAAACGTGCGGGCTGCTGTTGCCTGGGCGCTCTCTTCTTTGCAAAAGAGTCTGCAGTTCCACGCTTTGAACCGTGGAAAGGCGCCGGGCTCTGCTAAGATTTCCCCCGGCGCTTCGTTTGCCCTGGGCCAAAGCGAGCCTTCACAATAGCTGAACGCTAACACTGCATACTCGTTCCACTTCCAGAACCGGGCTACGGCGAGGCGGTTCTCCGGGGGAAAACGGCCCTTCGCGAAGGGCAGATCTGCCGAGCTCATTGCGGGAAAGCGAAAGCAAAGGACGCTTTTCTCCCTCTAACCGCTTTCGTCAGAGGAACGGGGGAAGTCACAGTGTTCTTCCTCTCCCTGAGATACACACAATCTGACGTTGCCTCTGAGCTCCGTTGCTGGCAAAGAACTGAAAGTGACATACATTCCTGTGGGGAAACACAGGGCTTTGCTAGGATTTCTCTAGGCAGTGTGTTTTCCCTGGGCCTCACTGTAGCAACACGATCTCGCCAGGGCAACACTGCATGGCACTTCCTCCGCCAGGAGAGAGCTGCTGCTTTGTAGTTTGTGCTGGGAAACCTTGCTTTGGCAAGTGCGAATTGACCGCATTCAGGCAGAAGGAAAAGAGAATAGCAAGAGGCCTTTTCTCCCCGGCTGCTCTGCCAAGCCCTTCCAGCTCAAACTATGTCGTTGCTCCTCTGGAAGGATCCCTGCACCGCGGCGTAGTTTTTCCGAAGAAGCCCTGCGTTTGCACGAGCAAATGAGGAATTCGTGGCAGGAAAGAGGAAGGAAAGAAAGTTTCTCTCCCTCTGCCTGCTTTGCTCAGAGGACCGGATGAAGTCAGGGAGTTCTCCCTTTCACTGAGAAACGTGCGGGCTGCTGTTGCCTGGGCGCTCTCTTCTTTGCAAAAGAGTCTGCAGTTCCACGCTTTGAACCGTGGAAAGGCGCCGGGCTCTGCTAAGATTTCCCCCGGCGCTTCGTTTGCCCTGGGCCAAAGCGAGCCTTCACAATAGCTGAACGCTAACACTGCATACTCGTTCCACTTCCAGAACCGGGCTACGGCGAGGCAGTTCTCCGGGGGAAAACGGCCCTTCGCGAAGGGCAGATCTGCCGAGCTCATTGCGGGAAAGCGAAAGCAAAGGACGCTTTTCTCCCTCTAACCGCTTTCGTCAGAGGAACGGGGGAAGTCACAGTGTTCTTCCTCTCCCTGAGATACACACAATCTGACGTTGCCTCTGAGCTCCGTTGCTGGCAAAGAACTGAAAGTGACATACATTCCTGTGGGGAAACACAGGGCTTTGCTAGGATTTCTCTAGGCAGTGTGTTTTCCCTGGGCCTCACTGTAGCAACACGATCTCGCCAGGGCAACACTGCATGGCACTTCCTCCGCCAGGAGAGAGCTGCTGCTTTGTAGTTTGTGCTGGGAAACCTTGCTTTGGCAAGTGCGAATTGACCGCATTCAGGCAGAAGGAAAAGAGAATAGCAAGAGGCCTTTTCTCCCCGGCTGCTCTGCCAAGCCCTTCCAGCTCAAACTATGTCGTTGCTCCTCTGGAAGGATCCCTGCACCGCGGCGTAGTTTTTCCGAAGAAGCCCTGCGTTTGCACGAGCAAATGAGGAATTCGTGGCAGGAAAGAGGAAGGAAAGAAAGTTTCTCTCCCTCTGCCTGCTTTGCTCAGAGGACCGGATGAAGTCAGGGAGTTCTCCCTTTCACTGAGAAACGTGCGGGCTGCTGTTGCCTGGGCGCTCTCTTCTTTGCAAAAGAGTCTGCAGTTCCACGCTTTGAACCGTGGAAAGGCGCCGGGCTCTGCTAAGATTTCCCCCGGCGCTTCGTTTGCCCTGGGCCAAAGCGAGCCTTCACAATAGCTGAACGCTAACACTGCATACTCGTTCCACTTCCAGAACCGGGCTACGGCGAGGCAGTTCTCCGGGGGAAAACGGCCCTTCGCGAAGGGCAGATCTGCCGAGCTCATTGCGGGAAAGCGAAAGCAAAGGACGCTTTTCTCCCTCTAACCGCTTTCGTCAGAGGAACGGGGGAAGTCACAGTGTTCTTCCTCTCCCTGAGATACACACAATCTGACGTTGCCTCTGAGCTCCGTTGCTGGCAAAGAACTGAAAGTGACATACATTCCTGTGGGGAAACACAGGGCTTTGCTAGGATTTCTCTAGGCAGTGTGTTTTCCCTGGGCCTCACTGTAGCAACACGATCTCGCCAGGGCAACACTGCATGGCACTTCCTCCGCCAGGAGAGAGCTGCTGCTTTGTAGTTTGTGCTGGGAAACCTTGCTTTGGCAAGTGCGAATTGACCGCATTCAGGCAGAAGGAAAAGAGAATAGCAAGAGGCCTTTTCTCCCCGGCTGCTCTGCCAAGCCCTTCCAGCTCAAACTATGTCGTTGCTCCTCTGGAAGGATCCCTGCACCGCGGCGTAGTTTTTCCGAAGAAGCCCTGCGTTTGCACGAGCAAATGAGGAATTCGTGGCAGGAAAGAGGAAGGAAAGAAAGTTTCTCTCCCTCTGCCTGCTTTGCTCAGAGGACCGGATGAAGTCAGGGAGTTCTCCCTTTCACTGAGAAACGTGCGGGCTGCTGTTGCCTGGGCGCTCTCTTCTTTGCAAAAGAGTCTGCAGTTCCACGCTTTGAACCGTGGAAAGGCGCCGGGCTCTGCTAAGATTTCCCCCGGCGCTTCGTTTGCCCTGGGCCAAAGCGAGCCTTCACAATAGCTGAACGCTAACACTGCATACTCGTTCCACTTCCAGAACCGGGCTACGGCGAGGCAGTTCTCCGGGGGAAAACGGCCCTTCGCGAAGGGCAGATCTGCCGAGCTCATTGCGGGAAAGCGAAAGCAAAGGACGCTTTTCTCCCTCTAACCGCTTTCGTCAGAGGAACGGGGGAAGTCACAGTGTTCTTCCTCTCCCTGAGATACACACAATCTGACGTTGCCTCTGAGCTCCGTTGCTGGCAAAGAACTGAAAGTGACATACATTCCTGTGGGGAAACACAGGGCTTTGCTAGGATTTCTCTAGGCAGTGTGTTTTCCCTGGGCCTCACTGTAGCAACACGATCTCGCCAGGGCAACACTGCATGGCACTTCCTCCGCCAGGAGAGAGCTGCTGCTTTGTAGTTTGTGCTGGGAAACCTTGCTTTGGCAAGTGCGAATTGACCGCATTCAGGCAGAAGGAAAAGAGAATAGCAAGAGGCCTTTTCTCCCCGGCTGCTCTGCCAAGCCCTTCCAGCTCAAACTATGTCGTTGCTCCTCTGGAAGGATCCCTGCACCGCGGCGTAGTTTTTCCGAAGAAGCCCTGCGTTTGCACGAGCAAATGAGGAATTCGTGGCAGGAAAGAGGAAGGAAAGAAAGTTTCTCTCCCTCTGCCTGCTTTGCTCAGAGGACCGGATGAAGTCAGGGAGTTCTCCCTTTCACTGAGAAACGTGCGGGCTGCTGTTGCCTGGGCGCTCTCTTCTTTGCAAAAGAGTCTGCAGTTCCACGCTTTGAACCGTGGAAAGGCGCCGGGCTCTGCTAAGATTTCCCCCGGCGCTTCGTTTGCCCTGGGCCAAAGCGAGCCTTCACAATAGCTGAACGCTAACACTGCATACTCGTTCCACTTCCAGAACCGGGCTACGGCGAGGCAGTTCTCCGGGGGAAAACGGCCCTTCGCGAAGGGCAGATCTGCCGAGCTCATTGCGGGAAAGCGAAAGCAAAGGACGCTTTTCTCCCTCTAACCGCTTTCGTCAGAGGAACGGGGGAAGTCACAGTGTTCTTCCTCTCCCTGAGATACACACAATCTGACGTTGCCTCTGAGCTCCGTTGCTGGCAAAGAACTGAAAGTGACATACATTCCTGTGGGGAAACACAGGGCTTTGCTAGGATTTCTCTAGGCAGTGTGTTTTCCCTGGGCCTCACTGTAGCAACACGATCTCGCCAGGGCAACACTGCATGGCACTTCCTCCGCCAGGAGAGAGCTGCTGCTTTGTAGTTTGTGCTGGGAAACCTTGCTTTGGCAAGTGCGAATTGACCGCATTCAGGCAGAAGGAAAAGAGAATAGCAAGAGGCCTTTTCTCCCCGGCTGCTCTGCCAAGCCCTTCCAGCTCAAACTATGTCGTTGCTCCTCTGGAAGGATCCCTGCACCGCGGCGTAGTTTTTCCGAAGAAGCCCTGCGTTTGCACGAGCAAATGAGGAATTCGTGGCAGGAAAGAGGAAGGAAAGAAAGTTTCTCTCCCTCTGCCTGCTTTGCTCAGAGGACCGGATGAAGTCAGGGAGTTCTCCCTTTCACTGAGAAACGTGCGGGCTGCTGTTGCCTGGGCGCTCTCTTCTTTGCAAAAGAGTCTGCAGTTCCACGCTTTGAACCGTGGAAAGGCGCCGGGCTCTGCTAAGATTTCCCCCGGCGCTTCGTTTGCCCTGGGCCAAAGCGAGCCTTCACAATAGCTGAACGCTAACACTGCATACTCGTTCCACTTCCAGAACCGGGCTACGGCGAGGCAGTTCTCCGGGGGAAAACGGCCCTTCGCGAAGGGCAGATCTGCCGAGCTCATTGCGGGAAAGCGAAAGCAAAGGACGCTTTTCTCCCTCTAACCGCTTTCGTCAGAGGAACGGGGGAAGTCACAGTGTTCTTCCTCTCCCTGAGATACACACAATCTGACGTTGCCTCTGAGCTCCGTTGCTGGCAAAGAACTGAAAGTGACATACATTCCTGTGGGGAAACACAGGGCTTTGCTAGGATTTCTCTAGGCAGTGTGTTTTCCCTGGGCCTCACTGTAGCAACACGATCTCGCCAGGGCAACACTGCATGGCACTTCCTCCGCCAGGAGAGAGCTGCTGCTTTGTAGTTTGTGCTGGGAAACCTTGCTTTGGCAAGTGCGAATTGACCGCATTCAGGCAGAAGGAAAAGAGAATAGCAAGAGGCCTTTTCTCCCCGGCTGCTCTGCCAAGCCCTTCCAGCTCAAACTATGTCGTTGCTCCTCTGGAAGGATCCCTGCACCGCGGCGTAGTTTTTCCGAAGAAGCCCTGCGTTTGCACGAGCAAATGAGGAATTCGTGGCAGGAAAGAGGAAGGAAAGAAAGTTTCTCTCCCTCTGCCTGCTTTGCTCAGAGGACCGGATGAAGTCAGGGAGTTCTCCCTTTCACTGAGAAACGTGCGGGCTGCTGTTGCCTGGGCGCTCTCTTCTTTGCAAAAGAGTCTGCAGTTCCACGCTTTGAACCGTGGAAAGGCGCCGGGCTCTGCTAAGATTTCCCCCGGCGCTTCGTTTGCCCTGGGCCAAAGCGAGCCTTCACAATAGCTGAACGCTAACACTGCATACTCGTTCCACTTCCAGAACCGGGCTACGGCGAGGCAGTTCTCCGGGGGAAAACGGCCCTTCGCGAAGGGCAGATCTGCCGAGCTCATTGCGGGAAAGCGAAAGCAAAGGACGCTTTTCTCCCTCTAACCGCTTTCGTCAGAGGAACGGGGGAAGTCACAGTGTTCTTCCTCTCCCTGAGATACACACAATCTGACGTTGCCTCTGAGCTCCGTTGCTGGCAAAGAACTGAAAGTGACATACATTCCTGTGGGGAAACACAGGGCTTTGCTAGGATTTCTCTAGGCAGTGTGTTTTCCCTGGGCCTCACTGTAGCAACACGATCTCGCCAGGGCAACACTGCATGGCACTTCCTCCGCCAGGAGAGAGCTGCTGCTTTGTAGTTTGTGCTGGGAAACCTTGCTTTGGCAAGTGCGAATTGACCGCATTCAGGCAGAAGGAAAAGAGAATAGCAAGAGGCCTTTTCTCCCCGGCTGCTCTGCCAAGCCCTTCCAGCTCAAACTATGTCGTTGCTCCTCTGGAAGGATCCCTGCACCGCGGCGTAGTTTTTCCGAAGAAGCCCTGCGTTTGCACGAGCAAATGAGGAATTCGTGGCAGGAAAGAGGAAGGAAAGAAAGTTTCTCTCCCTCTGCCTGCTTTGCTCAGAGGACCGGATGAAGTCAGGGAGTTCTCCCTTTCACTGAGAAACGTGCGGGCTGCTGTTGCCTGGGCGCTCTCTTCTTTGCAAAAGAGTCTGCAGTTCCACGCTTTGAACCGTGGAAAGGCGCCGGGCTCTGCTAAGATTTCCCCCGGCGCTTCGTTTGCCCTGGGCCAAAGCGAGCCTTCACAATAGCTGAACGCTAACACTGCATACTCGTTCCACTTCCAGAACCGGGCTACGGCGAGGCAGTTCTCCGGGGGAAAACGGCCCTTCGCGAAGGGCAGATCTGCCGAGCTCATTGCGGGAAAGCGAAAGCAAAGGACGCTTTTCTCCCTCTAACCGCTTTCGTCAGAGGAACGGGGGAAGTCACAGTGTTCTTCCTCTCCCTGAGATACACACAATCTGACGTTGCCTCTGAGCTCCGTTGCTGGCAAAGAACTGAAAGTGACATACATTCCTGTGGGGAAACACAGGGCTTTGCTAGGATTTCTCTAGGCAGTGTGTTTTCCCTGGGCCTCACTGCAGCAACACGATCTCGCCAGGGCAACACTGCATGGCACTTCCTCCGCCAGGAGAGAGCTGCTGCTTTGTAGTTTGTGCTGGGAAACCTTGCTTTGGCAAGTGCGAATTGACCGCATTCAGGCAGAAGGAAAAGAGAATAGCAAGAGGCCTTTTCTCCCCGGCTGCTCTGCCAAGCCCTTCCAGCTCAAACTATGTCGTTGCTCCTCTGGAAGGATCCCTGCACCGCGGCGTAGTTTTTCCGAAGAAGCCCTGCGTTTGCACGAGCAAATGAGGAATTCGTGGCAGGAAAGAGGAAGGAAAGAAAGTTTCTCTCCCTCTGCCTGCTTTGCTCAGAGGACCGGATGAAGTCAGGGAGTTCTCCCTTTCACTGAGAAACGTGCGGGCTGCTGTTGCCTGGGCGCTCTCTTCTTTGCAAAAGAGTCTGCAGTTCCACGCTTTGAACCGTGGAAAGGCGCCGGGCTCTGCTAAGATTTCCCCCGGCGCTTCGTTTGCCCTGGGCCAAAGCGAGCCTTCACAATAGCTGAACGCTAACACTGCATACTCGTTCCACTTCCAGAACCGGGCTACGGCGAGGCAGTTCTCCGGGGGAAAACGGCCCTTCGCGAAGGGCAGATCTGCCGAGCTCATTGCGGGAAAGCGAAAGCAAAGGACGCTTTTCTCCCTCTAACCGCTTTCGTCAGAGGAACGGGGGAAGTCACAGTGTTCTTCCTCTCCCTGAGATACACACAATCTGACGTTGCCTCTGAGCTCCGTTGCTGGCAAAGAACTGAAAGTGACATACATTCCTGTGGGGAAACACAGGGCTTTGCTAGGATTTCTCTAGGCAGTGTGTTTTCCCTGGGCCTCACTGCAGCAACACGATCTCGCCAGGGCAACACTGCATGGCACTTCCTCCGCCAGGAGAGAGCTGCTGCTTTGTAGTTTGTGCTGGGAAACCTTGCTTTGGCAAGTGCGAATTGACCGCATTCAGGCAGAAGGAAAAGAGAATAGCAAGAGGCCTTTTCTCCCCGGCTGCTCTGCCAAGCCCTTCCAGCTCAAACTATGTCGTTGCTCCTCTGGAAGGATCCCTGCACCGCGGCGTAGTTTTTCCGAAGAAGCCCTGCGTTTGCACGAGCAAATGAGGAATTCGTGGCAGGAAAGAGGAAGGAAAGAAAGTTTCTCTCCCTCTGCCTGCTTTGCTCAGAGGACCGGATGAAGTCAGGGAGTTCTCCCTTTCACTGAGAAACGTGCGGGCTGCTGTTGCCTGGGCGCTCTCTTCTTTGCAAAAGAGTCTGCAGTTCCACGCTTTGAACCGTGGAAAGGCGCCGGGCTCTGCTAAGATTTCCCCCGGCGCTTCGTTTGCCCTGGGCCAAAGCGAGCCTTCACAATAGCTGAACGCTAACACTGCATACTCGTTCCACTTCCAGAACCGGGCTACGGCGAGGCAGTTCTCCGGGGGAAAACGGCCCTTCGCGAAGGGCAGATCTGCCGAGCTCATTGCGGGGAAAGCGAAAGCAAAGGACGCTTTTCTCCCTCTAACCGCTTTCGTCAGAGGAACGGGGGAAGTCACAGTGTTCTTCCTCTCCCTGAGATACACACAATCTGACGTTGCCTCTGAGCTCCGTTGCTGGCAAAGAACTGAAAGTGACATACATTCCTGTGGGGAAACACAGGGCTTTGCTAGGATTTCTCTAGGCAGTGTGTTTTCCCTGGGCCTCACTGTAGCAACACGATCTCGCCAGGGCAACACTGCATGGCACTTCCTCCGCCAGGAGAGAGCTGCTGCTTTGTAGTTTGTGCTGGGAAACCTTGCTTTGGCAAGTGCGAATTGACCGCATTCAGGCAGAAGGAAAAGAGAATAGCAAGAGGCCTTTTCTCCCCGGCTGCTCTGCCAAGCCCTTCCAGCTCAAACTATGTCGTTGCTCCTCTGGAAGGATCCCTGCACCGCGGCGTAGTTTTTCCGAAGAAGCCCTGCGTTTGCACGAGCAAATGAGGAATTCGTGGCAGGAAAGAGGAAGGAAAGAAAGTTTCTCTCCCTCTGCCTGCTTTGCTCAGAGGACCGGATGAAGTCAGGGAGTTCTCCCTTTCACTGAGAAACGTGCGGGCTGCTGTTGCCTGGGCGCTCTCTTCTTTGCAAAAGAGTCTGCAGTTCCACGCTTTGAACCGTGGAAAGGCGCCGGGCTCTGCTAAGATTTCCCCCGGCGCTTCGTTTGCCCTGGGCCAAAGCGAGCCTTCACAATAGCTGAACGCTAACACTGCATACTCGTTCCACTTCCAGAACCGGGCTACGGCGAGGCAGTTCTCCGGGGGAAAACGGCCCTTCGCGAAGGGCAGATCTGCCGAGCTCATTGCGGGAAAGCGAAAGCAAAGGACGCTTTTCTCCCTCTAACCGCTTTCGTCAGAGGAACGGGGGAAGTCACAGTGTTCTTCCTCTCCCTGAGATACACACAATCTGACGTTGCCTCTGAGCTCCGTTGCTGGCAAAGAACTGAAAGTGACATACATTCCTGTGGGGAAACACAGGGCTTTGCTAGGATTTCTCTAGGCAGTGTGTTTTCCCTGGGCCTCACTGTAGCAACACGATCTCGCCAGGGCAACACTGCATGGCACTTCCTCCGCCAGGAGAGAGCTGCTGCTTTGTAGTTTGTGCTGGGAAACCTTGCTTTGGCAAGTGCGAATTGACCGCATTCAGGCAGAAGGAAAAGAGAATAGCAAGAGGCCTTTTCTCCCCGGCTGCTCTGCCAAGCCCTTCCAGCTCAAACTATGTCGTTGCTCCTCTGGAAGGATCCCTGCACCGCGGCGTAGTTTTTCCGAAGAAGCCCTGCGTTTGCACGAGCAAATGAGGAATTCGTGGCAGGAAAGAGGAAGGAAAGAAAGTTTCTCTCCCTCTGCCTGCTTTGCTCAGAGGACCGGATGAAGTCAGGGAGTTCTCCCTTTCACTGAGAAACGTGCGGGCTGCTGTTGCCTGGGCGCTCTCTTCTTTGCAAAAGAGTCTGCAGTTCCACGCTTTGAACCGTGGAAAGGCGCCGGGCTCTGCTAAGATTTCCCCCGGCGCTTCGTTTGCCCTGGGCCAAAGCGAGCCTTCACAATAGCTGAACGCTAACACTGCATACTCGTTCCACTTCCAGAACCGGGCTACGGCGAGGCAGTTCTCCGGGGGAAAACGGCCCTTCGCGAAGGGCAGATCTGCCGAGCTCATTGCGGGAAAGCGAAAGCAAAGGACGCTTTTCTCCCTCTAACCGCTTTCGTCAGAGGAACGGGGGAAGTCACAGTGTTCTTCCTCTCCCTGAGATACACACAATCTGACGTTGCCTCTGAGCTCCGTTGCTGGCAAAGAACTGAAAGTGACATACATTCCTGTGGGGAAACACAGGGCTTTGCTAGGATTTCTCTAGGCAGTGTGTTTTCCCTGGGCCTCACTGTAGCAACACGATCTCGCCAGGGCAACACTGCATGGCACTTCCTCCGCCAGGAGAGAGCTGCTGCTTTGTAGTTTGTGCTGGGAAACCTTGCTTTGGCAAGTGCGAATTGACCGCATTCAGGCAGAAGGAAAAGAGAATAGCAAGAGGCCTTTTCTCCCCGGCTGCTCTGCCAAGCCCTTCCAGCTCAAACTATGTCGTTGCTCCTCTGGAAGGATCCCTGCACCGCGGCGTAGTTTTTCCGAAGAAGCCCTGCGTTTGCACGAGCAAATGAGGAATTCGTGGCAGGAAAGAGGAAGGAAAGAAAGTTTCTCTCCCTCTGC
Organism: Elephas maximus indicus; assembly: GCF_024166365.1. Classification (NCBI taxonomy): domain Eukaryota; kingdom Metazoa; phylum Chordata; class Mammalia; order Proboscidea; family Elephantidae; genus Elephas; species Elephas maximus. Next base: position 984,842 of record NC_064828.1, read on the forward strand.
CTGCTTTGCTCAGAGGACCGGATGAAGTCAGGGAGTTCTCCCTTTCACTGAGAAACGTGCGGGCTGCTGTTGCCTGGGCGCTCTCTTCTTTGCAAAAGAGTCTGCAGTTCCACGCTTTGAACCGTGGAAAGGCGCCGGGCTCTGCTAAGATTTCCCCCGGCGCTTCGTTTGCCCTGGGCCAAAGCGAGCCTTCACAATAGCTGAACGCTAACACTGCATACTCGTTCCACTTCCAGAACCGGGCTACGGCGAGGCAGTTCTCCGGGGGAAAACGGCCCTTCGCGAAGGGCAGATCTGCCGAGCTCATTGCGGGAAAGCGAAAGCAAAGGACGCTTTTCTCCCTCTAACCGCTTTCGTCAGAGGAACGGGGGAAGTCACAGTGTTCTTCCTCTCCCTGAGATACACACAATCTGACGTTGCCTCTGAGCTCCGTTGCTGGCAAAGAACTGAAAGTGACATACATTCCTGTGGGGAAACACAGGGCTTTGCTAGGATTTCTCTAGGCAGTGTGTTTTCCCTGGGCCTCACTGTAGCAACACGATCTCGCCAGGGCAACACTGCATGGCACTTCCTCCGCCAGGAGAGAGCTGCTGCTTTGTAGTTTGTGCTGGGAAACCTTGCTTTGGCAAGTGCGAATTGACCGCATTCAGGCAGAAGGAAAAGAGAATAGCAAGAGGCCTTTTCTCCCCGGCTGCTCTGCCAAGCCCTTCCAGCTCAAACTATGTCGTTGCTCCTCTGGAAGGATCCCTGCACCGCGGCGTAGTTTTTCCGAAGAAGCCCTGCGTTTGCACGAGCAAATGAGGAATTCGTGGCAGGAAAGAGGAAGGAAAGAAAGTTTCTCTCCCTCTGCCTGCTTTGCTCAGAGGACCGGATGAAGTCAGGGAGTTCTCCCTTTCACTGAGAAACGTGCGGGCTGCTGTTGCCTGGGCGCTCTCTTCTTTGCAAAAGAGTCTGCAGTTCCACGCTTTGAACCGTGGAAAGGCGCCGGGCTCTGCTAAGATTTCCCCCGGCGCTTCGTTTGCCCTGGGCCAAAGCGAGCCTTCACAATAGCTGAACGCTAACACTGCATACTCGTTCCACTTCCAGAACCGGGCTACGGCGAGGCAGTTCTCCGGGGGAAAACGGCCCTTCGCGAAGGGCAGATCTGCCGAGCTCATTGCGGGAAAGCGAAAGCAAAGGACGCTTTTCTCCCTCTAACCGCTTTCGTCAGAGGAACGGGGGAAGTCACAGTGTTCTTCCTCTCCCTGAGATACACACAATCTGACGTTGCCTCTGAGCTCCGTTGCTGGCAAAGAACTGAAAGTGACATACATTCCTGTGGGGAAACACAGGGCTTTGCTAGGATTTCTCTAGGCAGTGTGTTTTCCCTGGGCCTCACTGTAGCAACACGATCTCGCCAGGGCAACACTGCATGGCACTTCCTCCGCCAGGAGAGAGCTGCTGCTTTGTAGTTTGTGCTGGGAAACCTTGCTTTGGCAAGTGCGAATTGACCGCATTCAGGCAGAAGGAAAAGAGAATAGCAAGAGGCCTTTTCTCCCCGGCTGCTCTGCCAAGCCCTTCCAGCTCAAACTATGTCGTTGCTCCTCTGGAAGGATCCCTGCACCGCGGCGTAGTTTTTCCGAAGAAGCCCTGCGTTTGCACGAGCAAATGAGGAATTCGTGGCAGGAAAGAGGAAGGAAAGAAAGTTTCTCTCCCTCTGCCTGCTTTGCTCAGAGGACCGGATGAAGTCAGGGAGTTCTCCCTTTCACTGAGAAACGTGCGGGCTGCTGTTGCCTGGGCGCTCTCTTCTTTGCAAAAGAGTCTGCAGTTCCACGCTTTGAACCGTGGAAAGGCGCCGGGCTCTGCTAAGATTTCCCCCGGCGCTTCGTTTGCCCTGGGCCAAAGCGAGCCTTCACAATAGCTGAACGCTAACACTGCATACTCGTTCCACTTCCAGAACCGGGCTACGGCGAGGCAGTTCTCCGGGGGAAAACGGCCCTTCGCGAAGGGCAGATCTGCCGAGCTCATTGCGGGAAAGCGAAAGCAAAGGACGCTTTTCTCTCCCTCTAACCGCTTTCGTCAGAGGAACGGGGGAAGTCACAGTGTTCTTCCTCTCCTGAGATACACACAATCTGACGTTGCCTCTGAGCTCCGTTGCTGGCAAAGAACTGAAAGTGACATACATTCCTGTGGGGAAACACAGGGCTTTGCTAGGATTTCTCTAGGCAGTGTGTTTTCCCTGGGCCTCACTGTAGCAACACGATCTCGCCAGGGCAACACTGCATGGCACTTCCTCCGCCAGGAGAGAGCTGCTGCTTTGTAGTTTGTGCTGGGAAACCTTGCTTTGGCAAGTGCGAATTGACCGCATTCAGGCAGAAGGAAAAGAGAATAGCAAGAGGCCTTTTCTCCCGGCTGCTCTGCCAAGCCCTTCCAGCTCAAACTATGTCGTTGCTCCTCTGGAAGGATCCCTGCACCGCGGCGTAGTTTTTCCGAAGAAGCCCTGCGTTTGCACGAGCAAATGAGGAATTCGTGGCAGGAAAGAGGAAGGAAAGAAAGTTTCTCTCCCTCTGCCTGCTTTGCTCAGAGGACCGGATGAAGTCAGGGAGTTCTCCCTTTCACTGAGAAACGTGCGGGCTGCTGTTGCCTGGGCGCTCTCTTCTTTGCAAAAGAGTCTGCAGTTCCACGCTTTGAACCGTGGAAAGGCGCCGGGCTCTGCTAAGATTTCCCCCGGCGCTTCGTTTGCCCTGGGCCAAAGCGAGCCTTCACAATAGCTGAACGCTAACACTGCATACTCGTTCCACTTCCAGAACCGGCTACGGCGAGGCAGTCTCCGGGGGAAAACGGCCCTTCGCGAAGGGCAGATCTCCGAGCTCATTGCGGGAAAGCGAAAGCAAAGGACGCTTTTCCTCCCTCTAACCGCTTTCGTCAGAGGAACGGGGGAAGTCACGTGTTCTTCCTCTCCCTGAGATACACACAATCTGACGTTGCCTCTGAGCTCCGTTGCTGGCAAAGAACTGAAAGTGACATACATTCCTGTGGGGAAACACAGGGCTTTGCTAGGATTTCTCTAGGCAGTGTGTTTTCCCTGGGCCTCACTGTAGCAACACGATCTCGCCAGGGCAACACTGCATGGCACTTCCTCCGCCAGGAGAGAGCTGCTGCTTTGTAGTTTGTGCTGGGAAACCTTGCTTTGGCAAGTGCGAATTGACCGCATTCAGGCAGAAGGAAAAGAGAATAGCAAGAGGCCTTTTCTCCCCGGCTGCTCTGCCAAGCCCTTCCAGCTCAAACTATGTCGTTGCTCCTCTGGAAGGATCCCTGCACCGCGGCGTAGTTTTTCCGAAGAAGCCCTGCGTTTGCACGAGCAAATGAGGAATTCGTGGCAGGAAAGAGGAAGGAAAGAAAGTTTCTCTCCCTCTGCCTGCTTTGCTCAGAGGACCGGATGAAGTCAGGGAGTTCTCCCTTTCACTGAGAAACGTGCGGGCTGCTGTTGCCTGGGCGCTCTCTTCTTTGCAAAAGAGTCTGCAGTTCCACGCTTTGAACCGTGAAAGGCGCCGGGCTCTGCTAAGATTTCCCCCGGCGCTTCGTTTGCCCTGGGCCAAAGCGAGCCTTCACAATAGCTGAACGCTAACACTGCATACTCGTTCCACTTCCAGAACCGGGCTACGGCGAGGCAGTTCTCCGGGGGAAAACGGCCCTTCGCGAAGGGCAGATCTGCCGAGCTCATTGCGGGAAAGCGAAAGCAAAGGACGCTTTCTCCCTCTAACCGCTTTCGTCAGAGGAACGGGGGAAGTCACAGTGTTCTTCCTCTCCCTGAGATACACACAATCTGACGTTGCCTCTGAGCTCCGTTGCTGGCAAAGAACTGAAAGTGACATACATTCCTGTGGGGAAACACAGGCTTTGCTAGGATTTCTCTAGGCAGTGTGTTTTCCCTGGGCCTCACTGTAGCAACACGATCTCGCCAGGGCAACACTGCATGGCACTTCCTCCGCCAGGAGAGAGCTGCTGCTTTGTAGTTTGTGCTGGGAACCTTGCTTTGCAAGTGCGAATTGACCGCATTCAGGCAGAAGGAAAAGAGAATAGCAAGAGGCCTTTTCTCCCCGGCTGCTCTGCCAAGCCCTTCCAGCTCAAACTATGTCGTTGCTCCTCTGGAAGGATCCTGCACCGCGGCGTAGTTTTTCCGAAGAAGCCCTGCGTTTGCACGAGCAAATGAGGAATTCGTGGCAGGAAAGAGGAAGGAAAGAAAGTTTCTCTCCCTCTGCCTGCTTTGCTCAGAGGACCGGATGAAGTCAGGGAGTTCTCCCTTTCACTGAGAAACGTGCGGGCTGCTGTTGCCTGGGCGCTCTCTTCTTTGCAAAAGAGTCTGCAGTTCCACGCTTTGAACCGTGGAAAGGCGCCGGGCTCTGCTAAGATTTCCCCCGGCGCTTCGTTTGCCCTGGGCCAAAGCGAGCCTTCACAATAGCTGAACGCTAACACTGCATACTCGTTCCACTTCCAGAACCGGGCTACGGCGAGGCAGTTCTCCGGGGGAAAACGGCCCTTCGCGAAGGGCAGATCTGCCGAGCTCATTGCGGGAAAGCGAAAGCAAAGGACGCTTTTCTCCCTCTAACCGCTTTCGTCAGAGGAACGGGGGAAGTCACAGTGTTCTTCCAATTTGGAATATTTTTGTTTTTATTTGATTTTT